>NC_087446.1:72582255-72882255 GCF_036321535.1 Camelus dromedarius
ACTATTTACAATAGCCAAAACATGGAAACAGCCTAAATGTCCATCAACAGATGACTTGATGAAGAAGAAGTGGTATATTTATACAATGGAATACTACTCAGCCATAAAAACCAACAACATAACGCCATTTGCAGCAACATGGATGCTCCTGGAGAATGTCATTCTAAGTGAAGTAAGCCAGAAAGAGAAAGAAAAATACCATATGAGATTGCTCATATGTGGACTCTAAAAAAAAAAACAAAAAAAAATTACAAAGCATAAATACAAAACAGAAACAGACTCACAGATATAGAATACAAACTTGTGGTTGCCAAGGGGGCGGTGGGTGGGAAGAGATAGACTGGGATTTCAAATTTGTAGAATAGGTAAACAAGATTATCCTGTAGAGCACAGGGAAATATACACAAGATCTTATGGTAGCTCACAGAGAAAAAAATGTGACAATGAATATATATATGTTCATGTATAACTGAAAAATTGTGCTCTACACTGGAAATTTGACACAACATTGTAAAATGATTATAAATCAATAAAAAAGTTAAAAAAAGAAGCATTGTGGTACAACATAAAGGTGAGATAGTCTTACCTTCCCATGCAAACACGTTTAAGTAAAGTAAAGGAAAATTTGTATTTAATTTAAATGCTGCCCAAGGACACTACATTTGTTTTATGACTGAGAAGATTAAAAATGACATCATAATATTTTATTTTCTCTCTGATGAAAGGAAAATAAAAATTCAGTGCTAGAGTAATAAATCTCAAAGTTGCCTATCTCTTTTAGAATTTCAGTTCAATAAATGAGGTAAAAAGCCTGATTTTGGTAACTAAACTGAGTGTTTCTAGTTGTTTTTCAACTATTAGGCTTCAGACCATATGTCTCCCTGTTTACCTGTCTTCCTTTTCCTTAAACTTGAGGGGAAATTCTAAAGAGGCATACATGCCTGTTTGTAAGAAATTGTAAATGAAGGAAACTCTGAAAAAACTTTCTTCTCAATCGTTCTTAGCACTCACTTCTCATTATCTGCTGCTTCTCATCAGCATTGTTTGACATTAATAAGTTAATCTCAATTTTCACTAGATTCCCATTTATAGGAGACCAATGTCTACTGTATTTAAATTACATTTCTTATTAGCTTTTTAAATTCACTATTCTATGTATCTATTTTCCCTTAACAAACCCCCCCCAAAGCACAGTGGCTTAAATAAACATTTATTTTGTTCACAACCTACAATTAGGAAAAGTGTGGCCAAGACATCTGGCCTGTATTCCTCTCAGCTTCAGGTGGGGCAGCATGAAGGCTGGGAGCTGGAATCACTTGAAGATTTGTCCACTCATGTTTGAAGTTGGTGGTTGGCTGCAAACTTAGCTGGTGTATGCAGGTGGAGCACCTCCCCTGGAACACCTATGCCTTCTCTGTGGCCTGAGCTTCCTCAACACATGAGGCTGGTTTCCAGGGTTTAGAGCCAGGAAGATGCCGTGTTGCCTTTTCTAACCTTGCAATTCCCCCAGGGCCACTCTCACCACATTCTGTTCATTAGGAGCAAGTGATTTAAGGTTGGCCCAATGTCTACCTTTTTATGGAATTAATTAAAAAACTTATACATACATTGAAAAACCAGCATGATCTACTCACTAGCTATGCTGCTTTATATTGCTTCCACATGAAAAATACACTTCTCGGTAGTCACACACGTCTCCATTGCTGCGGTGTTAGGGTCGGGCTCCATTCCAAGATCTTACCATCTTCATCACATAAAGATGGGGCTGAGGGTGTGGTTTCTAGAGTATAGCTTCTTGAGCATGCTCCTTTCAATACTGAGACTTGAGGATGAAGGAAACAAGTTATTTACCACCACAAACCCAACCTTCTGCTAAACTTCTAAAGACCCTCCCATTCACAAGTGGAAAATGGAGGCACACTGGTCCATAGCATTTCCAAAATACAGCCTGATGCTTTTTGGCAGTTCTTTGATTAGGACTTAGTCCTAACCATGGGAAGGGTTCTCCTTTGCTGTCCTTTCTGAACTCTTTGTTCTGTCCCTTTCATAACAAATGACCTGTGTTTGCAGCTGACTAAAATTTTCCCCAAGCCCGCTTCCTCCTCATAGAACTTCTAAGGAAAAAACCCGAGGCCTCTTCGCATTTTGTACTGTCTTTGTCTCTTTCAGTCCAAGCTAGCAAGAAGTGTTTCTTCTCCCCGAGTTCTCTTTGAAACTTTGAGTTTCCTGTGAATTTTTATTGGGGTTCATGCCATTGGAAAAGCTACCCTCACAAGTCTTTTTGAGATAATCTCTTCACTTGGGGCTTCCTGTGAAGCTGTCGTGGGACAAAACCTTTAAAATTCTTATGCTTTTAAGACCCTTAAAGGAATCTGAGGCAGCGTCTTGAATCTTTCCAAGATCTTAACAAAGTCGCAGCTTCATCTTTATACCATGTTTTCCTGGCTGCATCCTAGACTTGATCTTAGCCCAGAAGCCGTTTCTCTATTTTACCATTATTTGACAGTTGGACACGTGGAGAGGCTGTAAATGGGATACAGATATTAGAAACCAGTGAGTCCTGATTCTTTTATATTTAATACTCTTTTTTAAAAATTATCTCTCTCATCTATTTTACTTTTTACTGTTTGGTAGCAAGAGTCCCGTCTCCTCCAGTTTCAGTGTCATTTTCTTCCCTGGCCTAGAGGCCTTCAATCTCAGTCCCTTCAAGGGCCCTCAGGCTTCCACTAACAGTCTCATGGAGCCCTTTGTGTTTCCATGCTTACTCTTCTGTATACCTGTTCAGAATGCAACCACCTCTAGGTTCAAAGGCATCGCCATATGTTTTAGTTCTTTTTTATGGCTGCACCCCATTTTTAACATCAACATTGTGCCAGTTATTTACTGCTAGTAAATCATATAATAAATCACCTAAAAACATGGCAGCTCAAAACAGCATTTGCTTGTTTCACAAATCTGCATTTCATCAAGGTTCAGTGGAGCCAGCTCATTTCTTCTCCATTTGGCATCAACCAGGATGACTTGAAGGTAAGGACTGGAATCAGCTAAAAGCTTGTTCATGTACATGCTTGGTAGTTACATTTGGCATTGGTTGGGATGTTAGCTGGGGCACTCAGCTGGAATGCCTGCATGTACAAAGACTCACTATGTGGCCTGGAATTCTTCAAAACATGGTAGCAGGATTCTAAGGGTGAACATCCCCATGGAGTGAAAGGCAGAATATATTTAGCCTTAGAAATCACACAGCAGGTCCCCCATATTCTGTCCCCAAGAAACCAGTTACTGAGGCCAGCATATATTTAAGGGGAGGGAATTCCATGAGAGAAGCCTCAAAGAATCTGTAGACATGTTTTAAAACCACCACATCTACTCACCTTGTCTTACTAAATAAATCCTTATATCTGAAGGAAAATATTTCTTTGCAAGTCAATGTCACTGAGATTCCAGCAGGTTGGTTGGTTCATTTTTGTTGAGCACATCCCCTTATTTTGTGGAGAGTCACAAAGGATTATAAGAATCAAGGTTTTATGTTTTGTTTTGTTTTGTTTTGTTATGTTTAGAAAAATGTGTGGATCATCTTACTAAACTACGAGGTATGATTTCTCCTTAACCCTGCAAATCACTGCTGCTTAGAATGCAATTCAAATTAGCATCAAATACTTGTAGTTCAGAGAAAGGCTTAGGGCATTAGAATCCATCTTTATAAGCTGTATTAATTACAGTCTTATTTTCAAAGATTTATTTTGGGAAGCATTTATTAACTCAGCCATAAGTAACTCGATATGATATCCCTGAAACTTCTTTAATAAATCATGTACACCAGAAATTAATACAACATTTTGAATCAACTGTACTTCAATTACAAAGAAAATAACCCATTTAAAATATGAGCAGAATAACTGAACAGACATTTTTCCAAAAGAGGAAATGCAGATGGCCAAGAGGAACATGAAAGGTTTATCATCATCACTCATATCGGGGAAATTTAAATCTAAATCACAATGAGATATCATCCAACACTTGTAAGAATGACCGTTCTCCAACAGAACACAAAAACGAATGTTGGCAAGGATGTGGAGAAAAGGGAACCCTTTTACAGTGTTGGTAGGAAAGTAAATTGGTGCAGCCACAATGGAAACCAATATGGAGGGTTCTCAGAAGCCTAAACATTGAACCACCATATGGCCCAGGAATTCCACTCGACGTATAGCCCCCCAAATAAAAACATTAATTCAAAAATATACATAGAACCCACTAATAACAGCAACATTATTTATCATTCAGTTAAATCTAAGATTTAAAAGGTCAGTATTTGTTAAAGATTAGGTGTGTTCATTTATTTCCGTTTGGAGGAGGTACTGGGGATTGAATCTGGGACCTCGTGTGTATTTAGCACGTACTCTGTCACTTGAGCTACATCCTCTCCCCAATCACGTGTCTTGCTTTTCGAGTATCTGAACCAGCCCTCTTCAGCGCTAGTCCTGAAAAAATAAATCTCGTTTATCCATGTAACACTAGGCGGCGCTAGTCAGCAGCTGCGCGGAGCACAGGTGCCCCCAGGCCTTCCACCAGGACAGGCATTTTCTGCACTTCCTGAGACCCAGGCGCTAGGGCAGGTGGGGTGGCAGAGGCTGCTGAAGCTGCAGCTGCGTCTGGGTGTCCTCACTCAGTGCGCCTGCCACAGGAACAGGTCCGGACTGGGGGTCCTGCCCTCTGGGAGCCACCAGCTGTGCCCAGTCCTCAATGAGCAGCTCAGAGCCCAGCGGGCCAGACCCGCTGCCACCATCGTCCTCGTCCCAAGAGCAGGGGTCTGTGGCTGGCCAGTCCGGGGTTCAAACCCCAGCTCAATTTCTCATGGTCCAGGCCTGGACACTGTCTCAGGCTTCCTTCTCTGAGTGGATGGAGGGACCCAGAGCCCAGATTTTCTGCTGGATGAAGGCTGCTGGGAGGGTCAGCAGATGACAGAACCCTGAGGGCTGGGGTGACAGGAGTCAGGCTGGTTGGGGACAATAGCCTGGCAGTTTCCCAGGCAGTGATGGTGGCTCTACAGGGCACCAGGCTGACAGCTGCCGGCCACCACTGACTTCCCTCACAGGATTTCTGCTATGAACATTAATAAGCTTATCAGCCTCCCAGAGGAGGGGAGGGCAATGGGCACAGCCCACTCCACTGAGGGGCTTGGCCTGGGTCTACCCCTGCATCCTCCATCACAGAGGGCACCAGGAGGCCTCCGCCCCTGGTCCAGAAAACCAGCTGCTTCGGCTGGCAGCCTAGGAGGTGGGTAGCTGTGGGAGCAGGACTGTAGTGCAGGCTCCTTGGCCTCAAGGTGTCCCCCATCCAGTGTCCCCTGGCTCCAGCAGGCCCTGGCAGCCGGGATCAGGGGAGCATGTGCAGGCTCCTGACCTCCAGCACATGCACAGGAAGCTTCTCCTTGCCCCTTCCCATCTTTTCAATATTAACATCTTCCTGTGCATTTTATCATTTAATCTCAGAAGTAATCCTCAGATCGGCTGTGTAGATATAGAAACTGAGGCTCAGAGAGGTGGTGGGATTGCCTGATGCCACACATTAAGACAGCAGGAAGGCGAAGGTTCCACCAGATTTTACCTGTCTGACTGCCTTACACCGCCCCTCCCCAAGGATTGCAACATCTGAGCCCCTGGACTCTGAAACACAGACTTGACAGTGACCATCAAGGATGTCCTAACACCCAGACCAGGCGGAGTGGGGACTTGCCTAAGGCCCATCCCACTCCAGGACAGATCCCTTCAAAGGATGTTTACAAGATTGTTTGCAGATCCTTCTGGGCTGTGCTGGGCATTGGCCAAGGACTGGCCCCAAGCAGGACAGGTGGGTGGTGGTCTCTGGCTAGAGGACCCTCACTTGTATCTTAGGCAAACCCTGGCCTGGCAAAGGTCAGGGGCCCCTTGGTCCTCCTTCTTTCAGTGAGACCTCTAGGACACATCTTCTTGTACCCACAACGTCTAGAAGTTCTTCTGCACGTCTGACTGCAATCCTTCCTGCTGCAGGGGACACCTGTTACCAACGCTGCAACACAGCAGGTCACTGCTTTCTCAGGCACACAGGGACCACTCCCACACGTGGGAGACCACTTGCTACCTCTTGTCTGAGATTCAGAAACTTGGAACTTTGGGGGTCACAGAGCCAGGCCCCCACTCCTGGGCTCAGATCGGAGGAATGTAGGTCAGTGACACCTGTTGCTCCCCACCCTGCAGGTCCAGTGTGACAGAAGGAGCTGGGGCAGTGGCCCCTCCCAGAACTGGGAGGGGTAAGCCCTTACCTGCCTGAGTTGAGGACAGGTTGTATGTGGCCCTGGGCCTCTCAAATCAGAGCTCCCAGAGAAGAGGCTGTTCCTCCCCCATCAGACCAGGGTCTCCAGGACACAGCCATGCCTTCCCCTTCAGACTAGGATCCCCCAGGGCAGGGCTATGCCTCTCCCATTGACCAGGGTCCCCAAGAAGGTCCAGCCACTGCCCACACCCCTCAGGCCACCAGTTCCTCACCACGTGCTCCTCCCACCCCGCTGTGGCCAAAGTCCCCATGTCATCAAACCCCAGGGACAGCTGCCTGTCCATTTTGCTCCACTTCTGAGCTCTTCTGCTGCCCTGAGTCAGCACCCCCTACATACTGGCTCTCAGGGACTGACCCTGAGCAGAGACCTGAGTTTCCTCTGCTGCTTCCCACCCCTTGCACCCTTGGCCAGTCCTGAATACATGCAGCATCCTCCCTTCACCCCACACCAGCCCATCCACCCACCTCATTCCCTGGACAGCTGGCCTTCCAATCCTGTGTACCCCGACCCCAAGTTGTCTTCTGGTGGCTGTCCCTTGCCTGCACACCCACTGGCTGTATACCACCTGTGGATTCTCCCAACTCTGCTGGGTTCTCCCATCACATGATGGCTTTATGTTCCTGCTGGCATCCTCCTCTGGGAGGGCAGGACCGGGGCCTGGCTGGCTCACCCTACTGCCTGCACCCCAGTAGGGGCAGAGTGCCCAGCCAAGACTTGCTATGAGTGGACAAGCGAGGCCCCGATGCTGGGCAGTATGGCCCGCCTCTGCCTCTCCAACCTGGCAGTGACCTCCAGGACCCCTTCCACCTCCCTCCCTCTCTCATACAAACAGACCCATCAGCAACCAGCCTTCCTGCCAAAATGCACTGAGAGTGTCACTGCGGTTTACCATTCTGTGGCCACCACCCTGGTGGGACCCACTGTCGGCCTCCACCCTTCCCGCCTCTGCCTGTCCCCAGCACAGTGCCATCATTTGCAATTTGCCAGGACACATGCTCTGCTCAAAACCTCCCCACCACTCCCTCCTCACTCAGAGCAAAGGCCATGCAGCCCTCAGGGACCCCACAGCCCACAGGGACTGGCCCGTTATCCCTGACCCTCCCCCTTCCCCTCAAGTGCATCCTTCCAGCCACACTCAGGCAAGGAACCCTAGCTCGCTGCACTCTCCCCCTGGGAGACCCACCTCATTTTGAGTCCAGCGCCTGTGGGGCCACAGCCTTATTTTGGTGTTCCAGTTGAGGTGGCTCAGAGAAAGCAGCCTGGCTGCTGCCACCAGCCGCCAGAGGGGAGTAGCCTGGCCTCCACTTGGCAGAGCGGGCACCAGGGGACCTCCCCCAGGGACCAGGTGTGTTGGAGGCCCTGGGAGGAGGCTAAGCCTGGGGCCACCTGCCACCCTACTCCCTGTAGAGCCCAGATATTGCTGGCCCAGCCCAGCCCCAGGAGGGGAAACTGGGCAGCAAAGACCGCCGCTGGCCACTCAGGTCTGAGCTGCCTCATCTATCAGGGGCACAAAGCCTCACCCCGTGTGCTGGTCAGGGAGGCCACAGGGATGCAGGGCTCAGCACAGGGGACATCAGGGGCCAGTAACACAGTGTGCATGAAGAGCACCCATCTGCCCGGCCTCCCACTGGGCCTGAGCCTTCTCGGCATTCAGGATGCCTCCTGCTGGCCCAGGAAGCAGGTGTTATCATAGGACTGTGTGCATCGGGGTCCCCTGGGGTGATGGGCTAATTCACACTGATGTGGGAATGACCCATAGGTGTCTTCCCACACAGCAGAAAGAAGCCAGAGAGGGCACACTCACCCCAGTGATGGAACAGGGAGTGGGCAAGATGTTTCTGCAGGCAGGGGCGTCTAGGAGACCCTCAAAACTCCTCAGCTGTGCCTTGATGCTCCTGAAACCACCCATTCCATTTACAAGCCCTGGTAAATCAGGCTTCACACGTCCAGAGTGCCGACCTCCCACGACTGCCTACTGAACTCCCACCCACAGACCATGGCTTGTGCTGGGTTGCTGCCTCCAGGGAGCCCAACTGGATAAGCTGTGAGTCCCTGCACATTGCACTTGGCTCCTCCTACAGGTCCTATCTGGCTGCTGGGCTGGTGATCCCTTCCTGGGTCCTACCTCCCCAGCATCTATAGCTCACCAGGGCTTTTAAGCCCACCTCAGGCCTGGCAGTCCTGCCTTCCTGTGCCAGCCAGCATGGAACCACTGGTGACTTAGAGCACAGGCGCCCTCTCCTGCCTCCAGGTCTTGATCTTGGCCGTTCCCTCTGACAACATCCCCTCCTGTCTGCTGTCTGACTCAGCTTCATCCTTCAGGGCTCTCCTGAGGCCCTGCCATCTCCTGGCAGCCTCCTCAACCTCCCACTCCATTCCAGCTCCTATCTGACCACTAGCCTGTCAGAACCAACCCACCCCCGGGCAGGCCCACATCTGCTTCCCCAGATCAGTGCCATATCCTCTCAGTTCAGGGCCTGGGGGCAATGCTTGTCACCAAGGGGACCTTAGTGGATGGATATTTGCCTCATCTCAGTCTTGCTGAGCAATGTTCCCTCAGGCCTGTGTTCCTACCTGTGGGCGAGCTCCCCAAGCACTGACGATGTCTAAGGCTCTCTTAGCATCCACAGGTCTGTGATCAGGGCCTCCAAGACTTCTCAAATAGCCCAGTATGACAAACTCCTGGCTCCCACCTGACACTGGCCACGCTCTGATTCAGAGCTTCCAGCCACAAGCCTGCCCCAAGGCTGAAAAACCCTGGCCATCCTCACCCTCTGGTAGCTCTTTGTCTGATGCACTGCACCCACCTGGGCAGGGCCACAGAGGCCCACAGTCTGCCAGCAGAACAGGGTCCCTGGAGAAGGTGAGTCCCTGAGCTCCCCAGCCCTCCAAGGAGGCAGTCTGGACTGGGGATGTGGGGTCAGACCAACCCCAGGGCACCTGCCGTCTCCACCCAGCTCAGAGGCCTGCACCCCTGCCTGAGCCCTTTCCCCGTCATGCTGACCTTCACCTGGTGCACCTCCGGCCCAGCTCCATCTGGCCTGTCACCTACTCATGCCAGTTGTGTGTCTAGTGCCTCAACCCCCACACCCCCTCATGCTCCAACCACTGGCGCAGCTGGAGGTCAAGCCGATAGGTCACTCACTCAGCAAGTGTGTCCCTGGCTGGCCTGGTCAGGCTCTGTGCTGGGTGCTGGGCGCCTGCACAGGCTCCAGTGGGTCCCAAACCTCCCCACCTCTGCCAGCTTAGCTCTGTCTCCTCCAAGACAGCTTCCCAGACTGTGGGGCTCCAAGAGCGCTCCCCTCTGCCCTCCTGCCCAGCCCCCTCACCTACTCTGCCCCATTCACTGCCAAGGGTGCAGCCTGGTTCCCATGAGGAGGGTTCATATCCCCCAAATTGCTGAGAACACCTCGAACACCACCTTAACTGTCCACAACCTCCATCTTCATAGCTCTCGCTGAAACCACCACCAGTGACATCATCAAACCATCAACACAATCAGTACCACTGCGGGCGCCATCACCACCACCACCGTCATTACCACATCACCACCACCACCAACACCAACACCATCAACATCAGTACCAACAGTACATTATCAACAGCACCATAGCGCCACCACCAGCATCAAGTGCCACAACCATACTACCACCAACAACACCACCACCATCATGTCACTACACAGAGCTGCAACAGTTAACACCACCGCCACTAACATCAGCAACTCAGTAGTTACTACCACCATCACTGCTTCCATCAACATCATCAGATCACTACCCACTACATCACTGCCATCGCTACCACTACATCACCACCTTCCCCACGACCCACAACAACATCAACACCACCACCCACACCATCACCATCAATGCGATTTTCACCATGTCACCACCATCAGCAGTGTCACCAGCACAATCATTACCACCACCACCACCATCGATGCCATCAACACCATCAAACCATCACTGCTACGTCTCTGCCATTGCCACCACCAACGTCACCAACGACGTCAGCACTACTGTTACATTATCAACAGCATCACCTTTACCATCAGAGACAGGGCCCCGTGGAGGCAGCAGGCAGGGTCTGGGCAGCGGGCAGTCCCCACCCTGACCCCTCCTGGGAGGCTGAGGACCAGTGCTGGGTGTGAGGGAGCACCCAACAGTGGCTGGAGTTACTACAGAGATACGGAGCTCAGGCGTATCGCAAACAGAAGGATGGACAGAGAGATGAAACCCCTGCCAGGAGTGTCCTGAAGTGCCTGCTTCCAGCCTGGCCAGGCCCTTCCCAGAGGGGACCCAGATCTGTCCTTATATGCACCCTCCCTGCACCCAATGACCCCACAATGCAGCTGCCCCGTGCCCCCAGGCAGTCCCACCAGACGCCCTCAGGTCCCACTGTAGGGGGCAGTGAGCACTGCTTGAGCACTCCCCACTTCCTGGCACTGCCCAGTGAACTCAGGGTGCAGCACTGACCTCCCCAGTGGGTGCCCCCTCCTGCTCCTCCTCCTCCCTGTCCCACCCACCCCTAAACCAGTTCCTGCGCAGATTCTGGCTGGATGATGGCAGAGGCCAGGAGGCAGGGAGTAAGGGAGGCCTCGAAGCTCCCTGCCCAGCCCCAGGACCCTGCTGGTGTCACTCTCTCTGACCACTCAGCATTTGACTCCACCTGGCCCCACCCCGCAGCTGCCCTGCCCACCCCCATCCCATCCAACACAACCCGTGAGCTCAGGGCTGGCCATACCCACTAGCTCCCCTGACTGTCAGTCCCAGCCCCTTGCCTTCGAGTATCTGTGAGCACCATGCTCATTGCACCACAGATCCCCACCACCGACACACGGGGACTCAGACACGGGGGCCCTACAGAGGTGGGGAAACACACGGATGAGATGCCACGGGAGGCAGCCCCACAGGAGACTCCTGCACCCTGACTCTACCTGGGAAAGCTCCCCACACCCAGGTGCCCCCCTACCCCTACCATGCCAGTGTGCCCCGACCCTCAAGCACATGTCTGTGATGGTCCCCCCCAGTCACACCTCATCAGCATCACTGGCCTAGCAACAGCTGGCAGTCCACTCCCCCACAGAATGAGGAGCATTGGGAGCAGTGGGGAGGAGGCAGCTCCAGGCCAGCACTGGCCGCCCATCCTCTGCAGGAGCCTGGGAGGCATCTGGTGGAGGCTGGGGATGGGTGGGGCAGTTGGGCCAGCAACTCCTTAGTCCCATTGCATAGTTAAGGAAACTGAGGCTGAGGCTTGTGTGGCCGGTGCTGGCAGGGACAAGGATTTCTGAGTTGGAAGGATTGATCATCCTGATCTGCCACCCAAGGACATGACAGACCCCAAACCCTTGGATGTACAGACCTAACCAGGCACTGTGGAGGGGGCAACTAGGAGCCCAGCCCCTCTGGTCCCCAGCCTCCTGGGTGGGCCCCTCTCCCCATATCCAAGAGTGGGAGGTGGTAAGTTTACCAGGGCCAGGCATCATGGTAGATGTCCTGCTGGGTGGGTGGTGTATGGGGGCACCTTGGAGGCAGGACACTGTCACCATGGTCAGACCACCCTGGGCAGACTGGATGCAGGAATGACGTGTTTGGGGGAATGAATGAGTGAGTTAATGAATGAATGAATGAATGAGTAAATCCCCAGTCCCTGGAGGATGAGGGACCCCCTTCACATGGGGCCCATTCCAATGGCTTCTGTTCGCCTCCCAAGGGCTTACTGCACAGCTGACGGGGGATATGGGGTTCATGCTCTGCTGGGGGGGAAACTTGAGGATACACGGACTTCCTGCAAAATTGAGGTCCAAGCTGTGGAAGTCGACAGGACCAAGGACGTCGGAAAATGGGCAGAAAGGCCTCCAAGAGCAGGTGGCTTTTGAGGCTGGAGGAGGGCAGCGGGTCCAGGGACAAAAGCACCAAGCATTCCAGCTGGCACTGAGGAGGAGAGTGACAAGGGGGCCCACAGGGTGGAGGGCAGCAGCTCGGGGGGACAGGGCTGCATGCCTGGGCAGGGGAGATGCTCACTGCCTCAGGCTAAGAGCACAGCGGCAGTCCCTAAGCCAGGCCCTCATTGCCCACTCCAGCTCCCAAGCCTGGCAGGGGACAGGCAGGCCTGGGCTCAGGCACCCTTGAGGAGAGGGCAGGCCCACAGTAGGCCTCTGCCAGCCCCGCTGCTCCCCAAGGACAAAGTGGTGTGAACTCAGAGAAGGGAGAGGCCCTGGGGAAGGGGTGGGGGGCTGAATCCAGGGCCAGGCAGGAGCAGTCCATGGTTAGGTGACCTCCCCTCTGAGAGCAACAGAGCACCATTTCCCCAGCCCCAGCCCCCCACCCAGATGGGGGTACAGCACACCCCCCTCCCATGCTCACTGGCAGTGCAGACCCTGAGACCCTTCAGAGGCCACCAAAGAGGACGTCTGTGTTGAGCCCATCTCCTGTCCCATCCTCCTCATAATCCACCCACCCGGAGCTGCCTCCTCTGCCCCCATCAAGAACCAGCCAGTGTGGGAGACATCAGGCAGGGAACTGACCCGCGGCTGACGGTGACCAAGGAACCCTGAGAAGTCTCCGATTCGCTTACCTCCCTGGGCCTGCCCCCTCACTGCCGTCTCCAAGGAAACCAGGGATGGGGTGGGGCAAGGCTCTTTAAGGGACCAACAAGAACTTGGGCTAGGAACACTGGGAAGGGGCTGGGCCTGGGTCCTGAGCAACCCCCTGGATGGCTGCACCCCACAAGGTTATGGTCTGCCTGGGCAGGGTGATGGCACAGACTGTCATGACCCATGGGGCAACCCTGGCCATGTCAATGTCACTCCGTGTCCCAGTCTCCTCAGCCAGGCTGGTCTAACATTGCCTAGAGCAGGGTCAGGCTCTGAGAAAAAACCCAACAGACTGTGCAGAAAGGTTACGCCCTCCACCAGCCAGTCCCAGTGTCTGATCTGCCAGCTCAGTGAGGGTACCCAGTGCACACTATTAAGGAAACCCGAACCCGACTGAACAGAAGCCTGCTGCAGGACTTCTCAGAGCCTTTATATTTGCCAAGCATGAGGACCCAGGAGCAAAAGAGCTGGTGGGTATGGAACTCTGCCCTTCCTGGAGCCCACGTGGGATTGGTGTCAGGCAGAACGCCTCCTAAAAGGCTGCTGTAGCAGCTTGACCACCCTTGACCACCCTGGCCTGCACTGATGTCCCTAAGCTGGCCCTCACCTCCACCATTTTCAACTGACAGCAGGACAGGTGATTTGTAAGGATCTTGCTAGCTCTGAATTTTTTGCTCCTTGTAACTCTGGGTTACGTGCAGCCTTCATGAGGGAAAGGAGCTGTCCTTTCAGAACCACAGGACTTAATTCCCATGATGTGCTCCTGGCCTTCCTTAACCCCCAGCAACAGTCCGTGCATCCTGGGCCCATCCTCCACCCACGAACCTAAACAGCTGGGAATTCTGCAAAGGCCGCCCATTTCCCTCCCTAGTGGCCCTGCTCCCAAGGCCCTCAGTGCCACTGGTCAGGCTGGTGTAGGGGTGTGTGTGGGAGGTGGGGCCCTCAGCCCTGTTGGGAGCAGTCACCTCAAGTGTAGAAGTTGAGCCCATTTGTGCAAGTGTGTGTGCACAACTGAGGGTGAGGCAGGTAGAGGGTCTGCTCTGTTGGTGGAGCCTGTGACTCAGAATTCCCAAGACAAGTATGTCACATAGCTGACAACTGCTTGTGGCTGGAAAAGTGGGCAGCCCTTCAAGAACATGACACATGCATAACTATATGTGAATGCGCACAAGTGACTCCAAATGAGACACAGGGTCAGGGCTCAATGTGTGACCAGGGTCAAGACTCAGCGTGTGACCAGTGACCAGGACCAGGGCTCAATCTGAGTCTGGAATCTAGGCTCCATCAGTGACCAGGGACAGAGTCATGGATCACAGTCATGGATCAAAACATTGAACTACTGCTCAGAGGATGGTCATGTCACTGATGGTTCTCAGCCCCCAGTGGCACCCCCCCCAACACACACAATTTTGCAGATGTGAGACATTTTCTCACCCAAACACACACAAACACAGACATAGGACAGCACAGATGCAATCTCTGGGCTCACTGGTGGAAGTAGATCTGAGCTCTGTCCCTGGTCTCCATTTCAGGAAATGCTTGGCTCCTCTGAGCCTGGTTATGTGAGGAGTGGTCCCATCTGAACATGGAAGGAGGTTCTGTCCAGCACAGGGCAGAGCAAAGTGGGGAAGGGTGGGGGAGGGGCAGAGACAGCCCCAGCCCTCTGCTCCCTTTCCCCTCCCTGAGCCTCTGGCCCAAGCTTCGCAGGTCTGGATCAGATACCACATTCTCCATCTTCAGCTGGACTGTGGTCCTTTCAGAGCCTCAGCCTCCCCAGAGTTAACAAGCACAGTTAACCGGGCTCCTAGGGCTGTGCCCAGGACTGAACAGGGAGCTTGCGGGCAAAGTGTGTTCTGGAGCACCTTCCTGCTGTCCTCAGAGCCCTGGGCCCAGGCATAGTGACTCTATAAGTCTCATCCAGGGGTGGACAGTGGGTGGGCCCTCCACACCTAAGGTGGAGGCCACAGCAACTGGTGAGCACCCCATGGACCTGGCTGCAGCCCACTCCCTATTGCCTACTCTGCCCCCTCCCACAAGCAGGCAGAATTTGGTCCTGGGGATGGGAGGCTGAGGCTCCCAGATGGTGGAATTTGCCCCAGGTCACACAGCCCTGGGGACCACACTCACTGGGCTGGCCAGACCGTTCACAGCCTACTGCCCCAGGGGGAGGGAACAAGGGGATGGGGCCAACTTTCTGGAAAGCAATTTGCCACCAAGATCTTTAAACTGTCCAAGGGACTCAATGGCAAAGAAACAATTAGAAATGTGGGCAGAGCTGTCCAAGTGAGGGTGCTGGGCCGCTGGGTGAACAGGCAACCCCAGGGAGTTGCGGGCAGCCTTGGAACAGCCCCTGGGGAGGGTTTCTGGGCTGTGGGGAGGGGCTTGTTCCAACATCAGGGGCCAGACAAAATGGATCTGCAGCTGCAGCATAACCACCCACGATGGCCAGCATGGGTCCTGTGAGCGCCTGGGCCCTATTTCTTGCTTTTTATTTTTTCATCATTTTTAAATACTCCAATTTGTACAAGGAGTATGTGTCACATGCAAAACCCAGAGAAAAGCAGTTGACAGCAACTGCCAGAGGGCCAGTTTCCCAAGGCTATGGGAAACTCTCCCCCCAGCCCTCCCCTGGCCCCAGCCCCTGTCCTCACAATCCCAGACTTAGAGATGGAAAGGGCAGTGGAGTCTGCCATACGGCCCTGGACACTCCCACCACAGGGCCTTTGCACTGCCTGTTCCTTCTGCCAAAATGCTTGTCCCCAGATACCCATGTGCACAGTGCTGTGTCAGGCTTCTTCTCATGCACAACTAAAGAGAGGCTTCTGTGAACCTGCCCTAAAAGGCACCTCACCCCACCTGCCACTCGGTACACTGGGTCCACTTCTTGGCCTGTGCCATGACCTGACGGTTTCACAGAGATCTGTATGGACTCCTTTACTGTCCCTCCTCACTGGGGATTGGAGGAGTCTGAGGTCTTGAGTGATTACTGACCATGCACAAGGGAGTTGTCAAAGAGCAGTGCCTTGTCAGTGGCCAGAAATCACTGAAGACTGGACGGGTGGGTGGATGGGTAGATGGATGGATGGATGGATGGATGGATGGATGGATGGGTGTGTGAATGGGTGGATGGGTGGATGGATGGATAGATGGATGGATGGTTGGGTGGATGGGTGGATGGGGGCTACATGGGTGAGTGGATGGGTAGATGAGTGGATGAGTGGTTAATTAGGTTGGTGGATGGATGAGTGGATGGATGGATGGATGGATGGATGGATGGATGGATGGATGGATGGATAAGGGCTGGATGGGCAGATGAGCGAGTGGATGAGTGGACAGGGAGGTGGGTGGTTAGCCCAGTGGGTGGATGGATAGAAGGTTGGTGGGTGGATGGCTGAGTGGGTGGACAGGTGAATGGAAGATGGATATAAGTGGATGGAGGATGGATGGATGAATGGCAGTCACATTCCTCCACAACTTCCATATTTGCCAACACACAGCCCTACAAACTGACCCCATCCCCTTGCAGCCTCCCCCAGCACCCTGCACACATCCAGCCTCCCCTCTGGTGGCCCACTCACCCTGGCCTCACATTCCTCCTGTACCCTCCAACTTCCACAACTTTTCACCGTGTGTCCTTCTGCCTAATCCACTTTCTCCTGTTCTGTCAGAAAAACACATCTACCTTTAGTGGCAGCCACTGTGAGAGCCTCCCTGACCTCCCAGACTCACATCCATCACTGTCCTGCCCCAGCATCAAGGACTTGCCACATGTGCCCTCAGGCCTGCAGGCTGGCCTGGGGACTGGCGGAGCTGGGGCTGAGGGGGATGGGTGGTGACAATGACATGCAGCTCTCACCACACCCACCACAATGGACACCGAAACTCTGGGAAAGGAGGCCCAGCCCCCACAAGTCCCATCTGGCATGTAGGGATCCGGTCACTAAGTTCTTTCCCATTCTATCTCCCCAAATTCTGACCCCCTTCATCTCTGGTTGCCACCCCTACTTTGAGGCCTTTGCACAAACCCTTCCCTGTGACTACAAAGCCCCCCACCTCTCATTTTGCTTCCTTGTGTCTGGGAGGGCACCTGGCCCTGGGCCCTCACAAAGCACTGTGACTCCAAATGGCAGCCCGGCCAGTCCAGCCCAGTACCCTGCCCCCTGGTTCCTGCTGCTGCTGCTCCAGACACGGGCTGTCGCTACTGCCTGACAAGGGACTGGGCCTGGGGCCCCAGGAGCCACTGGGTCTGCTTCCCATCTGCTCGCTGGGGGTCGCACCCCGCCACCCCAGTCCTTGATGGTGCCCCTGCAAAGCTAAACTACCTGCCTGTCACCTGGCTGGTGTGGGGGCACCTCCACATGCCTCTGGACCAGCAACCATGGCCTTCCCTGGGAGGGGTGGGAGGCCAGCTGGGTGGGCCCCCCGCTGCCTCAGAGCCTGATCTGGGTATGGAGAGACCGTGCAGGACAGACAGAGTGGAGGAGTGAGCAGACCCCAAACCTGAAGGCTGCACCCCTCCCCTGCGTGGTCGGCTGCCCCCAAGCCCAAGGCCCCGGGGCCACAAAGTGCAGATGAACTGACATGTCAGTCACATCGCACAGGATACAGAGCTGGTTGGTGGGGCCTTGGGAGGGAGGGGGAGCCGTCAGGCCGCCCGTCCGCCCCATGAGCCCCACCCGCCCATCACTGCGGGGCCCAGCCTGTGCTAGGCACGCTGCCTAAGCTCTTCCCTCACAGACAGAGTTTGAGGAGGAGACACTGAGGCCCAGAGAGAGGAAGGGATTGGCTCAGGCCCCCAAGCCCCACTGTGTGGCCTTGGGCAGCTCCTGTCCTCTCTCTGGGC
This sequence comes from Camelus dromedarius, assembly GCF_036321535.1. Taxonomy (NCBI): domain Eukaryota; kingdom Metazoa; phylum Chordata; class Mammalia; order Artiodactyla; family Camelidae; genus Camelus; species Camelus dromedarius. The sequence goes on from NC_087446.1 coordinate 72,600,007, forward strand.
CAGGCTGGAGGGCAGGCGCTGAAGCCCAGTTCTTGATGCCCAGGTGGCCAGTCCAGCTTAATGCATAGTGGGGTCACAGGGAGAACCTGGGCCTGGGGGCACAGGTAGGGCCTCAGCAAGTGCCCCTGTCCCGCAGGCTGCGGTGTGACACCAGGGGGGCTTCCCACTTGGCGAGGGAGGGAGCCAGGGCACAGGGAGGGTGAGCAAGGCCCAAGGCCGCAAGGCGGGAAAGGGTGGGCCCGGCTCTCCCCGCAGCCCTGTCCTGGGGCTCGAGGCCTGGCGCAGCCCTGTCCCGGCGGGGTAACTGTGCAGCTCCTGGCTCTCAGCTGGTCCAAAGTGTATCTTGGCGCCCACTGCCCCAAGGCACAGGGCACGGAGGGCCTGTGATGGGGGCAGACTCATTTCTTAGCAGAGGATGGTTCTGTCTTCCCCAAGGGAACGGCCAGGCCGAAGATGCCATGTGTGCAGTGGCGTCAGACATGGGTTGGGTGTTGGCCCCCACACAACCCTGCTGTGTGACCCAGGCAAGTCCCCTGCCAGCCTTGGTGTGTCCCACCCATCACCTGGGGGTAAAGGCAGCTCTCTCTGAAGGCTGCCATGAGGCCAAGATGTGCAAGCATGCCCACCACACGTGGGGTCAGGTGTGACACGTGCTCTCAGACTTGCACACAGAGGGCAACCACATCGCACACATGGACAAACTTGATCTCCAATGGCAGCGAGGCAGGGGCTTCACGGTCACGGAGATGACTGTGGAGTTCAGGACAGTTGTGTTTCTGGGGGAGCCAGCGGGCCATGTTGGGGCAAAAGCCCCAGTGCTTGGGCCTGCACTTTCCCCACCCTGGCCTCCCCCAGCCCACATATCCACAGTGCCTCCTTCTGCAGGAGAGCGCTGCCAGTCACCCTCCTCCCGACCCACCCACAGGCCAGGGACCTGCTCAGCTGAGGGGAGCGGGTGCCCCTGGAGGACGCCCGAGTTTTGCAGTCACATCCACCCTCACCATGGATGCAGTATGCGGTGGAGATGGGGTGGCTGCCATGGAGCCCTTGGTGACCCTATAGGGGACAGTTCTTCTTCCTGGGACCCAGAGTCACCTGCTGTGTGACTCTAGGTGAGACCCTTGCCCTCCCTTCCAGGAGGCAGTCCACTGGTCCACTCAGCCAAGGTTGCTTGAGAGCCTCCCAGCACAGGGAGGGCAGGGAGGGCTTCCTGGAGGAAGGGGCAACCACAGAAACATGGAGAAGAAATGGATGCCACCCTCACCCTTAAAGCAGCAGACCACACTCCAGAAGATACATGGCAAGTGGGTGGGCCTCGAACACTGGAGTGCCGCCTCCTACATTCTGAGGACCCTCACCTTCCCACCCCGTGGAGAAGATCATCTTGGACACAGTGACCCTGTCCTTGACCCAGTTGCCCATGGCTCACCAGCCCTTCATGGCGAAGCTAATGTCCATGGCTCCTCTGGCCGGGAGCTCATGTATGGCGAGGACCGGAGAGGGTGGCAGTGGGTGAGAGACAACAAAGACAGACAGAGAGTGGGAGGCAGAGATGGAGAGAGGATTCATGGTGAGGAGCCTGGGAGCAGACCCAGGAGTCCAGCATCATCACACAGGGGTTCTCGTGGCTCAGTGTGTGTGCAGGACCCCCAGGGCCACCCAGTCAGTTTGCTGCCCAATGCCAAACTCCCCATGAGTCCCAGGGTCTGGACAACTTCCTGGTCCCTTCCAAGACCTCTGTTGACACCCCTGACCCCAGCAGGAGTCCCCTGGCCCCGGTGAGAACCCAGGCCTGCACACAGCCCTAGAAGGTGCCAGAAATTGGTTCTAACAGCAGGTCTGAGGCCACAGGGAGTGGTGTCTACCTCGCTGTCCCTTCCTGGGACATCCCTCCTGGCTCTGTTTTGTAAAAGGGACAGATACAGAAACCCCCTTCACAGGGCTGGGGACTGTAAAGGGACAATGGATGGAAGGAGGTGAGAGGGGGAGCTGGAAGGAAGGTGCTGGGCATGGGGAAGGGGCTGATGGGGACACAGCACATTTGGGGAGAAGCCAGAGCAGAGACAGCTGGTGGCATCTGCAGTCTTTCCTCCTTCCTCCTGCTGTGGGGGCCCAGCTGACCTCCTGAAAACTCTCTGCCCCTCTAGGCCCTCAGCAAGCTGCACTTGAAAAACAGCCATAGTGGGCTCTGTCTGGCCCTGACAGAGACATCCCAGGGGCAAAGTGGCAGACTGGCCTGGAAGGACAGGATTAGTTGGAGGCCCCAACGTCTCTGAGCCCCTTAATTCCAGGCCCACCCACTCCAGGCAGACTCTGCTCCCATCAACCAGCACCCGTAGCCTGGGTCTGGGTGTGCACGGGGGTGCTTTCGGTGTGGGGTGAATGGGGAAGGCCGTAGGAAACAACAGCCTCACAGGTCCAGGTGTCACCTGAACATCCTCCATCACCGGGGTCCTCCCTCAACAACATCCCATCCCCAGCTGATTCCCACTTCTGTGCCTTTGCTCATGCAGTGCCTGGCCCACGTGCACTTCTCCTCCAGGCCCAGCATGCTGGCCACGCCCTCCCTCCCTGACAGACCACGCCCTCCCTCCAATAGACCACACCCTCCCTGCTCCCTCGTGCACAGCTCTGGGGCCCAGGAAGTCTCCCCTGCAAGAGGCCCTGGGGGCACGGATGAGCCCCACCTCTGCATGCCTAGCCCCACACGAGGCTGGCCCTCTGTTGCTGAGGACATCACTGATGACAGAACAGGGGAGCAAATGCATCACGCACACGTCTCTGAGCACCGACCATGTGTCTGGGATGGGTCTAACACTGTGGATGCAGGAGACAGATCCTCTCCTGGTGTTGATGTGTAGCAGGGGAGACAGACTGTGACTGGAGCAGAGAGGAAAACAGGTGGTCTGTGGTCTGTGGTCTGTGGGGCAGTGATGACCCCTGGGGGGTGTCCTTCCAAACAGGTGGTCAGGAAGTCCTCCTTGAGGAGGTGGCCTCTGGATGAAGGCCTGGAGGAGGGCAGGCTGCTTGGGTTCCTGGGGTGAGCGCTGCAGGGGCAGGATGAAGGGAACCTGTGGGTGGGCCGTGTGTACAGGGAATGCGGGGTGTATGATGTGGGTGAGGTGTGTGGGGTGCACGGGGTGGGTGGGGTGCATGCAAGTGCATGGAGGATATGGGGTCTATGGGGTCTACAGGGATGTTGGCTGCATGGGGTGTGGGGTATATGGGGGTGTGTGGGGTGTACAAGGTGGGATTGGTCATGACGGGTGGTGAGGAAGTGCCCTGGGCTTCCTTTGGTGACAAGAGCTGGCCTTGGATATCCATCAGTTATGGACAAGCTTCCTGGAGCCAGGAGGTTGCAGGACCACAGCCTAGGCCTGAGAGCCCCTCCAGAAGCCATGGGTGATGCTGGACCCTGCGAGCAGACCTCTACAGTGAGAGCCTGCAGCGGCCCCTCCGGGCAGCCACACGAAAGCCCGCCCCTCTCCGCCACCCCCAACTCATCTCGGAAAAGGGCCAGGCCAGCCCAGCGAGGGAGGGAAGGAAAGGCCAGTCCAATGCAGCCAGCCTGGAGCCACCACTGACCCCACTTGCCAGGTGACCTCCAACAGCACTGGACTCCCAGGCCTGAGTCTCCCCACCTGTAACATGATGGCTGCCCCTGCCCCACTGCATGCAGAGGTCTCCCCAGCTCTCACCGAACTCTGGGGTCCAGAGCTCAAAGGCAGGAAGGCAGGGCCCTTGCTCTGGAAACTCCAGCTCAGCAAACATGTGTCCCAGCCCAGGCCGGTCCCCAAGCGTGTGCTCACACAGCACAGCTGACCCAGGGCATGTCACTAGAGGTCTGAGTCTCTCTACAAGGGAGGTGACAATCTCCCTCCTGGGTGCTGTTCGGAACACAGCCGGGTCCAGTGCCCACTTCTGGGTTCTCCACTATGAGGAGGGACCCTGACAATGGACAGAGTCTGGGGAGGTGCCCTGAACCAGGAAGGATTTGACAAATGGGGTCCAAGAGAGCTATTCCAGGGGAAACTGGTGGTCACCACTAAATACGGTGGTAGCAGGTGCTTGCATGATCCCGTTCATCTGCCAGGCCTGAGGCCCCTGCCCTGCACTCTGCCCTCTGTGACGGCAGCACTGCCGCCTTCCCGCTTGAGGGGCACGGTCAATACCACAGAGCTGGGTGGAGACCAGGCCTCTCTGACAAGGTGCCCTGGGCCTGGAGCGCGACACAGTCCTGCCTTGAAATCTACAAGGCCATCAAAGCCCAGGGAGGGCACTGGGGGTGACATGTGGAAGGGGGGCCCAGCCCTAAGGAGGTGCAAACAAGGGGCTGGCTGCGGCCTGCAGGTCCTGGTGTGCCCCACGATTTGAGGTCTCCAGGACCCTGTCTGTGTCTAAGAGCCCCCTTGCCGACCCCCTTCCAGGGTCACATGGAACCATTGTCAGGAGATGCAGGTCTGTGCACCTGAAAACACAAAGATCATCTTAGAACCAGGTCCGGGGGCCCGCAGATGGGGTCTGACCACTGCCTGTATAAAGATGAGGAAACTGAGGCCCAAGGGCCCTGCCCAGGGCTGCCGAGCATGAGAGTGGGAGTTGGTAAAGTGATAGGAGGGTTTACCCAGGTTTTCTGTCACCTGGTTCACATCCCACAGTTCCTTCTTGCGGAAGCCGATGACATCCACGAAGTCCTCCGTCAGCCAGAACACCTCCTTGACATTGGGGCCCATCTGGGGAGAGGCAGGATTCAGGGAGCCCCCAAGACAGTGGGGAGCCCTGCCAAGAATGCCAACTACCAGAGATGAGTGTCACTGGAGATGCCAGAGGGGACACATGCTCTCATTCCTCCACCTGCCTCCTCCCCTCATCCAGTCCCTCTTTGTCACGGTCCTGACTCTCCCTCCCTAGCACCACAGGGCTCTGGACCTGACTCAGGAGGCTGAGTCGGGACCTCTGAGACTCCACTGGCACTTTGTGGATAAGGACACAGAGCCCAGAGGGCAGGAGAGTGGAGCCTTCATTTCAGGTGCTGCCCTGGGCACCCAAGGCGTGGCAGCTTCCAGGTCAGTCTGGGAGAAAGGGAGGTGGGCAGCTCTTTCCAGATGACAAAGAACCACCATGTCTCGATCCCCCTAATACGTGCCACACAGCCAACGTGTTTTCTCACTCCCCACCCTGGGCCCCACGTGGTGAGCCACTGTCCCCTAACGGATGGGGATGCTAGGTCTCAGAAGGACAAGCAACTTCTTCAAAGTCACAAGACTGGCAGAGGCCACGCAGGGATTTGAACACACAATCCCACCCTGGTCCAGCCTGGGGCTCAGGGAAGCATATGAGACTTCTGTCTTCAACCCACTACTCTGACTCCAAGGACCCCAGACTGGTGTCTGTGCCAGCCAGGCCTCCTCCCACTTGTCATGGTTCTCTGCCAGCAGGTGACTGATGACCTGACAAAGTTCTGGAAAGAAGAGGAAGAAATTCCTGTATGCTGAGAATAAGGCACCAGATTTGCCTCAGTATGTGACCAGAGTCAGGGCTCAGTATGTGACCAGGATCAGGGGTCAGTATGTGACCAGGGTCAGGGCTCAGTATGTGACCAGGATCAGGGCTCAGTTTATAACCATGGTGAGAGTGCAGTCTAAGGCTGGTGTTGAGGACCGCCCCCCTGGGTGCCCACCTGCACTTCCCTGGGGGTTGGGCTGTCATATATCCTCTGGAAGATCTCAGTCATGTTCCTCAGGATGTTGATGGTGGCGACCAAGTCCCCACTGTAGCTGGTCCCATCCTGGGAGAGCTCCACCAGTGTCTGGATGACATCGGATATCCGATCCTCAGGTAGTCCATGCGGAGCCTTTGCCAGGTGCTCCAAGGTCTGGAAGATGGAAGGGGTGGTTGCCATGACTTGCAGGTACCAAGGACCCTCCACCCCTAGAAGGTCCTTTGCAGCCCCCAGTCATGGCTATGGCTGACTTATGTCCACAGAGTGTGCCAACTAGGACACAGGGTCATGTCTGAGGATGTAGGGCAGAGGGGGGCCCTGGAGAGATGGGTGGGGTGGGGTAGGAGACCTGGGCCTGACCTCACCATCATCTGGATGTCTAGCAGTCCTCAGGGACACAACAGGTTTAGGTGGGGCTCCCAGTGGGTCATACCCTCCTCACCCAGCTTACAGCATCGCAGGATGAGGCCTGGAGTGATGGTGGGTAAGCTCTGTCTCCCAATTCTCAGGTGGGTGCCCACCTCCAGCACAGGAGGCCTACCCATGGCTCCCAGCCACAAGCCCCTTTGGATGGAACCTCCAGACCCAGATGCAGACACTGGGCAGCCTTGGGGCCAACTGACATCAGGTGTCAACAGACTTAAACACCAGCACAGCCTGTGATCCAGAACTTGCTCCCAGGGAAACAGGCACAGTTGCGCATACACATGGCAGCGATGCCCTAGGGGCCTGCCACAGCCTTGTCACCCAACAGAAGCCAACAGGACAGGACACCTACTCCATCGCATGGTGCAGACTCAGAATGAGGGGAAGTATGGTTGTACACGCAGACAAAAAGCCAGGGAAGTCACACCTGGATTTTCTTCAATTTACTTCCCTAGATTTGTGACACGCTACACAGAACATTTATTGTCTTATAAACAAAATGGGGCGGGGGGCTGAACCCACAGCGGGTGTGCACAGCCCCCACTAGGGAACAAGCCCTGTGTGGGGGCGCATGGAATACTCAACACACTTGTTTTAAAGAATAAATAAACAAAAAAAAAAAAACAAACAGAGGCTCAGATAGGGTCACTTCCTGAATATTGCACAGCAAAGAAAAGTCCAAAACTTCACACACTCCTCAAATCAGAGGGGCAAAGGAAACCAGCCACTGATGTGCCAAGCCACTCCTGGATGCCCGCTCTGACGTTGCCAAGCCCCCATCACCCCATAGGGCTGCACAGGGATTAAAATGACCCGTTTCAAAACTGACTTCCCACTTACCGGCCCTGCAAGCCTTGGGCCACTGTGTTAACGTCTCTGTGCCTCAGTTTCCCACGTATCCATGGGTCGTTTTGTGGGACATCACACTAAATGGCTTCAAGCAGATGCTGCCTCCTGGTGGACTCTCAGGATGCGCGACCCTGGGCTCCCACACTCTGTACCCCAGCTTCAGGGCACAGGCTGCACGGGCATAGTCTGGGCCATGTGCCCTGCACTGACAGCTCCTTGGGGGGGCATCTCAAGGACAGGAGTCCCCATGACACCCACCTGTTGGTCCTCACCTGTGCCATTGTAAGGATACCAGACAGCAGCCACCTCTCCAGCTGGGATGTCCTTCCAGAGCACAGCACCAAAGCTGTCCTCATCACAGTTCCCATGGGGCTCTGCCAAGGGTCAGAGATATAAGTGAGGGTGGGATACACGAAGCGGGGCAGATAGCTGGCAGCAGGGCCAGGAAGGCAAGACCCCTTCAGGGAATCCACTGTCATGAGGGAGTGTCATTCCCCAGAAGAGCTGAGCCCTAAGTGCACCCAGGCTCTGAGGATGCCCCTCCCCAGAGTCCAGCTATGGGGTGGATGGACACTCACTGGGACACGGCTGGGTGCTGCATTGCTGCTGCTCATCTTGGGGCCTTGGAAGGCTGCACCCCTAAAGAAGGGCCCCAAGCATGCAATCTCCCACCGCTGTGTGCCACCCTCACATGTAACACGGCAGCCACGTCACGACGCCCAGGTCTGACATTGTGCAATGCCACCATGCACAGAGGCCCAAGGATGGATTGAGGAGAGTGCAGGAACAGGAGCCAACAGGGATGCAGACACAGAGATGTAGGGGCTCAAGCCCCTAGAAAAAAAGAAACTTAGATCCCAAGAGTGGAAGCCAAGCTCAGCTTGATACAGGATAAAACAAATGCCTCACATGCACTGGTCCCCCACCATGACCCCACTGTCCCCTGCAACCCCAGGAAACCTGCAAGGTCCCATGATGAGCCCCTGTGGGGTCTCACCCCACCCTCGTGGCCCATGCCCATCAGGTCCCCCTCCCACAGGTCCCTCGGCACACCCCTGATCTGGGCACAGTTGCAGAAAAAAGTCTTGAGTTTCCACCCAGCTCTCCTGTAGGAAAGCCCACTGCACTCCCGCGTGCGATGCTCCCGGCCCCGGGAGCAGCTGGCTGAGCGCTTGCTCCAACTTGACCTCTCGTTCCATTTTCATCCTCTGCCTGGCCCGGGGAGGAAAGGGACAGGAAGCCGTTGTGAGCACCCAGGGCCTACACACACCACCCAGCCTGGGGCCCAAGTGTCAACACCCCTGGGGACTCCCCACACTACCATGAAATCTGAGGCATCGGTGTGGCACCCAAGGGGGCCCCCTACCCCAACACCCATGGTACGTGAGTACCACACCCCAGGGTCTCTCAGCTCCAGCCTGATCACTGCCTAGGCTCCCAGCTCTGAGCCCCCAGCAGGTGGGTCTGGGTGGGCAAAGCTGGGCTCCTGAGGCTGGCCAGCGACCCGCTGGGCCCTTCCTTTCCCTCCGCGGTACCCCGTAGTCCCACCCAGCGCCCTCCTTCTCACCTACTAGGGCACAGAGCGATGTTGCAAAAATTGATTTGCTTCTCTGGGCTCTGACAGTAGCTGCCTCTAAACTGCGGAGGCCGACAGGTGAGGGTGCCACCCTGGAAGCATCTTTCACAGTTGCTCAGGCTCTGAAGCGACCCCTCCTGCCAGGCGTCATGCACTATGGAGGGAACAGAACTCTCCGGGACCCTTGTCCGACAGGGCAGCCATCTCCCACCCCTGCCACCTCGGCCCCCCGCCCCTGTCGTCACCCCGCCGCCCCGCCCCCAGCTCCTGCCGCCCCGCCCTCGGGCCCTGCAGCCCCGCCCACCGGGAAATCCCGGAGGAGTTGCTTACGCGCGCTGCTCCCGCGGGGTCCGCTGCGCTGCGTCCTTTAGGAGGAGGACACGCAGAAGTGCGCGCGCGCCTGCCAGCCAGCGCGGAGGGTGCTGGAGCACACGCTCCGTGGGGAGCACTCCTCGGCCACAGGGTCACCTGTGCGCCCAGACCTACAGCATCACAGGCCTGCTGCCTTCCCCATACCGGGGGCTCCGGTCAGACCCTCTGGAATTCCTCAGGAGGAGGCCTGCCATGCTGAGCAGCAGGTGGCCGCAGGGAGGCCCTTGAGTCTTTTTTTTTTTTTTTTTTAGTTTGAAGAGCATTAGATTCAGAGCTGATCCCAAAACTTGTCATTTCCCCTGGCCTTGTTGGCGGTCTCATCCCATTCCTGGGTCCCTGGGGTCAGACGCCTTGTCTCACACCTGTTCCCCTAAATCCAGTGTGGCTGGAGAAAAGCAACTGGCACCTGAGGTTAGTCTAATTACGGTAAATTACCACACACATTACTTAGAATCGGCAACAATTAATAACGTCTAATATTTGACCAAAAACATAATCCCCTGGAGCCGAATTTCCCCACTTCCCAGACTTTAAGAGCGTTTGCCTGTCAGCCCCGCCCAGCCGTGGCCACTCACCTTTCTGTGCCAGGGGCGGGGAACTCAAGTTGCTGCAGCTCGTCCCCCAGCTCCTCAAGCTGCCAGGCATCGGTGGGCAGCAGGACTGGCTCAAGGAGTTGGTGTGCAGGCGGATGCAGGGCAGGTTCAGGTCAGCTCCCAGGTGCTGGCCTGCAGCCGCCACCCTGCTGCTCAAGAAGGGTGCTCTCAGCCCTTGGTCCCACAGCCCCCAGCTGCAGTGGGGCCAGGCTTGCCAGCACAAGGGCCGCTTGGCTCCACTGGGCAGTTGGGAAACCTGGGACTAGGTGCCCAAGCCTGGCACCAACCCCTGTGGATCCCATGGGTCCAGTCTCCCCTAACTTGGGGACCTCCCTCTCTTCCTCCAGGCCCCTCAGGCATCAGCTGCAGGACAGCATGCCTGAGTGGCTGCTGCCCTCCCCTGCTCAGCATCCCACCAGCGCTCCTGCCTTCCATGGCCCCGCCAGTCACTCCAGGGCCTCCCACAGGCTCCTGAGATGAGCGCCTCTCCCCAGGAAAGTTTCATCAGGGGAAAAACAACCCAAAGAATGAGAATCTCATTATAATTTGATTTAACTTTACAGAAGCAGCTGAAATAAGTGTGAGGTTAATAGAGAGGCTTATTAGAGAAATACATCCTGTAGGCAGGTGCGGGTTGGGGCAGGTGGGTCTGGGCTGGGCTGGGGATTGCGGCAGAAGCCACAAGGTCAGCTGTCTGTGTGCACCCCAAAATTCCCAATCCACAGGTGCAAAGAAAGCCCCAGTCCCATCTAACACCGGGTCACACCGGGTTCCTGGGCCCTTATTTCTACTGGTCTCCACCCCTTCCAGACAAGGACTTGGCCCTGCCCCTGGCCAGGCTCCAACCCTCTGACCCCACCCTTGCATCAGGTCCCACACCTTATACCTCGGACCCAGAGTGCCTGGCCCCGCCCAGGCCCCCTCCTCTGGCCAGGAAATGGCCCAGACTCTTCCCACCGAGGCCAGCCCAGGGCAACCCCTTTCCAAGGACACTCCTCTCGGAGCACTCACTGCCACAGGTCTTGCGGTTGCACAGGCAGGCCTCCACCAGGACCCCCGCAAAGCCACCGCCCTCAATGTCCAGCACAGGCAGGCGGGTGTGCTGGACATTGAGTGTGGTGGCTTAAGGGACACATAGTCCTGCCTGCACTCGCCCCACAGGGATCACAGCTCCCAGCTTCCTGGTGGAAACTAGACATCAGGGCTCAGAGACAGGGCAGAGATAAAGGACTGCTGTGTCTTTCAGGGGGTGGTATCTAAGTACCTCCTAAGCAGGGATCTGGGACACAGCAGCCCCTTGTCCCAACCAGCACAGCATCCTGGAGGGCCAGTTAAGAGCCAAGTATGGGTCTTCACCTACCTTGCTGGGAAAAAAGAGTTTCTGTGTTTGGGAGAAAAGCCTGCCTCTATATCAATGCAGAGGCATTTGCCCAATGTCGGTTTTACAGTGCAAACTGCCTTTCATTTGAAAGCAGCACTGGGAAACCAGCTTGAAAATGTCAAAAAAAGTGTTGTTAGTGACTCTCTTCCATTTTAGGGTAGCTGAACCAAGTCTTCTGCCCATGTTCTGTCTGGGATGTGAAAGTCTGTAACATATTTCCTTCATTTGCCTCATTGTGAACACAGAGGTTTTGGGCTGGGGAAACAAGCCTATCCTGCCTATACTGAAAAAACCCAGCAGGACACTGCATTAACCCACCACTGCCCCTGATCAAGTGCACAGCCCTGTGGATCACGTGCCCCCAGGCCCCTGTTCATGTGCCACCTGGCCCATGATTACATGCCAACACCCTGCGGATCACGTGCCCCCAGGCCCCAGGTCAGAACATGCAACCCCTGATCACCTGTTGCTCTGCCACTGATCACGTGTTCAGCCACAGACCCCATATCACCTGTTGCCCAGCTTCTGATCATGTGCCCACCATCTTCTGATCACATGCCCCAGGGTTCTAAACTAACACCACTGACCTCTGATCATGCAGCCACACCCTGCTGATAAAATACCCCAAGTGCCTTATCCAGTGCCTCCTGGGCCCTGCTCACGTTCCCACACCCCGATCATGTGCTGTCTGGACCCTGATCATGTGCCCACACCCTGCTGAACATGTGCCCCCAGGTCCCTGAGCAAGAAGGGGATGATGACCTCTCCAGGATGAAGGTCACGGTCATGCTACCAGGCAAGTCACTGAGACCAACACATGTGCCAAATGATGGGAACCTACAAAGGATAGAGCAGGAGGGGATGATGAGTCCTTAGATGGATAAACCCTGCTAAATTTATGCCCTGAAGTGAGGCCTCCCAGAGCACTGGAGTTGTTCCCACTGTATACCTGAGAAGAAGATCTGAATGGCACCTGCCAGACCCTCTTCCAGGATCCCAGGGCACGTCCCTTGGCTGCAGCTAGAATAAGTACCAGGATGCATCTCTCAGAGGCCAGTCAGAAAGATCACCTCATCTGAGGATGGCGGCTCTGCCCAGGGTCCTACTCCCTTCTGGAGCAGCTCCACCTCCAGCTAAAGATGTAGCAGATTGAGGCTCGGCCCTCCTGCCCAAATTTGGGACAGTTTGGGAGGGCTTTTCTAGCCCAAGAGCTCTGTCCCTTCCCACACTGCTGCGGATGTTGATCCTGGGACCCACTGCAACACGTGGGAGGCAAGACGGTTCCCTACAACCCCTCCCAGCTCATACAGGGACAGGCAATGTTTAAAAGAATGAGGTAGAGTTAAGTATATTAAACACCAAAGAAATGTACCAAATATATTGTTGAGTAAAAAATGCCTCTTCACAGATACACATCACTGTATATAAGAGAGAAACAAGGTCATACTGCAGAGCACAGGGAAATATATTCAATATCTTGTAATAAACCATAATGAAAAAGAACATGAAAAGGAATATATGTGTGTGTGACTGACTCACTATGCTGTGCTCTAATACAACATTGCAAGTCAACTATACTTCAGTTAAAAAAAAAATCTTCACAATTCTGTGTAGAGTATGATCAAGAAGAACTAGGGGAAAAGTATATCTTTTCTCAGAATTTGGTTGGAATCAATTGGAAATGACTGTACAAGAAAAGTCAGAGGAAAACAGCAAATCTAGGAGTCTGGGGTTAGGCGGGACTGGATTTAATTTCACAGAAACCTGATTCCCCCACTGGCTAAAAGGTTAGGGACATTTGTGAATCAAAGAGGTGAGTCTGTTCTTTCTCACTTCCAGTATTTGGCCAACCCATTGGCGCACTGGCATCCATGACTTTGGACGCCACACTGAGTGTGTGCACCCTGCGCTCTGCCCATTCTTTCATCCAACAAATGTTTATGGAGCGCATCTGTGTGTCCAGCAGGGTTCCAGGTGAAGAGAATGCAGCAGTTAAAAAATAGTCCTTGATCTCACGGACTGGGTGGGGCTCATAGAGCTGTGATAGGAGAAACTGAGAAGTAAGCAAAACTGAGTGAAAAACAGAGTTGGTTAGATAAGGGTGTGATTTGGAGAAAATGAAAATAAGAAAGGAGGATGAAGTCATGGTTTTAAATCCAGAGCCCATGGAAGGTCTTCATGTGTTATGATGATTCATGCTAGTGGTGGTGTGGGGACTGGGAGGGGGGAAATCTACCAATTCATGGAGGGAAAGGGAACAGTAAAAGGACCTGAAGCTAGAGCATGGGGACTAAGGGACAGCAGGGGGCTCTGCAACAAGAAGACAGTGGGGAGAAACCCAAAAGGAGAAGGCGGACAACTCAAAGATGGGGAGGAACCCACTCAAAAATCTCAGCTTTTACTCAGAGAAAAGTAGCAGACCATCCAGGGTTTTAAGTGACACAGCTTAATTTCCCTGCAGGGGAATTCCTCCTGCCCTTGTGCTGGAGAGAAGACTAATGGGGGTGAGGGGAGAGAGGTGGCTGCGCTGTCACCAAGAGGAGAGTGGCTGCCTGGACCATGGGGATAGCAGGGAAGAGGTAATGTGTGACTAGAGTTTGGATATTCTGTGAACTTCCATCTAAGGGGATTTGTTGAAGACATGGTTTAAAGAGGAAAGACAGAGAAGGAAATCCTGGAAGGACTCCAAGGTTTAGGGCTGGGAATCCAGAAGGATGGTGTAATCATGAATTGATATGGAGAAGGCAGAGGTAGCAGGTGTGGGTGCTGGGTGGTGGGGACACTTTGAGGATTAATTAGAGGGAAGTTGGAGGTTTTGGAAAGGGGAGGCTGAGATCATCAATGTGGAGATGTGATTTAAAGTAGGGAGGCTGCAGAGATCACCAAGGGAGTAAGCGGTAGCAGTTTGGAGTAATGATGAGAAACCTGCCCCTGGGTTCCCTGTAGGGGTGCGGGTTGATGTGCGGGGTGGGGCAGGTGAGGTTCCCCCTCCTCTTCTTCTCCATGTGCCTCTATGCTTGAAGACCGCATGCCCGCCAAGGTGGTCTCTGCACGGGGAGGCCAGGCTGGCACCCCAGCCTGGTGGAAGGTGGGAAGGAGGGTCTGGCTCCATTTCCTCAAGCTCCCTCCAAATCCTCAGTCAGCAGCTCCCTTAGAAAGGAGGGAGGGAAATAGGAAAAATAGAAAGGAATCCTGGAGTCTCTTACCTCAGCAGAGCCGCTGGAGAAATTGAATTTTAAACCAGAGGCCAGGAAAGAAGTGTCACTGTCCCTTCAGTAAGGGGCACCCGCGAGCCCTGCCGCTCAGCGGATTCTGGGCAAGGGTCTCCGGTGCCTCTACCGGGAATTCCCTTTGCCAGAAACGCCACCCTACTTTTTGCTAAACATGTTCCCACCTGCCATCCCGATGTCCCGATGTTCCCAGAGAGGCTTGGGTCCAGGCCAGAGCACCCCCCTCCCAGCCCTGCGTGCAGTCGGCTGCCCTGGAGGGTCCGCATCCCCCGGTTTCATGAGGGTTTCCTCGCTGACACAGGGCCCAGCCATGTGGACCCTGGAAGCTGCAGATGCCAGCCCCCAACTGGACAATCGCTGGCAACTGAAGCAGCGCTTCACTCGCTTAGCCCCCTTACAAAGCCGCGATGCTTCATTCTGTCTTCTCTATAGCTTCCCACACTCCAGTGAAAAATGTAAGATGATGTGCCCACTAAGGACACCCAGAAACACAGAGCTCTTCCAGGACGGGACCTCAGTCTCTGAGGGAGGCTTCTTATAATTCCTATACAGCAAATAAATGGCACATTCTTATGTTGAACCTCAAGTTCTCTTCCATGACCCAATATCCAATATACACTAGGATTTCATCTTAAAGCCACACATCTAAATCCATGACTAAACGTATGTTAAATTGCAGTTGTGAACCTGTCCTTCTAATATGTTACATTGTCTGAAATATTCAGGAACACCAAACACGTATATGGACTCCCTTCCCTTTGTAACCACTTTGGAGAATAAAGTGTAATAAGCGGTTTATAGTATAACCTGTGCAGAATTCTTTTTTTATTTTTAAAAAGTAAAAACATAATCTGTACAATTTGTCCTGTATTGACATATAGACATATCCAGTGACACAACCACTGTGGTCAAGGTAACGCACATTGCCTCATGTCCCACTTACCCCAGTTCCTCTTTCCAAACCCTTCCCCTCCATCCCTATCTTCAGGCAGTCACTCCCTGATTCCTCTTACTATAAATTACGTTGCACATTCTAGAATTTCTCTATAAATGACAGAATCCTTTTTAACACAACTACTGCTTTAATTCTTACATATTTCTATACACAATTCTGAAACTTCAAGGAAGTAAAAGATCTCTAAACACACACACACACACAGACACATGACAATAACATGCACAGAACAGCAAGTATCCTCTTAAGTCAACTAAGAAATAAACATACCTTCCAAGATCATCGTGATATGACAAATAGGTATCAGACTAGAGGTTTCTATGAAGATGCTTCCTGGGCTGGTTTGTGTTTCTGACGCTGATGGGACCTCACCTTTCAATGTACAGGGAGCTCCACAGCCTCCAGAAGAGAGTTATGGAGCCCAGGTCCTTGAGTTTCAGGCACACACTCATCTAGTCGGTCTGCCTAGCTACAGAAGTTGATACCTCCACCCTGCGATCCTTTGAATGGATTTTGCCCTTCTTTGACTCTTAATTCATTTTCTGCTTAGGTCTCATGACTTTTGACCCTGAGAGACAGACGCCTGCAAATGTCTCTTGCAGTTCTTCGGCCTGCAGAACTCCTGTAAGGATACAAGGATGAGAATGAATTCTGAGCATCTCCTGCCCCTGAGTCTGGCCATGGCCCCTCAACTACTGGTCGGAGAAATACATGGCTTTATCTTTCTGAGTAGCAGCTAAGAGGTAATGCTTTCAGCTGGAAGAAAAAAAAATCAAGAAATGAAAATATCATCATTCTATTAATTTTTTCTTATGTTTTCTTTATTCATTCATTCATTCATTCACTCATTCATTTTAATGGCAGTACTGAGGATTGAACCCAGGACCTCATGCATGCTAGGCTCTCATGTTATTTAGAGTACTGAGAAAATTTTCAAGGGATTTTCCTCTGGTGTCCAAACCACAGGGACCACCCGCTCCTGGGTGAGCTCAACCGTCTCTAACATGCTAAGGAAGAGAGAAATATACTGGCATCTGGGGAGGGGACTCAGTGGTCAGGGTTCCAGAGGAAGTAGGGGACTGACTTTAGCCTTTGAACACCTTTTTTACCCCTTGAGTTTTTGCTTTTCAGTGTCTTTAAATAGGTTTTCCATTTAAAAGTTATTTCAGACCCTCAGGAAAGCTAAACTGGTCCCATTAGAACTGTCAGAAATGCACGCAGGTCTCTGCAAATTTCAGTTTGCTTCTCTGAAAGATGCTGTCCTGATGTTGGCTCTTGCCTACCTCTCTGGGACTATCTTCACCTCCCTGAGCCCACAGTTACTGATTCCAGTTTCCCAGCAGTAGCCTCAAGCCGGGAGCTCTGTCCCTTTCCCAGGACACCCAGAAATGGGAGGATCGTGATGCAGGCGCTTGGCCAGATGCACCTGCCAAGCTTTGGGAGCAAGCCCTGGCTGCGGGGTTTGGAGGCGAGGCCTGGAATCCAATGAGGAGGGTGCATGAGTGGGAGGGTCACTGCACCCTTGAAATACATCCAGGGGGCACCTGCAGCCCACGGTCTCCACAGCTCCTCATCGGGGCCCGCCGCATTGTGGCTGCTCCATTCCCTACACTCGCTCAGCTGGAGCAGCGAGGCAGGATGTTGCTTGAGGTACTCAGTTACCTCACCAAGCGGCCCTGCTGGCTTCACTCCAAGCACCTGATGACACTGAAGGCTGTGCGCCTTGAGACCTGGCTGGTGGAAGGGATCTTTGGTGAGTGGGGCCAAAAGGGGAGGCCAATGCTGTTGCCTCCTTCCCCAACTCCTGCCCCAAGCTGGCTTGGTCCCAGGGCAAGCCTCTGCAGTGGCCCAGGCCCCAGTTCGGTGCCCCTCTGCTGCCTCTGCTCACAAAGCTCACTCCTCTCTGCTTCTTGTGCAGGCTGGGGAGGAGCATGCATCCCGCACATCCAGCTCGTGTCACAGACCATGCCTCACGTTGATAAGTGGGACCCGGAAGGTGAGGCTGAGATCTTGATACTGGCCGGGTCTTATCACCAGAAGGATGCATCCAAGGTGACCATGAGCTTAGCTGCCCATCACCGCCAACTCCGGGTGCAAAGGACTGGAACGCTGACAGTGAAAGGCAAACTCGGCAGGGCATCTTGACGCCTCCTGGCTGTGCCTGGGCAGAGGCCTCATCCTCTAAGTTCACCTGGGGGAGGGCCTCCTCTTTGTACAGGATCCAGAGGAGCAAATTGACCTCGTATCGCAGATTCGGGGCCTCCACCCCCGCAGCCCATACCGCTGACTCCCTTTGTGCACAGAGTGTCTGGAACACAGGTGTGGCCTCACACTGCTCTTCTTCCAGGCTCTGGGAGGGCTCCTGCCAGGGAGGCGGCGACCCAGCCTGGCAACGATGTAGTCCTGGGGACAGTGACCCAGCGTTGCCCTGGAGCAGCCCAGAGCCAGCCTGAAGCTACCAGCCAGGGCCTGGCTGCCAGGTTTTGAGGGCATTTCAGGCCCAGAAACAAGGGCACCAGGCAAGGTCCAAATGGAAGCCCCTGCCTGGAACCCTCCTCCCCTGGGTCCTGCTTCTGCAGCAAAGGCTGAGAAGAGGAAGGAAAAGCAAATGATGTGGGTTGTACTTGGTGTCCCCTCTCCTTGCCACCAACTCTTAAAGTGTTTGCAAATCTTAATCTAGAGTTCTGTTCAAGAATAAAATTTCCCTAAAGTCAGCTAATCGGCAGGGAGGAGGTGGGGGAGAGACACTCTGCTCTAGGCTGATCTGCATTCAGAGGCGGGTGAGAGCTTTTGGATTTCTGGCCGCTGCTAGGTGCTCCCCTTGTGCCATTTAAGGGCAAGCACCTGGCTTTGGAAGGTCAGAAGCCCCTTGGCCCCATCTTTTCTGGGAAACCTTTCCAAGCCTGTGATGTTTCCACTCAGGGTGACCTGAGAAGTGAGAACTTGGTTTCATCCTGGGTCCCAAGTCTGCACATTTCTTGGCTCTGCAGGCCACCTGTCACATTGAGACATGAATTAACAGAATCAACCTTTGATAAATTTGCTTCATTTTGAGTGAGCAAAGATCTTTATGGCCTTGGACAAAAAGGCAATTCACTGATTTACTAGAATGGCACAGCAAACTCACATTTCCATCAAAATAACCAAATGACTAGCCAACAACATACAGGGAAACAAAGAAAAAGCAGAGATTTGAGGCTCACTCCTCTTGAACTACAGAAGCAGAAGCAAGGCTGTTCTCAGAAAGCTCCTGGCAACACCTACGCAGCAGGGAGCTGAGGGCTAGGGGATCTGATGCATGTGCATCAAATACTCCACAAGTTGTTCCATCTTCTCAGCTGGATAAGGAAAACTGCTCACTGATTCAAACTGCTCCTTCATGGGGGTTGGGGACAGGGGTGCTTCAGCATCATCTCTCAGGGTGGAAGCTTTGAACCTTGGAGCTGGAAATAGTGGCATAACCAAGCTGAGGCTGGCATGGGCAGTGATGGGCCTGAATGCATCGCATCTCAGCCTACATTCCCAAGGTCTTACTCAGCCCCCTCTCACAAAGGGGTGTGCAGGGACTGCATGCAGCACACTGGAGTTAGGGAACTGCCAGATGTTTAGGGAAGCGGAGAGGCTAGAAAGAAGCCTGGTATGAGCAGTGGGTTCTCTCGAGGCTTCCTCTGCATGCACAGTTTCTAAGACTCTCACCTCGATAAAGACATCACATGTGCCTCGATTCCAGGATCAGGATCACGCCTTCACACGATGCTGTACACCGGGCCTTCTGAAGACATTTCCTTCAAGCAAGTTCCCTGATTTCACTGTGTTCACTGAAAGCAGGGCCTAGCTCACCCACTGTATCTCTGGAACACTGCGTAGGTCTGGGCCTAAACAAAAAAAGATAGACACTGAGCAGTGAGGGTGTAAAAATTAATGGGAAGAAATGAAAAAAAACATTCATTGGGGAGGAAAGGGTTTGGGGTCATATTCCCTGATTTTCATCCGAGCTCCACCTTCCTGAAAGGAAGAGCGATTTTTGTCCTTAGTTAGTCTGGATCAGAAGGTTCATGGCCTCAGTGTATGATGGGTACTTCTAATCGGCAATTCTATTTTTATTGTAATGAGGGCAAAATGTGCAAATGGTTACATTCATACCGTGGAGATTCCTGCTTTCTTTGCCTTCCTCCAGGACAATTTTCACACCAAAATGTGTGATTTCTTAAAAGTCCCGAGGTTCCTGCTTTTCTCTGCCTGTCCCAAGGACCCCTCCTTGTTCACAGGATGTGTGGTTTCCTGCCATTTGGCCCGTGCCCCTCCTTTCAGCCCAGTTTCTGCCATTTGGTCTGTGTCCCCCTTTCTCTGCTCAGATCTAGCCACCTGCCTGCTCTGACAGTAGAGCTTCCTGGATGGGAAGTGGCTGGGTTCCAGAATGAGCCCCTTTAAAAACTGTATCGCCAAGCTGCCCTACAAGGTAGCCATACCAATTTACCTTCCCACTGCATGGCAGAAAGGCTCTTTTTCTCAGACTCACCCAAACTTACTAGTGCCAATTTATTTTATATCTAGATCTGTCATTTTTTCCTATCTAGCCCACATTTAAATATGTAGCTTTATAGAATTAATATCCCAGAGGACTAGCTGCCTCTCACTGTTCATTTGGCAGCCTTGGTCATGCATTTTCCCAATGAAGCAATTTATTCAAATGCAAAACAAACTATTCATGGGAAATATGTATATATTACGGAAATGACAGGCCAGCCAATAAACAAGCACCACTCGGAGGGTTGGAGTACTCAGATATATTATGCCGGCAGGCTCAGAGGGGCTTCTGCTCTGAAGCTCTGAGCACCTCCAAGATGTGCGCATGAGGTTTTATAGGGTAAAGTACAAGCTTGGGGTATTCAGCCAATAGGCATCGAACAGTTTTAGCAGCATCATTATCACAAAAGTGGAGGCAGGGAGGCAGCAAACCAACATTCCAAAGCCAAATGTATCTTTGAAAATCCAGCTGGCTAGCAAAAAAAAAACATGAACAAGCAATCAGCAAACTGATACTAATTAACTTAGATTTACAAGTTAGTCCAGCAGAACTCAGATCAGTATTCCGATACTTAGATTTGTGAGTTATCTTGTTAGCCCAGCCCAGCTTTTCTTTCACATGTATACAAATGGCTTCTCAAAATATTGGTTTTATTCTACAAAGGTATGCTCTAGTGCTCATTATATTCTTTAAGCGACTTGTATATTATATATGCACATAAGAGTGCATTATACCTACTAAAGAAGATGAATTAGCTAGAAAGAT
The DNA here is from genome assembly GCF_036321535.1 of Camelus dromedarius. Classification (NCBI taxonomy): domain Eukaryota; kingdom Metazoa; phylum Chordata; class Mammalia; order Artiodactyla; family Camelidae; genus Camelus; species Camelus dromedarius. The sequence continues at coordinate 72,620,404 of NC_087446.1, forward strand.
TGTTTGGAAACCGAGGGCCAAGGCTCTCAATGAAAGTTATTAAGGAACAGAGGCAAAAATGACAAAGTCTCCTAATTCAAAAAGGTTCATGCACCTGAATGCTCAGATCAGCACTATTTACAAAAGCCAAGATATGGAAGCAACCTGAGTGTCCGCTGACAGATAAGTGGATAAAGATACAACATGTATATATAGACACAAGGAATATCACCTGCTTATAAGAAGTTTTGTCATTTGCAACCATGTGGACAGACCTAGAGAGCATTATGCTAAGTGAAATAAATCAAAGACAAATGCCATTATGAAATATATAGAAGCTAAAAAATAAATGATATATATAACAAAACAGAAACAGACTCACAGACTTAGTGAACTAGTGTTTACCTGTGGGGAGAAGGAAGAGGGTAAGGGAGAGGCGGGGTAGGAGATTAAGAAGAACAAACCATTCTGTATAAAATAAATGAGCAACAAGGGTCTATTGTACAGAACAGGAAAATATAGCCATGAGTTTTAATAACTGTAAATGGAATATAAACTATAAAAATGTTAAATCACTTTGTTATATACCTGAAACTAATATAATATATTAAATGAACTATATTTCATCATTTTAGTATATATTTTACTGAAGTATAGTTAGTTTACAATGTTGTGACAATTTCTGGTGTAGATCACAATGCTTCAGTCTTACAGGAACATATATTTGATTTCATATTCTTTTTCACCATAAGTTATTACAAGATATTTAATGTAGTTCTCTGTGCTGTACAGTATAAACTTGCTTAAATACTTCAATTTTTAAAGGTTTAAAAAAAATCTACACAAATCTGGAAACAGCAACTCCTGTTTGTACACTGTTGCAGGTAAAATGGTTAAGGGCTAGTAACGAGGTCAGGCTAAACAGCTTTTGAATAGGCTGACGGGAGTCATCAAAGACAAAGTTTCATTGCTGCTAGAGTCCATGGAAAACTTTTTAAGTTCGGCTGCGGAGCACACAGGAGAGCCTGTCCGAGGTCTTCCTGCTGCTTCACTTCAGTTAACCCAGTTTGGCAATACTTCCTTCACCAGAATTTCTCAACTCCACACTTTTGATCAAAATAATGCCTTTTACAATGTCACTGAGTGGGACAAAAACAAACCATGTGCCTCCTGATGTGACACACTGAGAAAGACACAATATGATTCATCTAGTATTTTTGTGAAAAATATATAACCTAGATCTGATCATGAGGAATTGTAAGCCTGGGATACAGAAAGCCACAGACAGTGTGAGAAGAGTGACTCCTGTTTGCACATTTTCAGGGCAGGGGAAACTGTTTGGCAGCAAATAATTTAGTGTGGACAGTGTCTTTGAATAAGCTCACTAAAGGTAGCAGAGAATACAATTTCAGAGCTTTATGGATTCTCTGGGAAATCTGAGAATCACAGGGTGGAGCATATGGGATAGGCTGTTGTAATTCAGTTTCATTAATATATATTCACACTGTAAATTTCAGAATGTTTCACTAGAAATATAGGAAAAAACTTATTTACAGCCTTCCTGAGTCCTTCTGAAGCACCAGTGTAATTATACTTTAAGAAGGATTCTCAGCATTCAGTCTCAGCCCCTAAAAAAGCAGTTGTGATCATAACTGGAATTGCATTGAGTTCTGGGAAGAACTGACCACATCTATACAACACTGGACTCTGCTACCCAAGAACCTGGTGTTTCCATTTATTCAGCTGTTTCTCTTTCCTCCTTCCCTCCTTTCCATTAATCAGAAATACCATGTAATGAATTAAGATTTTTATCACCCCTAAGACAACTGTAAGGAAAAACATCCCTTTAGAAATAGAAGTCAAAATGGTATATAAAGATTTATCCAACACAAAATAATGAAGGACATGAAGAAATATGGCATGATTGGGAAGAAAGCAAAATTTCCAACAGAAGTCCAATCATACTGGTAATTACATTAAACTCGAATAAAATAAATATTTTATTTTATTTATTTTATTATTTTATTTATTTATTTTATTTATTTCGAATAAACCCAAATAAAATGCAGAGATATTCCAACTAGATAAAGAAGCCAGATGGAAAAGATGACACTTTATATGATCCCACTCATATTAGATGTTCAGAAAAGACAACTTTGTGGGGACTGCAAGCAGACTGATCACCTGGAGCTGGAGACAGTAGAGATGGCTGATGGCTGACGGGCACAAGGGAACTTAATAAAGTGATGGAAATATTCAAAAGTGGGTTTGTGGTGATGGTGGCACGATTTGAAATTTTACTAAAGAAGGAAATGTACACTCTCAATTCTATATTATGTAACCAGTTAAGTGATTGCATTTTTTAAAAAGTGCAGTGCAATAGCACAAATCCCTAAAGCCTCTAAAATAAACATTGAACATTGGCAAAGATGTAGAGCAATTGGAAATCTCATACACTGTGGAAAGGATTGCAAATCGGTTCAATCACCTTGGCAGTGGGATTTTATGCACACCTTCTAACCCAGCAATTCCAGTCTAGATATATACTCAATAGAAATGCATGTACGTAGGCACCAAAGTCATGTAAATTAATTTTCATAGTAGCCCTATTCATTGTAGGTCCAAATGGGAAACAACCTATTCATTGTAGGTCCAAATGGGAAACAACCAAAATGTACATTAACAAAATGGAAAATTCAATTATGGTTTATTCATACAATGGAAATACAACTGCTGACCTCATGGACAAATCTCACAATGATTCTATTTATATTCAAGTCAGAAAGGTAGTTATACTGGGAAGGATGCCAAAGGGGGCTTCTGGAGTGGTGGTCATGGCCGTTCTTCTCTGGGTGCTGCTAAATGGACATGTTCCCTTTGTATGGTTTAAGGAATCTTTTCACATTGTGGATGGGCATCTGTATGAATAGGTTACTGTGTGTGCATCAATACAACATTTAATAAAATTATACAAAATTATTTAGAGTAATGGAAAGCTACTTAAAGAGAACGTGTGGGCAGTTAGAATTTTTGTGTATTTTAATACTTTGTATATTGCCTTACTCTTAAAATATAGGGGATGTGTGTATGTTTGCTGTCAGAAAAACCAACCATAATATTCTTATTTTGAGTGTGATACTAGTAGATGTTTCTATTTCAGCAATTTGTTAGGGAAAACAAATTGTTTTCTCCCTCACAGAATAGCAAATACTGTGCATTCTTCACAAATTAAGAAGTGTATTCTAATTCCTCTTAAAAAAAACAGTTAAAAGGGGCCTAAATTCTGCTGTGGAGACAAATAAAAGCACGTGGGAAAGTATAGTGTAGAGGTCAGACCCTAGAGTCAATGTTTGGGTTCAAATCTCACCCCATCCCCATGCCCAAGCTCTGTGACTTCAGCAACTTACGCTCCAAGCATCCTATTTAGGCACTTGGCACAGGGCCTGGTATGTGATGCAGTAAATACATAGCTAACATTACCCCAATTTCACAGAGCAACTACCCTTTTTAGATATTAAAATGTTATAAAGCAGCAAAGATAGAGTTTGGGCACACCGATGAAAGGGAACACGGGAAAAAAGCACATTAATTGTTGCATTTGTTTTGCAGGGCTGCTGTAACAAACTCCCAAACTCAGTGTCTTAAACAACACGTATTTATTTTCTGAAAGTTCTGGAGGCTGGAAACCCAAGAGCAAGGTGTCAGCAGGTTGGTCTCTCTCATTGAATTGCAGATGGTGAATTTCTCCCTGTGTCCTCACATAGTCTTCCTTCTGTGCATGCACATCCCTGTGCCCATATTTCCCCTTCTTATAAAAAAAAAAAGAAAAACAGCCATACTGGAGAAGGGCCCACAGACATGACTTCATTTTAACTGAATTACCCCTTTAAAGACACTCTCTCCTAATTCAGTCACCTTCTGAGGTTCTGGGTGTTGGCACTTCCACATGTTAATGGGTTTAAAAGATAGAAAGAGTACAGGATCACTTAGGAACTTAGTTTTGGGTAATTTTTGGAAAATTGGGATAAGTTTTAAGCATAACCCTCTTCCTCCAAGAGTTGAATAGTCCAAAATGCTCAACACTTTTGTAAAAATAAATCCCATCAGGGGAAACCTGTAGATACTTATCAAATTTCCTCACAGAGTGAAAAAGCAAGAGCGACTAAGCTTAAATGAAGAAGGTGGGGATGAGGGAAAAATCACACAGAAACCATCACTGGTTTAACAACAGACGGTAAAAAATTTTCATATGCATAAAATGTAAGAAGGAAAGGAGGGGAAGGTATTGATTATAATGGACCATTATTTCTTACAAAAGCGTATAAAGATAATAAAAATCCTTATCTTCAGAGTTGAAAGAAGTAATGATAGGAATAAATAGAGAAAAAAAGTAACAAAGCATTTTACAAAAATGTAAAGCAAAAGGGAATGACATTCAATATCGCATGTAATCAAAGATTTGTGTACATGTGTGTTTAAAATCCTTACGAATGTCTAGAACCCATTACTGTTAATGGGTCCAAAGCCATGGAGCTCTTGGCAAACTTCCCTTCCAGAATTCTGCTTCCTGAAACTGGAAGCAGCAAGGTGTGGCAGTTGCTTTGTGCAGACTGGTTGCAACATTGTAATGGGTAATGGAAAAGCTAGCTCGCCATGCAGGACACCTGTAGGGGGTGGGCTCAGCTTCTGGGCAACAGGATGCCTTCCAGTGCACGGCTGCCCAGGACCCTGGCTCTTTGTGTTGAATCCCAGCACCAAACAGCAGGATGAATGCCCATCGCCTTGGATTACCTGTTGGAACACCCTCCCAAGTGTGTGGTGGGACGCTCCACAACAAGAAGGAAACACAGGCACCCTATTTGCTACTCAGTGGCCAGAACACAGCTTAAAAGGGAGCGCCTCCGAGCAGAACTATTGGCACCAGCTATGAGCTTATCAGAAACGCTAATTCATGGGCCCGATGTACTGAATCAAAATCAGTGGAGAAGGGGGCCTTACAAACTGTGTTTTAGGAAGTTGTCAAAATGATTCTGACACACTTTAAATTTTGAGACCAAATGATGCAAAACACTACCCAGAGCAGACTGACCCTGCATCACTGCCTTTTGCTTGAGGGCCTGAATGGCCATAGAATCATAAAATGGTTAGTAGTTTCAAAATAATAGAAACCAAGAAGAAAACCAACAATAAACTCACCATCTACCGAGGCTTTTACCCAGCTGGTGCATTGACATATGAATGAACACAATCCATCATTTATAAATCTCTTTCATTTTGAGTGAGCAAAGATCTTTATGCCATTGGACAAAAAGGAAATTCATCGATTTACTAGAATGGCACAATAAATCTTTTTTCATCAAAACAATCAAACCACTACCCATCATGATACAGTAAAAAAAAAAAGAAAAAAGTGGAGACTCGCTCCTCTCGAACTACAGTAGCAGAAGCAGGACTGTTCTCACAAAGCTCCTGACAATCTGATACACATGCCTTCAAGAACACCTCAAGTTGTTCCATCTTCTTAGCTGGATAAGGAAAACCGTTCACTGTTTCCAACTACTCCTTCATGGGGGTTGGGGTTAGGGGTTGCTCTCAACATTATTTCTCAGGGTGGAAGCTTTGAACCTCAGATCTGGAAATAGTTGTGTAACAAGCTGAGGCTGACATGGGCAGTGATGGGCCTGAATGCACTGCATCTCAGCCTACATTCCCAAGATCTTACTTGGCCCCATCTCACAAAAGGATGTTCATGGACAGCAAGCAGCATGGTGAAATTAGGAAGTGGTGAAATATTTTGGGAAGCTGGGAGGCTATAAAGAAGCCAGGTATGAGCACAGGGTTTGCGCATTGCTCCTTCAGCTAGCATAATTTCCAACACCTTCACCTCGAGCACGATGATCCTGGTGCCTTGAGGCCAGGCTCAGGATCACGCTCTTCATGCATTGTTGTACACAGGGCCTTCCAAAAGCACTGATTTTAATGAAGTTCCCAAAATTCACCATGTTCACCAGGAGCAGGGCCTGACTCAAACAAATCTATTTCTGGAACGATGTCTAGGTCTGGGGCAAAACAAGGAAATATAGACCCTGAGTGTTGATATGTTCAAAAGGCAGATGAACTAGCCTGGAAGGGAAGGGCTAGGACCAGGTACCCCTGTGTCAAATGTGGCCCATGAACCTGGGGACCAGAGTTATAGGGTGGCTATGCTGGACTGTCTCAGGCTGGAGGCAGCCAGACCACCTGCACACCAGTCTGCTCATGAGGATCTTGTCAGCCAGCCATGCCTCCATCAGGTTTTTCAGTTCCTTCTCAGGAAACCACCACAGCTGGATGAGAACTCACTGTGACAACTTCAGTAGCCTGTCACCCTGGGCAGGCGGCATCTGTTCTCCACCTCAGTCCACTGAAGCACCTGCATGGTCGCCCATGCTCGGATCAGCGGCAGGTGAGCCAGGTGCAAGCTGGGGTAGCCTGACTCGGGGAGGTGGGAAGCAGGCCCTTCATGGCTTCTGGTGCCCCAACCCTTCTGGTGCTCCTGTGCCTGCTGCCCAGAAAGCCCTTTCCCTTACACTGTGCCAGCTTCCCTGATGATGCAGGGGACTCTGGTTTCCTCTTCCACCTTGAGCTGGCTTTCATCTGAGCCCCAGTGTGTCTCAGAGTTCCTCCATGGTCATCTCCACTGGTCAGGTGACACTTAGTTCCAAAGGCTCCCAACACAGCACATGGCTGATGACCTGTGTAGTTGGAGGGGGACCTGAGTGGGTGGCAGTCATGGTCAGTGCCCGGGTGAAGGTTTCTGCGAGGTCGGCAGGTGGGTCAGGCCGAGGGCAGGCCCGTGGAGTCTACATCTTGTCTCTTCTGCAATCTGTGATCTGTCTTCTGATTCTCTGGTTTGTTACCAATTCACAATCACTCAGACAGGTGTGTCATATTTTCAACTACAGACGTCATAGGTGGTCATTCCAGAAAATGAGCCAGTGCAGACAAATTCCGTTTGTTTCCAACATCCTCAGACAACTAGTGTTCGTGCACACTTCTTCCCAGTGTGCTTAGTTTTAACGTAAGAATTTAAATTATGAAGGGAGAGGATATATATCTCAGTGGCAGAGTGCATGCTATGCATGCACGAGGCCCTGGGTTCAAATCCCCTGGACTTCTGTTAAGTAAATAAATAAACCAACCTAATTACCTCCCCCTGGAACCTCCAACAATTTCAATTATGAAAGATTTCACACATTCAAAAATGTTGTATGACAAAGAATCATGCACCACCACCCTCCCACTTAATAAATGTTAGCATTTTCCCACATTTGCCTCACTTCTCTCTTCTTTAAAATAGTTATCCCTGAAGCATCTTTCCTTTCCCTCCACACAGGGAATCATCGCTCTGAAGTTGGCGGGTATTGCCCATGTATGTTCTTATACCATCTCCAGTGCAGTTCTAGACGTATTATTTGGCAGTTGTTTTAGAATAAATCACATCTTATATGCAAACAATCTTGTTTTTATAATTTGATATGATCTGTTTTTTTTTTAATCTTTTAAATGGAGAGTTTCAGTCATGTACATAAAGGGGACAGTTTCAACCTGCTGAATTCCCTCATTACATTGTCTAGTCTCCAACAACTATCTGAGAGGAGATACTGAATCTAACTTCACTGGATATTTTTATTTCTTCTATTTAATGTTAAAAAGTCAACATAATAATGCATGCTTATTGTGAAAAAAAGTCTTGGAGATATAAAGGAAGTCTCAGTCTCTTACTGATTTTTCTGAATTGTATGTATTGTGAATATCTCCTAATTTAAATTGCTTTTCACCTTCTTTAAGCTGCCTTTTGTGCTTGTGCATTTTGGGGGAGGGAGGTAATTAGGTTAATTTATTTATTTGTCTTTTTTTGATTAAAGACAGATTTGGAGAGATACATACTACATAGAGTGCAGGCTGTTCCAGAAGGTGAGAGAAAGGCCGAGATGTGGGTGTTGGGTTCTCAAGTTGCAGCAACTGTAGATACACTCTCCATAGACAGAGCGTGTGTCGTCTTGGAAGACGAGGGAGCGAGAGAGGCCATAAGGCATGGTGTTGTCAACTTTTATGGGCTCAGAATCTGCACATACCTACAAGTCTGATATTTATTTCTCTTTTAATGGAGGCACTGGAGATTGAACCCAGGACCTTGTGCGTGCTGAGCATGCACTCTACCAGTGAGCTATAAACTCTCCCAAGGTTTCTTTTGAGGTGAAAATTCTTAAATTTAATATAATCAGATTCATCAGTCTTTATGGTAAGTGCATTCCTTGTCCTGCTTAAGAAATCTTCCCTGCACTGAGGTCTAAAGACGTTCACTATCCTTTCCACTAAGAATTCTGGAGGTTCTATCTTAATGCTTAAATCCTTGAATCATCTGAGTTTATTTTATTTTTAACTGGGCATAATGTATGGATATAATTTCATCTTTTTATAAATTGATCATTTTTTTCCTTGAGCCATTCTCTTAAGGATATATCTCCAACATGAGGCCTCTTCACATTCTATCCCTGAAAGTTGTCAGAGTCCTGCATGTAGCAATAGCCACAAGGCGGGCTGGTGGCTGCCCAATCCCACATTCGCAGCACCACTCCCACCAGAGGGTCTGGTCTAAACCATGTGTCCTGCCCTCTGGGAGCCAGCAGCCTGGTTGGGTCTTCAAGGAGTTGCCCCAAACCAAGTGGGTCGGCCCTGAGAGCACATGGCTGCTGGTCACTTCCTGCCGAGGCCAGGCTGGCCCAACCGCCGCCCTCCACCTGGTCTTCCTCTTGTTTCTGTTCTGGCATCCTGCAGTGACCAGCTGCCTCCCAGGGGGGCTTGGCCGGGCTACCCTAGGGCTCTGGGGATGGACTGGGGATGAAAATCTGTATCCAGCTGCACCTTCAACTGAGAGTGCCAGGCTGGTGTGGCCAGCGCCTGTGCCATTTCTGGCGTCAGCCTGCCGGCCCAGGGCATGGGCTTTCCAGCCCTCCCCTTGCAGCATGGGAGCGAGGGGTGCTGCCACCACGGCCACAGCTCTGTGTCTTCCCAGGCTGGGTGGCTGGCCAGGGAAGACGGGGCAGTGGGGGCGCTGCAGGACAGGGTTGTGGCCATGCCTTTCTTTTCTTTTCTGTTTTTGACATGATGCATTGACCCATTTCTTTACAATATCAGTTTTTAAATTGGCATAGATTTGATGTCCAACATCACATAACATGGTGTACAATAGAGTTATTCACAATAATTAAAAGTGACATTCCATTGATCGTTCTTATCAAATGTGGGCTCCATCCAGCATGGTGTACAATACCTTCTTGTAGCAGATTTTATGCCTGAGAAACCGTACCTATCCACCCTACACTGCCATCTTGCCCCTTCCTCTTCCCTTTCCCCACCGGTAACCACTAGTTTATTCTCTGCATTAGTGTCTTTTTCTTTTCTGTCCTAATCACTAAGTGGATGCCTTTTTTAAAGATTTCATGTGGAATTAATATCTTAGAGGATTGTTCTTTCTCTGTCTGACTTATTTCATGAAGCATAATGACCCCAAGACAATGTGTGCTGCGTACTGGAAACTGATACATTTCTAATCAACTGACCTTCAATTCAAATGCAAACCAACAAACACCCCTTTTAAACTAGGGGCACTCAACAGACCTTTATCCCAAAGAAGAAATGCCGATGGCCCCAAGGAACATGAAAAGTTACTCATCATCATCCATAGCAGGGAAAAAGCAAATCCAAGTCCCCAGGAGATATAATCTCTTCAGCTGTCAGGTGGCCATTCTCCACAAGAACACAGAAACAAATGCTGTCTTGAACAAAGGGAATGCTAGTACACTGTTGGTGGGAAAGCCAATCGGTGAAGTCACTATGCACAAGAATATAAATGTTTCTCCAAAATCTAAACATTGAACAACTCTATGGTGCATTCATTCCACTCCTTGGCATAGACCCAGGAAAAACAAAGAGATCAATTCCAAATGATACATGCATACACCCCAATGTTCCCAGCAGCGTTATTGATCTTTCAATGAAATCTAAGATTTTGAATGTAAGCATTGGTTAAAGGGTAAGACAGACCTGTGGACCACGTGAAAGCCCTAGTTTCTGGCTTGTATTGTTTGTATTATGAGGGGGAGGTTTTCTCATTGATTTCCTCTTGGAGGAGGTACTGGGGATTGAACCCCTGAACTCATGGGTGCTGAGCATGAGCTCTACCACTTAAGCTACCCCCTTTCCACACCACATGGCTTGCTTTTCAGGTACTTTAAATTGCCCCCTTCAAAGTAGATATGAAAACAAAACAAAACAAAACAACAACAACAAAAATAATAATAAAAGTTTGTCCATGGACCTCAAGGTAGCGTGAGTCAGCAGATGAGCAGAACACAGGTTCCCCCTGGCTTTCTACCATGACAAGCATTTCCTTGGTCACCCTGAGACCAAGACACACAGGAAAGCCATGGTGGCAGAGGCTGCTGAAGCTGCAGCGATGTCTGGGTATCCTCACTCAGCACGCCTGCCGCAGGGTCAGCTCCAGACCAGGTGTTCTGCCCTCCAGAAGCCAGCAGCCCAGGTGAGTCCTCAAGGTGCAACCTGGAGCCCAGCGGGCCAGCCCAGCAGCCTCCACTTTTGCTGGTCACTGACTCCCATGGCCAAGCCAGCCTACATCTGCCCTCTGCACGCTATTCCATCCTGCAGTCAGTAGCTGCCTCCCAGGAGGGCTTGATCTGGCTCTCCTGGAGCTCTGGCCTCTTCAGTGGCTGCAGAGAGGAGCAAGGCCAGCACTGGGGCTCGAAATCTGGATCTAGCTGCACTTGGAACTGACAGTGCTGGGCTGGTGAGGCTGGCGCCTCTGCCATCTTCAGTGCTAGCCTGCTGGCCTGGGGCTCGGGCTCCTGTGCTCTCCCCGTGTGGCACGCTAGGGCTGGGTGCCACCGCCACAGCCAGAGCACTATGTCTCTTCTGGGCTAGGTGGCTACCCAGGGAAGAAGGGGGTGCATGACGGGGCAGGGATGGGGCCACGACTGTTTTCTTTTCTGGTTTTGACATGATGTATTGACCCATTTCTTTTACAATCTCATACTTTTATACATTGATTACAGTTGATGTACAACATGACATATTATGGTGTACAATAGATCCACAATGTTTAAAGATGACATTCCATTGATTATTCTTATCAAATATTGTCTCCATTCCCCATGGTGTACATTACAGGCTTAAAGCTGGATTTATACCTGAGAAATTACCTCTTCAACCTCCAACTGCATCTAGCCCCTCCCCATTATCTCTCCCCACTGGTAACCACTAGTTCTTTTTCTACATTGGTGTCTGACTCTTGTCTGTCATTGCCACTAAGTGGTTGATATTTTTTAGGATTCCATATGGAAATGACATCTTAGAAGATTGATCCTACACTGTCTGGCTTGTTTCATTGTGCATAATGGCCCCTAGGACCAGGCGTGCTGCCCACCAGAACCTGATACAGCATTTCCAATCAACTGTCCTTCAGTTCAAATGCAAACCAACAAACACCCCATTTAAACAAGGGACAAACAACTCAACAGAACTTTTCCTCAAAGAAGAAGTGCTGATGGCCCCCAGGATCAGGAAACGTTGCTCAACATCGCTCATAGAAGACAAATGAAAACCCAGATCCCCAGGAGATATTACCCCACAGCTGTAAGAATGGCCATTCTCCAGCAGAAAACAAAGAGCAAATGTCAAGGATGCTGAGTAGAGGGAATCTGTCTACACCGTTGTGGAAATGCCAATCATTGCAGGTGCTATGCACAAGAGTATGGAGGTTTCTCCAAAACCTAACCATTGAGCCACCCTTTGGCCCAGGTGTTCCACTCCTCAGCATAGAGACAAGAAAAGCAAAGAGATCAATTCAAAAGGTAGATATAACCCACTGTTCACAGCAGCGTTAATGACATTTCAATGAGATCTAAGATTTTGAATGTAAGCATTGGTTACAGGATGAGAAAGATCTGTGGACCACAAGAAACAACACATTTTTCTTTGTATTGTTTGTTTTATGATGGGGAGGTAATTAGGTTCCTTCACTGAATTCCCCTAGTAGGAGGTACTGGGGATTGAACCACTGACCTCTTGTGTGCTGGGCATGCACCCTACAACTTGAGCTGCACCCTTCCCCCACCATACATCTTCATTTTCAGATATCTAACACAGTCTTCTGCAATAGTAGGCATGCAATCAAAAAATATAAAAAAAATTTTAAAGTTAAAAAAAAAAAACTTTTGTTCGTGAAACTCTATGTGGCATGAGTCAGCAGATGAATACAGTACAGATTCCACCAGGCTTTCAACAGCGACAAGCACTTCCTAGGTCCTGCAGAGACACAGGTGTCTGAGACAGCCGTGGTGGCCGAGGCTGCTGACACTGCAGCGGCATCTGGGTGTCCTTGCTCGGCACGCCTGCCACAGGGACAGGTCTGGACCGGGGGTCCTACCCTCTGGGAGCCAGACGTCCAGCAGAGTCCCCAAGGGGCAACCCAGAGCCCAGCTGGCCGGCCCGCCACTGCCGCCACCCCCAGTCACCTTGTTTTCCTGCTGGGCCTTGTGCAGTAGGCAGCCGCCTCACAGGAGGCCTTGCCCGGGCTCCCCTGTAGCTCTGGCCTCTTCAGGTGCCACAGAAAGGAGTGCGGCTTGCTCTGCGGATTGAACCCTGGATCCAACTCCATTTGCAGCTGAGAGTTCCAGGCCCAGGATGCTGATGCCTTTGGCATTTTCAGCTCAAGAGCGCCCGCCCTGAATTTGGGTCTCCCGCTTCCCTCCTGGGTTGGGCTGGGATGCGTTCCGCCTCTGCAGCCAGAACTCTCTGTCACCCCTGGGCTGGGTGGCTGGCCAGGGAAGAAGCAGTGGGGTGGGGTGTAGCAGGGCAGGGGTGCACCTTTCTTTCCTTTTCAGTGTTTGATGTGATGAATTGAACCATTCCTTTCACAATATCATACTTTTAAAATTGATGTAGTGTTGATGTACACCATGGCATATTACGGTGTACAGAAGGGTGATCCACAATGATTAAATGTGACACTGCATTGATCATTCTCATCAGCTGTTGGCTCCATTCCCCGTGGTGTACTATATAACCTTGGAGCTGATTTTATACCTGAGTTTTTGCCTCTTCCTCCTCTATCTCCATTTTGACCCTCCTGTTCACTCTCCATACTGGTAACCACTACTTTCTTCTCTACATCGTTGTCTGCTTCTTCTCTGTCATAGTCACTATCTGGTTGAATTATTTTTTAAGATTTCACATGGAATTTTTTTTGAGGACTGGCCTTTCTCTGACTTGTTTCACTGAGCATGGCCTCGAGGACCATACGTGCTGTCCACCAGCAACCAACACAACATTTCCAATCAACTGTCCTTCAGTTCAAAAGCAAACCAACAAACACCCCATTTAAAAAAGGGACAGAACAAGTCAAGAGGTTTTCTCAAAGAACAAATGTAGACGTGCCCAGGAACTGGGAAATTTGCCCCACGTGGCTCACAGCAGACAAACGCAAATCCAAGTCCCCAGGAGACACCATCTCACATCCGTCAGCATGGCCATGGCCATGCTCCAAAAGAAAACAAACAGCAAACGCTGGCCAGGATGCTGAACGAAGAGAATGCCACTACACCGTTGGTGCAAAAGCCAATTGCTGCAGGAGCTAAGCGCAAGATCACAGAGGTTTCTCCAAAACTTCATCATTGAACCAGCCTATGGCTCAGGCATTCCACTCCTCGGCAAAGAGCCAAGAGAAGCAGAGATCAATTCCAAAAGATGCATACACCCCAGTCTTCACAGCAGCGTAATTGCTCTTTCAAAGAAATCTATAAATTTGAATGAAAGGTTGAGACAGACTGTGGACCATATGAAAGCACACGTATTTGGCTTGTATTGTTTGTTTCATGAGGGAGACACGATTAGCATTCTTTATTGATTTCCCCTTGGAGGAGGTACTGACGTCTTGGCTGCACGGCCCCACCACTTGAGCTGTACCGTTCCCCTGCCACACGGCTTGCTTTTCCGGTATATAAAGCTGCCCACTCCAGTAGCAGCCATGAAACTAAATAATAATAATAATAATAATAATAATAATAATAATAATAATAATAATAATAAATTTTAAAAAATTACAAAACATTTGTCTGCAGAACTCTAGGTGGCACGAGTCAGCAGATGAACAGAGCAAAGTTTCCCCCTGGCTTTCCAACACAAGCATTTCCTCAGTCATCCTGAGACCCAGATGCCCAGGACAACGAAAGTGGCAGAGGCTGTTGAAGCTACAGTGGCATCTGGGTATTGCCAACAGCATTCCCACCACAGAGACTGTTCTGGATCGGGGGTCGTGTTCTCAGGGAGCCAGCAGCCCCAGTGAAACCTCCAGGAGCAAAGCTCAGAGCCCATTGGGCAGGCCGCACCTCCGCCACTGGCCCTTGTCGCCGCCTCCCATGGGTGAGCCGACCCCACCTCCTCCCTCCATCTGGTTTTCCCAGTTTCCCTGCTTGGGCCTCATGCAGTCAGTGGCCACCTCCCAGGAGTTCTTGCCCAGGCTCCCCTGCAGCGCTGGTCCCTTAAGGGGCCGCGGAGAGGGGTCCAGCCAGCACTGGGTCTCAAACTCTGTATCCATGTTTCTGGACAAGAGGAATTCCAAGTGGACTAGCCAGAGAACCTTCCCCAGAATATGCTTAGTGATGGGGCTTGCCCCTTAGTGAAGGGACAGTGACACTTCTTTCCTGGTCTCTGAATTAAAATGCAATTTTGTGAGCAGCTTTGCTCTCCCTCCCTCTTTACTAAGGGAGCCACCAAATGAGGGTTTGGAAGGAGCTTGATGAAATGGGTCCAGAACTCTCTCCTCACCCTCCCCTGGGCTGGGGTGCCAGCCTGGGTGACCCGTCTGGGGACACCTTGGCAGGCAGCTGAGCTGAGGTCACAGAGGAACATGGGGAAGAGAAGAGTGGGGCCACACCCGCCCCAACCTGCACACAAACCCTCCGCGCTACAGAGAACCTAGGGACCAGCTTCTCATCTCCTCTCCCAACCGCTACCACTTACTTCCTCGGTGATCTCTGCAGCCTCCCGCTTTCAGTCACATCTCCGCGCTGATGTCCTCAGCCTCCCCTTTCCACACCCACAGGCTTCCCTCTAATTAATCCTCAAAGTGTCCTTACGACCCAGTTCACACGCCTTCTACTTCTGTGGTCTTCTCCACATCACTTCATGGTGACGCCATCCTTCTGGATTTCCAGCCATAAACCTCGGAGTCCTTCCACAATTTTCCCTCTGTCCCTCTCTCTCAACCCACCCTTTCAACAAACCCACTTAGATGGAAATTCACATTCTATTCAAATTCTAGTCTCGTTTTACCAGCTCCCTGCTATCCCCGTGGTCTGGGCCACCACCTTCCTGTTGGTAACAGCGTAGCAGCCTCTCTCCCCTCACCCCGTTCAGATTCCTCTCCAGCACAAGGGCAGGGGGAATTCCCCTGAAGGGAAGTTAAGCTGTGTCACTTAAAACCCTGCACGGCTTCCTATGTTTCTCTGAGTAAAAGGGGAGATGTTTGTGTGGGCTCCTCCCCATCTTTGAGTTGTCCGCCTTCTCATTCTTGAGTTCTCTCCACTCGGTTCTGGTCCCAGCGCCCTCTGCTGTCCCTCAGTCCACATGCTCTACCTTCAGGGCCTCTGCACTGTTCCCTTTACCCTCACTAGTTGGTAGCTTGCCCTCCTCCCAGTCCCCACACCACCACTAGCATCATCATGACATGTGAAGACCTTCCTTGGGCTCTGCATTTAAAATCATGACTTCACCCTCCTTCATTGCTTTCATTTTCTCCAAATCACACCTTATTGAACCAACTCAGCTTTTTAAGTCAGTTTTGCTTACTTCTCAGTTTCTCCTAACACAGCTCTATGACCCCAGACTATGAGCACAGGTTTTTTTTTTTTTTTTAACCTGCTGTGTTCCCTGCACCTGGAACCCTGCTGGACACACAGATGTGCTCCATAAGTATTTGTTGCATGACAGAATGGGCACAGTGCAGGGTGCACTCAATCGATCTGGATACAAGCGCGTCAGTGGGCTGGCCAAATACTGGAAGTGAGAAAGAACAGACTCACCTCTTTGCTTCACAAATATCCCTGAATGTTAAGCCACTGCGGGAATCAGGCTTCTGTGAAATTAAATCCAGTCCAGCCTAATCCCAGACTCCTAGGTTTGCTGTTTCCCTCTGACTTTCCTCACCACCGTCATTCATCTCCAATTGACTCAAACCAAATTCTGAGAAAATATAAACATTTCCCTCAGTTCTTCTTGATCATACTCTACACAGAATAGTGAAGAGGTGTGTTTATTTTAATGGAAGTATAGTTGATTTACAATGTTGTATCAGTGTACAGCATAGAGATTCAGTTATACACACGTATATTCATTTTCATATTACTTTTCATTATGGTTTATTCAAGATATTGAATGTAGTTCCCTGTGCTGTACAGTAGGACCTCGTTGCTTATCTCTTACAGATAATGGTGTGCTTTTGTGAAGAGGGGTTTCTTATTCAACAATATATTCATTGCATTTTTTGTTTTTTAATATACTTAAATCCACCTCATTTTGTTTTTAAGATTGCCTGTCCCTGTATCCATCCAAGAACACTTGCATGTGCTCTAATCTTTCACTATTTTAATGATTCTGAGAACACTCTGGAACACATGTACATGGACCTTTGGCAACAAATCAAAATTCCAAGAGACAGAATTGTGTGGACAGTGGGAATCCATCTTCCTTTCCAATGTGCTTGCCTTTTATTTCTTTCTCTTGTCTAATTGCTCTAGCTCGGACATCCAACTCTGTGTTAAGACTTTTCACTATCCATCTTCCACTACCAAAACAATACAATGGTTTATGGCAGTTAAAGAGAGTTTCTGAGATCAGGACTTACAATCAGAGTAATTTTGAAATTTTTAAAATTCTGATTTTTAAAAAGTGAACCTTTTTAAGACAATTGTAGGTTCATATGTAGTTGTAAGATATAACACAGAGCTCCCACATGCGCTTATTCAGTTTTCCCCAATGGTAATGTTTTGCAAAACTGTAGTACAGTATCACAATCAGGATGTGGACATCAATACAGTCAAGAAACAGAACATTTTGAACCACGGAGAAGATGGCGGAGTAGAAGGACGCTCGCAGGTCACCCTCTCCCACAAATACACCAAGACCCACATCTACAGACCCACTCAGCCAACCAGAGCACCTGTGGAACTCCGACAGAACATCGCCCTCTTCAAAAGATAAAGACGCAAAACATCTGGTAGGAGAAAAGGAAAAAAGAAAGAACAAAAGTCAAAGCAGTGCGGGACGGGTCCCGCGGGGAGGGAGCGGCAAAGGAGGACTGGCGCTGGCTCGCTGGGTCTCCCCTCTCCAACTGAGAGGCCAGCGGGATGGAGGGGGAGCCTCCGAGGCTCGGATCTGTACAGAGAAGACCTTGACTGACAGAACTAAGTTAAACGGGCACAGAGCATCCCCCCGACACCCAGCCTGAGACATGGGCTGGCAGCGGCGGGCAGGGCCAGGCTGCACAAGCCGGGCGGAGGGTGGGGGTGGCTGCATGGAGGCAGCCCTGGGGCAAAGCAAGGGGCTGCGTTCCATGGCTGTGGGTGCACAGGTCAGAACAAACTGGGCCCTCCATAAAACAGCAAGGTTGATGTGCTCTTGGGGGAAGGGTGCACACCCCCAACTCTGAAAACCCGTGGAAAGTTTTAGGGGGAAGAGAGGCGGGGCTCAGGCACAGCCACCATATCCTCCAGCGCTTAGCACCCAGGAGGGGGCGGGGGTGAAACCTGCATCCGCACCGAGGGGCTTAGCAGCCTCAAAGGCCAGACTGAGACTGGTCTGCAGCCCGGGGCAGATAGGATCCTTCCATCCTGGTCCCTCAGAGAACTTGCTCCACAAAGACAAACAAGGAGCTGGGTTTTGGCTCAGAGCAGGGACAGGGCTGTCCCTCTGTCTTCCCCGAGACCACCCGCAGAGCGCAGACCAGGGCAGAGCATGCAGCCACACAGAGAGCAGAACTACCGGTGGCGCAGGTAGAGGGAGAGCGGCACCCCCACATTTCAGGCAGGAACGCAGCCCCTGACCACAGTGCTGGGAGGGGGCGTGACCCGCCCTCCAACCCGGCCAGTCTGCAACATCTGACTGCGGCATCCGGAGGGGCAGTGACCCACCCGCCCATAGCAGAGGAGAGCTGCACCTGACCCAGTGTTAGGAGGAAGCGCGATCTGATTGCCGACAGGTGCTGAGAGCAGCACAGAAGAGGGCGCCAATGGAGGGCCTCTGAAAACAGCAACCTGAGCTTCCAAAACAGGACGAAGACAGAAAGACTTCACAATAAAAGCACACAGACTCCAGGAGAACACCAAAACCCCCCCTTTTTTTTTTAAATCTGTTTTTACCTGTTCTATTTTCTATTACCATCTTAATTTTTACTTCTTAATACATTTGAAGAAATCATGACTGAAAACTTCCCAAACTTAAAGAAGGAATTGGATATCCAAGTACAGGAAGCTCAGAGGGTCCCAAACAGGAAGAACCCAAATAGACCCACACCAAGACATATCATAATCAAGATGGCCAGAGTCAAGGATAAAGAAATGATTCTAAAGGCAGCAAGAGAAAAGCAAAGAGTAAGTTACAAGGGAACCCCCATAAGGCGCCCAGCTGATTTCTCTACACAAACACTACAGGCCAGAAGGGAGTGTCAAGATATATTCAAAGCCCTGAACGAAAAAAAGAAGCAGCCTAGGGTACTTTATCCAGAAAGGCTATCCTTTAGTATAGAAGGAGAAATAAAGAGTTTCACAGACAAAAAAAAAAAAAAAAAAAAAAATGCAGGAGTTTAGCAATACTAAACCTATGCTAAAAGAAATATTGAAAGGGCTATTCTAAATAGAAAAGCAGCAGAATGCTACAGAAATGAGAAATTCACAACTGGAAGGTGACAACTCATGAATTACAAATAAAGTAAACATGAAATTGTAAAAGAAGACATACAAATCACTGAGAGTGGGAGAGGGAGGCAGGGAAATATAGAATAGTGTTTTCTTTATTTTTTTTTTAACAGTAGGATGGGTTTGAGATCATGTTACTATCAGTTTAATAAAAACAGTTACAGTAATGGGTTAATAGATTTACAAAAAAGGGTAACCACAAGCCAAAAATTTACAAGGGAGTCACAAAAAGTAAATAAAATCCATGATAATACAAAGGAAAATTACCAAACCACAAAAGGAAGAAGAAAGGAACAAACAGGATATACCTAGTCAACTGCACAGATAAGTTCAAAATGGCAATAAACACACATCTATCATTAATTATTGTAAATGTTAAAGGACAAAATGCTCCAGTCAAAGACATAGAGAGGCAGACAGGATAATAAAGCAAGAACCTTCAATATGCTGCATACAAGAGACCCACTTTAGGGAGAAGGACACATATAGATTGAGAGTAAAAGGATGGAAAAGGATATTCCATGCAAATGAAAAAGCCAATAAAGCAGGTGTTGCAGTACTGATTTCAGACAAAATAGACTTTAAAACAAAGGCCATAAAGAAAGATAAAGAAGGACATTTTATAATGATTAAAGGAGTGATACAAGATGAGGATATTACACTCGTTAATATATATGCACCCAATATAGAAGCACCTAAGTACATACAAGAATTACTAACAGAGATAAAGGGGGATATCGATGGGAATACAATCATAGTTGGAGATATTAACACTGCATTAACATCACTAGACAGATCTTCCAGACAGAAAATAAACAAGACAACAGAGAAATTAAATACTACAATAGAAAAACTAGACTTGGTGGATATTTTCAGAGCATTACACCCCCCAAAAATAGGATATACATTCTTTTCAACTGCACATGGAACATTTTCCAGGATCGATCATGTACTTGGGCACAAAAGAAACCTCAACAATTTTAAGAAGGTAGAAATTATCTCAAGCATCTTTACTGACCACAGTGCCATTAAACTGGAAATGAACAACAGAGAAACAAAGGAGAACAAAAGGAAAGCATGGAGATTAAACAATATGTTATTGAAAAAACAATGGATCAATGAGGAAATCAAAGCTGAAATTAAAAAATACCTTGAGACAAATGACAATGAAAGCACAACCACTCAAAACCTATGGGACACAGCAAAGGCAGTGCTAAGAGGGAAGTTTACAGCGATACAGGCCTTCCTCAAAAAAGAAGAACAATTTCAACTAAACAATTTAACCCACCACCTGAATGAATTAGAAAAAGAAGAACAAAAAGCCCCAAAAAGCAGCAGAAGGAAGGAAATAATAAAGATCGGAGAGGAATTAAATACAATAGAGATTAACAAGACCATAGAAAAAATCAACCAAACCAAAAGCTGGTTTTTTTTAAAAGTAAATAAAATCGACAAACCTCTGGAAAAACTCACAAAAAAGAAAAAAGAGAGAGCACAAATTAGTAAAATAAGAAAGGAAAATGGAGAAGTTACAACAAACAGAATACAAATACAGAATATCATACAAGAATATTATGAAAAACTATATGGAACCAAACTGGAAAACCTAGAGGAGATGGACAAGTTTCTCGAAACTTACTGTCCACCAAAACTGAACCAAGAAGAAACTGAACACTGGAACAATCTGATCACTAGAAAGGAAATAGAAATAGAAATTAAAAACCTCCCAACAAATAAAAGTCCAGGACCGGACGGCTTCACCGGGGAATTCTACCAAACATACAAAGAAGAACTCATACTAGTCCTTCTCAAACTCTTTCAGACAATTGAAAAGGAGGGAATACTCCCAAATTCATTCTATGAAGCCACCATCACCCTGATAAAACCAGGCAAAGACACTACAAAAAAAGAGAATTATTGGCCAATATCAGTGCTGAACATGGACGCCAAAATCCTCAGCAAAATTTTAGCAAATAGAATCCAACAACACATATAAAAGATTATACAACATGACCAAGTGGGGTTCATCCCAGGGACACAAGGCTGGTTCAACATACGCAAATCAATCAGTGTAATACATCACATCAACAAGAGAAAGGACAAAAACCACATGATCATCTCAATTGATGCCGAAAAAGCATTTGATACAATTCAACACCCATTTATGATAAAAACTCTAGCCAAAGTGGATATAGAGGGAACAAATGTCAACATAATAAAAGCTGTATATGACAAACCTACAGCCAGCATAGCACTCAATGGTGAAAAACTCAAAAGCTTCCCACTAAAATCTGGGACAAGACAAGGATGCCCACTATCACCACTCCTATTCAACATATTCCTGGATGTCCTAGCCACAGCAGTCAGGCAAGACAAAAAAATAAAAGGGATCCAAATTGGAAAAGAAGAGGTAAAATTGTCATTATATGCTGATGACATGTTACTATATATAGAAAACCCTAAAAGGTCCACACAAAAGCTACTAGGGCTGATTGAATAATTCAGCAAGGTAGCAGGTTACAAAATTAACGTTCAAAAATCAGTTGCATTTCTTAACACTAACGATAAATCAACAGAAAAAGAAAGTAAAGAAACAATCCCCTTTAAAATATCACCCAAAGTAATAAAATATCTGGGAATAAATCTAACCAAAGAGGTGAAAGAATTATACACAGAAAACTATAAACCACTAATGAAGGAAATTAAAGAAGACTTTAAAAAATGGAAAGATATTCCATGCTCTTGGATTGGAAGAATCAATATTGTTAAAATGGTCACACTGCCCAAGGCAATCTACAGATTTAATGCAATCCCTATCAAATTACCCAGGACATATTTCACAGAACTAGGAAAAATCATAATAAAATTTATATGGAACCATCAAAGACCTAGAATTGCCAAAGCATTACTGAAGAGAAAGAAAGAGGCTGGAGGAATAACTCTCCCAGACTTCAGACAATACTATAGAGCTACAGTCATCAAGACAGCATGGTATGGGTACCAAAACAGACATATGGACCAATGGAAAAGAATAGAGAGCCCAGAAATGAACCCATAAACTTTTGGTCAACTCATCTTTGACAAAGGAGGCAAGAATATACAATGGAATAATGACAGTCTCTTCAGCAAATGATGTTGGGAAAACTGGACAGCAGCATGGAAAACAATAAAGCTAGAATACTCCCTTACACCATATACAAAAATCAACTCAAAATGGATTAAAGACTTAAACATAAGACAAGATACAATAAACCTCCTAGAGGAAAACATAGGCAAAACATTATCTGACATACATTTCAAAAATTTTCTCCTAGAAGAAATAAAACAAGAATAAACAAATGGGACCTAATGAAACTTACAAGCTTCTGCACAGCAAAGGAAACCAGAAGTAAAACAAGAAGAAAACCTATGGAATGGGAGAAAATTTTTGCAAGTGAAACCGACAAAGGCTTGAGCTCCAGAATATATAAGCAGCTCATACGACTCAATAAGAAAAAACTAAACAACCCAATCCAAAAATGGGCAGAAGACCTAAACAAGCAATTCTCCAAGGAAGACATACAAATGATCAAAAAGCACATGAAAAAATGCTCAATATCACTAATTATCAGAGAAATGCAAATCAAGACTACAATGAGGTATCACCTCACACCAGTCAGAATGGCCGTCATTCAAAAATCAACAAATGACAAATGCTGGAGAGGCTGTGGAGAAAAGGGAACCCTCCTACACTGCTGGTGGGAATGCAGTTTGGTGCAGCCACTATGGAAAACAGTGTGGAGATTCCTCAAAAAACTAGGAATAGACTTACCATATGACCCAGGAATCCCACTCCTGGGCTTGTATCCAGAAGGAAATCTACTTCAGGATGACACCTGCACCCCAATTTTCATAGCAGCACTATTTACAATAGCCAAAACATGGAAACAGCCTAAATGTCCATCAACAGGTGACTGGATAAAGAAGAGGTTGTATATTTATACATTGGAATACTACTCAGCCATAAAAACCGACAACATAATGCCATTTGCAGCAACATGGATGCTCCTGGAGAATGTCATTCTAAGTGAAGTAAGCCAGAAAGAGAAAGAAAAATACCATATGAGATCACTTATATGTGGAATCTAAAAAACAAAAACAAACAAACAAAAACAAAGTGTATATGCAGGACAGAAATAAACTCAGAGACAGAGAATATAGACTTGTGGTTACCAGGGGCATGGAGGGTGGGAAGGGATAGACTGGGATTTCAAAATTGTAGAATAGACTACACTGTATAGCACAGAGAAATATATACAAAATGTTATGATAACTCACAGAGAAAAAAATGTGCCAATGAGTGTGTATATGTCCATGAATGACTGAAAAATTTTGCTGAACACTGGAATTTGGCACATTGTAAAATGATTATAAATCAATAAAAATGTTTAAAAAAAAGATAGAGAACATTTCTATCACCACGTGTCCTTTATTTGACCTTTTATAGCCACACCCACTTCCTTCTGGTCCCTACCTGCTCTTTAATTTCTGGCAACCAGTAGTTTGTTTTCCACCTCCATAAATTTGTCATTTCAAGAATGTTATACACATGGAATTATACAGCATGTAAACTTCGACGATTGGCCTTTTTTTCACTCAGCATGATTCTCTGGAGATTCATTTAGGTAGTTGCTTCTATCAATAGTTTATTTTTACTGACAAGTAATCTATGGTTAAATGTATCACCGTTTAGTTATCCACTCACCTGTTAAAACAATGTGTTGTTTCCAGCTTGTGGCTATTACGTGCAAATCTGCTATAAATATTCATGTGCAAGTTTTTGTGTGGACATATATTTCATTCCTTTTGGGTGCGTCCTTAGAAGAGTAATTGCTGGGTCATATGGTAACTATATATTTAATCAGCTGAGGAACTCTCAGATTGTCTCCAAAGCTGTTGTACCATTTTACCTTCCACCAGCAATGCATGCGTGATCTACTTGTTCTGAATCCTCCCCGACTTTGGCATTGTCCCTGTTTTTTTTATTTTATTCATTCTGATAGTTGTACACTGATATCTCAGTGTGGCTTTAATCTGCATTTCCCTGATAGAATGTGATGAGGAACAGCTCAACATGTGTTTATTAGCCATCTTCACAGCCTCTTCACTGAAGCAGTTTTTGCTTACTTTCTAAATGTGTTGGTTTTTTTTTTTTTTACTCTTGAGTTTTGAGAGTTCTTTGTGCGTTATCGATATTAGACTTTTGTTGGGTATGGGATTCATAAAAATTCTCTCCTACCTTTAGTTTGCCTGTTCATCTGATTAACAGGGCTTTTCCTGAAACAAAAGATTTTACTTTAAGGGGATGGTATAGCTCAAGGGAAGAGTGTAATATTAGTATGCACGAGACTCTGAGTTCAACCCCAAGGTCCTCCATTAAAAATAAATATATTAAGAAATAAAGTTATGTACCACTCTCGTCAAAAAATTCTTTTTAAAGTTTTTACTTTAGATGAGGTCCAATTTTTCTTGTATATATCAACCATTTGATACATCTCAGGATGTATCAGCCTGTGTTCCCAAAGATATCATCCTATGTTTTTTTCCTAAAGGTTTTATACCTCTACATTTTACATTCAATTTACCAATACTGCATTGTCTTGATTACTATAGCTGTATAATAATAATTAAATTTAGGCAGGCAGATCATTTTTTTTCAAAAGTGTTTTCACTATTTTAGTTCCTTTGTTTTTATAAATGTAAATTATAACCGTCTTGATATCTACAAGGAAATCTTGACAGCACTTTGATAGGAATCACATTGATTAATAAGGCTGTATATCAATTTAGAGAGACTTGATAGAGCATGCGATGGAACCAGAAGAGGTTATGCACCTCTGAAGGGCAGGAAGCAGCTGAGATGGAGAGCAAGCAGGGCAGGATCAGACCTGAGGCATCACACACCTTTGGAAGCACGCTGTTTCCCAGAGGCTGAGGATACAGGTGTGCCTGGCAGGTGAACTCCCTGTAGATTGGTTTCCCCAGGCCTAGTGATTCTTCCAGGTGTGTTTTGTTTAACCCATACCATTTTTTTCTTCTACCTTTTAAAAATTTTATATATTTTTGAAGTATAGTGACTTACAATGTTTCAGATGTACAACAAAGTGATTCAGTTATATGTTACATATATTCTTTTTCAGACTCTTTTCTGTAATAAGTTGTTACAAGATATTGAATATAGTTCCCTGTGTTATACAGTGGGTCCTTATTGTTTCTCCATTTTATACATAGTGGTGTGCATCTATTAATCCCAAATTCTTAATTTATCAACCCAAATTTCCCTTTTGGTAACCATAGTTGGTTTTCTATGTCTGTGAGTCTATTTCTGTTTTGTAAATAAGGTCATTTGTATCATTTTTTTTAGATTCCATGTGTAAGTGATGTCATATGATATTTGCTTTGTCTGACTTAATATGAAAATCACTAGGTCCATCTACATTGCTGCAAATGGCATTATTTCAATCTTTTTAATGGCTGAGTAGTATTCCATTGTATAAATACTACAACTTCTTTATCCAGTCATCTGTCAGTGGACAGTTAAGTTGCTTTCATGTCTTGGCTATGGTAAATACTGCTGCTATGAACACTGGGTGCATGTATCTTTTCAAGTCAAAGTTTTTTGATGGTTATAATTTTTGAACCCCAAGTTCAAATCCTGGTTGTTCATCCTATAAGTTTATAGAGTTTTATGAATTTGAAATAAGTTTGTATAGTTAGGCAGGCTTCTAAGACTCTTAAATTGGACGCAAATTCCTTTGCCCCTCTATCTAATTCTTTAAATACAATATTGAACTTCCAGTCAAAGAAAGGATATGACTCTCTATGGGGGGGGTGTGTGTGATGGATTAGAAGGCATAATAAGGGAAATCCTCACTAGGGGTAAGTTACATTTTTTTTTTCCTTCAGAAAATGTCCTTTTTTACCAGCTACCTGATCCACTGGTACTTCATCTCCTTTTCATTAACGTTCAGAACTACAGAAAATTAAAAAGAATTCTGGATGTCCTTTACTGAGAACCAACTGTAAATGTTTGTAACATTGGCACTATATATAGAGAGAGAAAATAAAATTTCCTTTGGGGGAGTTTTGAAGTAGTTGTAAGTAAATTATAGATATCGACACTGCATAGATATTGTCAAAACAAGGACATTTTCTTATATAAAAAAGCACATTATAGAAGTTATATATGATAAAACATATAATCAAATACTACCTTATCATATAGCCAATGTTAAAAATTTCCCTACTCTCTTGAAATATTCTTTCTTTTTTTATTTTTAATTTTTTAAATTAAGATAAATTTTTAAATTTTCTTTTCTGTGGGGTGGTAGTTAGATTTGTTTATTTATTTAAATGGAAGTACTGAGGATTGAGCCTAAGTCCACATCCATGCTAAGCATGCACTCTACCACTGAGCTATACCCTCCCCAACCCCTCAAAATGTTCTTTCTCTGTCTTTGATATAGAGTTTGAAATATGAATAACTTTGACTAATAAGATAGTCTCTTTATAAAATAGTCTGATCTGTTGTTTTCATGGAATTGACAAACCAGTAGTCAATTTGCCCCATTATTAGTGATGCTAATTTTAGTCTTTGGTTAACGTGGCCTCTGTCCTTTAAGTCTCTATTATAAAGGAACATTTTCTTCTTTGTAATTCATACCTATGGGCTATAACTTCCAGACCACTTGAATATCCAGTTAATAATCTTTCATTTGCTAGTTTTAGTCATTGCCCTTTACCTCAATTGATTACAGTGTTGGTTGCAAAAGAACAGTGCACAGGTCTGCACTAAGAAGTGGCCATAAAAGCCAGCTGAGGGGTATTAGATGTCACCAAGCCAGCTGCATCTCCATCAGTGAAGCCGTATATCATTGAAATCATGCCTTCATTGGGTGGATCTTGCACATTACTTAGAGCAATGTGATTTTGCTTGGTTTTGTTTCTTAACAGAACTACTGGGGATTGAACCCAGGACCTTGCACATGCTGAGCACACTCTCTACCACTGAGCTATACCCGCCCCTCCTCCCGTATTTTTAAATGAATGAAACAAGTTTCTTTAGAGCTGGAAGCTGGGGTCACACAGTTTGTTACAGAGCGGCCAGGAAGTGCATGCGATGTGAAGTTTGAAATTGGGGTAGATTCAAAAGTTCAGATTTAGGGCCTTCAAGGACTTTGAACCATGGGGCCACTTTAGAGCCCCCATCATGACCCTTGAAGATAATGAATTTCTGAATCTCATTTTCCTCTTTGTTAAATGGCAGGAATTACTCCTGAGTCCCTGGGAGTTGCAGGGGTCGCCTGTGCAGTGAAGTCCCGGGGTCCTGCCCCAGTGTGCTGAGGGCAAACAAACCTCACTTTAGACTCAGTTTTATTAGGTGTGTGGTCTTCACACTCCAAAACGTGGCCTCCTGCCTTTCGTGGAGCAAGCTCAAACACTTGTTTCTAGGGGAAGAGTCAACAGCTTCCTCTCCCCATGCATTCCCAAGACCAAGGGGTTCTGGTGCAAGAAGAAATGCGTCAAAGCATTGGAAACCCTTGCAAACTCAGAGCTGGCTGGGCCCACCAGTGCTTGGAATGAAGGGAGGGCTCGGGAAGGTGGGAGGTGGTCCTCCTGGGAATGGGGTGTTGTGGGCCGGGCACTGTGTTTGTGGAACTGGGTAGCCATAAACCAGCCTTGTGGATACCTCATGCTACATAAAGGAGTCTGAAAATTTCCAGGTATATAATTTGATGGGGACTCAGTTTAGAGACATACGCTTAAAAGAGTGGTTCAAACAAAAAAAAAATCAATTTATAAAAAGTTGAAGTTATATACCTCCATTATGCTCAATGAAAAAATAAATTAACCACAGATGATTCAAGGATTTAAAAGTCGAGATGGAAACTCCAGCATTCTTAATGGAAAGGATAGTGAATGTCTTTAAACCTCGGGGCAGGGAAGATTTCTTAAGCAGTGCAAGGAATGCACTTACCATAAAGACCTATGTAGCTGACTATATTAAAATTAAGAATTTTATTTCTCAAAAGACACCTTAGGGGAGGGTATAGCTCAGTGGGAGAGTGCATGCTCAGCATGTACAATGTTCAGGGTTCAGTCTCCAGTACCTCCATCAAAAGATAAATAAATATCCCAGTTGTTGGCACGTGAAGCTCCCCAGCCCATAAAAGCAGGCAGCACCATGCCTGGTGGCCCCACTCAATCCCTCATATACCGAGATGGTAGGAACTCTGTCTATGGAGTGTGTATCTACGTTTACTTTAACCTGAGCACCCAAACCCCACATCTCATGGCCTTTCTCTCATTCTGAAACAGCCTGCATGATCTGTAGTGTGTATCACTCTAAATCTATCTTTAATCAAAAAAGATAAGTAAATATACCTAATTACCTCCCCTCTCCAAAACACACAAGCACAAAAGATAACTTAATGAAGGTGAAACTCAATTTAAACGAGATATTCAAAATACATACAATTGAAAAAAAAAAATTAAGAGACCGAGTCATACTTTATAGCCCCAAGATTTTGTTTTAAAATATGTATGTATTATTATGTTGATTTTTAGCATTATATTGAGGAAATAAAAATATCCGGTAAAGTTAGATTCATTATCTCCTCTCAGATAATCGTTGGAGCCTAGACGGTGTAATGAGGAAATGAAGCCCATTAAAAACGCCCCCTTTACGTAAATGACTGAAACTCTCTAAAGGATTAAAAAAAAAAAACCCACAACATAACTAATTGAAAGAACAAAACTGTTTGCCCATCAGATGCCATTTATTCTAAAACAACTGCCAAATATTTCTAGAACTGCACTGGATAAATTATAAGAACATACATGGGTGATACACACCAACTTCAGTACAATTTCCTGTGGGGAGGGAAAGGAAAGATGCTTTAGTGACATTTATTTTAAAGAAGAGAGAAGCAAGGCAAATATGGCAAAATGATAACATTTTAAGTGGGAGGGTGTTGGTGCATGAGTCTCCGTTGTACAACTTTTATGAAGGTGTGAAATATTTCATGATTTAAACTGGGGGGAGGGTCTTGGGGGAGGTAATTAGGTGGGTTATTTATTTATTTCACATAAGTTCTGGGGATTTGAACCCAGGGCCTCATGCATGCTTAGCATGCACTGTACCACTGAGCTATACCCTCCCCTGTTATAATTTAAATTCTTACCTTATAATTAAGCACACTGGGAAGAAGTGTGCATCAATATTAGTTGTCTGAGGATTATTGGAAACAAACAGGAATTGTCTACACTGGCTCTTTTTCTAGAATGACCAACTATGACGTTTTTATTTGAAGTCACGACACACGTGTTTGAATGCTTCTGAATTGCTAACAAACCAGAGAATCAGAGGACAGATCACAGATTGCAGAAGAGCCAAAATGTAGACTCCACGGGCCTGCCCTCGGCCTGACCCACCTGCCGGCCTCGCAGAAACCGTCACCCGGGCACTGACAGTTATGGCCGCACACTCAAGTCCCCAGTTCCAACTAAGCAGGTCATCAGCCATGTGCTGTGTTGGGAGCCTTTGGGACTTAGTGTCACCTGACCAGTGGGGACGACCACAGAGAGCCTCTGATAGTCACCGGGGCTCAGATAAATGCCAGCTCACGGTGGAAGAGGAAACCCACGTGCCCCACGTCAGCCGGGAAGCTGGTATCCCGGAAGGGGCGGGGCGTTTCCCAGCAACAGGGCTCGGGCGCACCGGAAGGGGCGGGGCCCCAGGAGCATAAAGGCCGGCTCGCCCCTCCCCAAGTCCCACGAAAGTGGCTCACACCAGGCTCACCCAGCGCTGACCCGAGCATGGGCGACCCCGGAGAGGCTGCGCAGGCCCAGGAGGGAGAACGGACGGCGCCCGCCCAGGGCGACGGGCTGTTGATGTTGCTGCCACGGGTTCTCGTCCGACCGTGGTGGTTCCCCGCGGAGGACCTGGAAAACCCGTTGGTGTTTTACTTGGAGGCATGGCTGGCCGATCAGGTCTTCGGTGAGCAGACTGGGTGTGCAGGAGTTCTGGCCACCTCCAGCCCGAGGGAGGCCGGCGGAGCAACCTTCTGACTCTGGTGCCCACGTTCATGGGCCACGTTTGCCCCATGGTGCCCGCTCCCAGCCCTCCCCTTCCCTGCTAGCTCCTCCTCCCTTCGACCATGCCACAGCCAAGGGTGTCTATTTCCTCGTTAGGCCCAGAGCTAGAAATCCTTCCAGAGATACAGTGGATGAGCCAGGCCCTGCTTTCAGTGAACACAGTGAAATCCAGGACCTTCGTTGAAATCAGAGTCTTCGGAAGGCCCCGTGTACAACTTCACGTGAAGAGCGTGATCCTGAGCCTGGCGTTGAGGCACAAGGAACATCGTGCTGCAGGTGAGGGTCTCAAAGTGTGTGTGTGGAGGGAGCCCCTGGGGGAATCCCCTGCACTTACCTGCCTGCCGTCTAGCCTCTCATCTTCCTAAACATTTTGCCATTTCCTAACTCCAGTATGCTGCATGCAGTCCCTGGACATCCCTTTGTGAGAGGGGCCAAGTAAGATCTTGGGAAAGTAGGCTGAGATGCGATGCATTCAGGCCCATCACCTCCCACACCAGCCTCAGCTTGGTTACGCCACTATTTCCAGGTCTGAGGTTCAAAGCTTCCACCCTGAGAAATGATGTTGACAGCACCCCCTGTCCCCCAACCCCCGTGAAGGAGTAGTTTGAAACAGCGAGCGTTTTTCCTTACACACCTGAGAAGATGGAACATTTTAAGAAGTTCTTGAAGGCACGTGCAGCAGATCCCCAGCCCTCTTGGTGCCCTGCTGCAGAAGTATTGTCAGGAGCTTATGAGAACAGCCCTGCTTCTACCACTGTAGTTGAAAAGGGCAAGTCTCCTTAATTGTCTGATTTTTCTTTCCTGTATTTTAATGAAGAGTTGTTTGATTATTTTGATGCAAACATGAGTTTGTTGTGCGATTCTAACAAATCAGTAAATTTCCTTTTTGTCCAATGGCATAAAGATCTTGGCTCACTCAAAATGAAACACATTTTTCAAAAATTGCTTCTGTTCATTCATATCTCGATGTGACAGGTGTGTAAAAGACGGGATAGTGGTGGGTTTATTCTTGGTTTTTTCCTTAGTTTCCACCATTTTGAAACTACTAAGCTTTTTATGATTGTATGGTCATTGAGGCCCTCAAGCAAAGAGCGGGAATGCAGGATCAGTCTTTTATTTTTTTTCCTTGCATCATTTGTTCTCAAACTTTAAAGTGTGTCAGAATCACCTTGAGAATTTGCTTAAACACAATATCCAAATCCCCTTCTCCACTGATTCTCATTCAGTGTGTTGGGCCCATGAATTAGCTTTTCCCACAAACTCACAGGTGATGCCAGCACTTCTGGCCAGAGGCGCTCCCTATTAAGCTGGTGGTCCGGCCTCTGAGTAGCAACAGGTGTGCCTGTCTTTCCTTCTTGCGGAGCCTCCCGCACACACGTGGGAGGGCATTCCATCAGGCTAGCCAAGGCTGTGGGCATTCATCTTCCTGGCTGGTGTTGAGATTTACTAGAAAGAGCCAGGTTCCTGGGCAGCCTGTTCATTGGAATGTGTCCTGATGCCCAGCAGGCTGTTCCCCTGCCCCTTTGAGGTGTCCTACATGGGCCAGATGGGTTTTTTCCCGCATTACTTATTACAGTGTTGCAACCAGTCTGTGCAAAACAGCCCCCACACCTTGCTGGCCACTTTCAGGAAGCAGAATTGTGGGAGGGAAGTTTGCAAGACTCCTGTGGCTTTAGATACACAGTTGGTGATTTAAATCATGCAGGGTGTTCACCTCTTAGTGGTAATGGCTTCTAGGCAATTATAATTATTTTAAACACACACACATACAACTCTTTGATTTCAAAGGATATTGATTGTTTTTCCCCTTCACATTTTTGTAAAACGCTTTGTTATATTTTTATTCGTTCCTATCATTCCTTCTTTCAACTCTGAAGATAAGGAGTTCTTTATCTACATAAACTCTTGTAACAATGGTCCATTGTAATGAAGTTTCCCCTCCTTGGCTTCTTACATGGTTCTCATATGAAAAGTTTTTACTGTATGTAGTTAAACCAATGATGGTTTCCGTGTGATTTTTCCTTCATCCCCACCATCTTTATTTAAGCTTAGGAACTCTTTCTTTTTCTCCCTGTGAAAAAATTTGATAACCATTTGCAGCTTTTATTTGTGTTTGTTTTTTTTTTTCTGGCAATACTATTGTACATTTTTGACTGTTCAACAATTTGGGGAAAAGGTTTATGCTTAAAACTTATTCCAATTTTCAAAAGTTACCCAAAACCAAGTTATTAAATTTCTTTTTTTTTTTTTTACTCTTTCTGTCTTTAAACACAATAACATGGTGAAGTCCTAAATCCCAGAACCTCAGAATGTGACTGTATCAGGAGAGGGTCTTTAAAGAAGTAATTAAGATAAAATGAAGTCATGTGGATGGGCCCTTATCCAGTATGGCTTTTTTTTTTTTTTAATAAAAGGAAATATGGACACAGGGAGAAGGTGGCCATCTGTAAAGCATGGAGAGGGGCCTCGAACAAACTGAACCTGCTGACATCTTGATCTTGGGCCTCTAGTCTCTAGAACTTTCAGAAAATAAATGTGTTGTTTAAGCCACTCAGTTTGGAGCTTTGTCACAGCAGCCCTGGAAAGCTAATACAATATTTAATTTTTGTTTTGTTTTTCTGTGTTCGCGTTCATCAGTGTGCCAAAACTCTATCTTTATGGACTTTTCAGCCTTTTAATGTCTGAACAGGGTAGTGATTGTGTCATCCTAACTTTCAGAATTTGGGGGAACACTAGCTATGGATTTACTGCATCACACACCAGGCCCTGTGCCAAGCACCTAAAGAGGATGCACGGAGCGTAAGCAACTTGCTGAAGCCACAGAGCCAGGACATGGGGATGTAGTGAGTGTTGAATCAAAACGTTGCCCCCAAGATCTGACCTCTACACTGTACTTTCCAACGGGCTTTGATTTTTCTCCACAGCTGCATTCATGCTCCTTTTCATTGTGCTTTATTTTTTAAGAGGAATTAGAATACACTTCTTAATCTGTGAATTATCTATAGTATTTGCTATTCTGTGAGGGGCAAGACAATTTGTTTTCCCTAATAAGTTGCCAAAATAGAAATATCTACTAGTACCACACTCAAAATAAGAATACCATTCTTGATTTTTCTGACAATAAACATACTTACATTCTCTATTTTTGAAGGGTAAGTGCATATACAGTATATTAAATTACTCAAAAAATCTCACTACCCACACGTTCTCTTTACATAGCTTTCTGCTACTCTAAATACTGTTGTATAACTGTAGTAAATATTTTACTGATGCATACATAGTATTCTATTCCTACAGAAGGCATGCACATTCAAAGTGTAAAAAGTTATCTTAAACCATACAAAGGGAACACATCCATTTAGCAGCACCCAGAGAAGAACCAGTCCATGACCAGCAATCCAAAAGCCCCCTTTAGCATCCTCCCCAGAGTAACTACGTTTCTGACTTAAATATAAAGAGAATCATTGTCAGATTTATCCAGGTTGCAAGCAATTCTAGTTCCATTGTATGAATAAACCATTATTTAGTTTTCAATTTTGCTAATGTACATTTTGGTGGTTTGCCATTTGGACCTACAATGAATGGGGCTACAGTGAACATTTTTGCACATGACTTTGGTGCATACATACATGCATTTCTATTGAGTATATATCTAGACTGGAATTGCTGGGTTAGAGGGTGTACATAAAATCACATTGCCAATGTGACTGAACCGATTTGCAATCTTTTCCGCAGTGTATGAGACTTCCAATGGCTGTCCATCTTTGTCAATTGTCAATTTTTATTTTACAGACTCTAAGGATTAGTGCTATTGCACTGCAGTTTTTGAAACATGCAGTCACTTAACTGGTTACATAATACAGAATTCTGAGTGTACATTTCCTTCTTTAGTAAATTGGCAAGTTGTGCCACCATCACCACAAATCAATTTTTGAATATTTCCATCACTCCAGTAAGTTCCCTTGTGCCCATTAGCTGTCAGCCATCTCTACTGTCTCCAGCTCCTGGCAATCAGCCTGCTTTCAGTCCCCACAAAGTTGTCTTTTCTGAACATCTAATATGAGTAGGATCATATACAGTGTCATCTTTTGCATCTGGCTTCTTTATCTAGTTGGAATACCTCTGCTGTTTGATTGGAGGATTTGGCCCTTTCTAGTTTAATGTAATTATCAGTATGATTGGATTTCTGTCTGCAATTTTGGTTTCATTCCTATCAGGTCTTTTTTCTTTTCCTTCTTCATTTTTTGTGTTGGATAAATCTTTATATATCATTTTGATTACTTATTTAAAAGTTTTTTTTTCCTTAGGGTTGCCTTAGTGATGGTAAAAATCTGAACTCATTACATGCTATTTCTGATTAATGGAAAGGAGGGAAGGAGGAAAGAGAAGCATTTGAATAAATGGAAACACTAGGTTTTTGGATAGCAGAGTCCAGTGTTGAATAGATGTGGTCAGTTCTTCCCAGAACTCAATGTAATTCCAGTTATTTCACAACCACTTTTATAGGCTGAGAATGTTTCTTAAAGTCTAATTACACAGGTGCTCCAGAAGGACTCAAGAAGGCTGTAAATAAGATTTTTCCAAGGTTTCTAGTGAAGAATTGTAAGATCAATAGTGCAAATATTTACTAACTTGGCTGAAATACAACAGCCTGTCATATATGCTCCACAGTGGGACTCTCAAGATTTCCCAGAGAATCCATAAACCACTGAAATTGTATCCTGTGATATCTTTATGTGCCTATTCAAAGACACAGTCCACACTAAATTTTTTGCTGCTAAACTGTTTCCCCTGCCCCTAAAGTGTTCAAGCAAGAGTCCCTGTTCTCACCCTGTCTGTGGTTTTCTGTCTCCCGTCCTTACAATTCCTCATGGTTAGATCTGTGTAATATATTTTTGGCAAAAATACTAGATGAATCATATTGTGTGTTTCTCAGTGCATTGTAGGCACATGGTTGGATGCACATGGTTGGCTTTTCTACCACTCAGTGATATTATAAAAGGTCCTGTTTTGATTGAAAGGGTGAAGTTGAGAAATTTTGATGATGGAAGTAGTGCTAACATGGCTTAATTAAAATGGAGCAGCAGGAAGACCTTGGACAGGTCATCATGTGTGCTCTGTAGCTGAACTTAAAAAGTTTTCCATGGATTCTAGCAGCAATGAAACTTTGTCTTTGATGACTCTAGTCAGTCAATTCCAAAGCTGTTTATCCTGACCTTGTTACTAGCCGTAATCATTTTACCTGCAAAAATGTACAAACAAGAGTTGCTGTGTCTAGACTTGTGTAGTTTTTTTTTTAACTTAAAATAATTGAAGTATATAAGCAAGTTTATACGGTACAGCACAGGGCACAATATTCAATATCTTGTAGTAACATGATGAAAAAGAATATGAAAATGAATATATGTTCCTGTATGATTGTAGCATTGTGATCTACACCAGAAATGGACACATTGTCAACTAACTGTACTTCCATAAAAATATATATAAAAATTTGAAGTGTAGTAGATTTACAGTCTTCTATTAGTTTCAGGTGTATAACATAGTGATTTAATATTTTTAAAGATTAGACCCCATTTACAGTTATTAAAACAATGGCTATATCTTCCTGTGCTGTGTAATAGAGTCTTGTTTCTTGTCTATTTTATACATAGTGGTTCATACCTGTTAGTCTCCTGCCCTACCTGGCCTTTTCCCCATTCCTTCTCCCAATGGTGAACACCAGTTTGCTATGTCTGTTGGTCTGTTTCTGTTTTGCTAGATATATTCATTTATTTTTTAGACTCTATATATGTTGCAACAGTATTTGACTTTGACTTATTTCACTTAGCATAATAGGTCCATCCACGTTGTTGCAAATGGCACAATTTCTTATAAGCAGGTGATAGTCCTTGTGTGTATATATCCATGCTGTATCTTTACCATTAATCTGTCAGTGGACACTCAGGTTGCTTCCATATCTTCACTATTGTAAATAGTGCGGCTCTGAGCATTCAGGTGCATGAACCTTTTTGAATTAGGAGAATTTGTCATTTTTGCCTCTGTTCCTTAATAACATCCTTTAATGGCCTTTGGCCACAGTTTCCAAATAAAGTCTTCCTATCTAATTTATCTTCTTTTAATAGGTAAAATACACTCCTTTATGTATACATAATATAAACATAATTTAAAGAGTATAATGAGCACTAGAGCATGCATTTGTAGAATAAAACCAATATTTTGAGAAGCCATGGGTACACACATTTTCCTTCAATTGGTGTCTTATGCATTTTAATAAATTGCTTCATTGGGAAATCACATGACCAAGACTGTCAACTGCCCAGTGAGAGCAGGCCAGTCCTCTAAGATATTAAAATATTCTCTAAATCTACATAGTGGGCTAGACAGGAAAAAATGACCCACATGGAGATGATATAGATTGGTACTACCAAGTTTGGGTGAGTCTAGCAAAAAGAGCTTTCCGACCCTGCAGTGGAAAAATAAATTGGTATGGTATCTTGCAGGGCAGTTTGGCAATAGAACTTTTAACGGGGCTCATTCTGTAAAACCCAGCAGTTCCACATCTAGGAAGCTCTCCTAGGGAAATATTCCAACATTGACACAATGATGCCAGTAGCATTTCAGGGCAACTGTGCGTAATCGAGTAATTTTGGAAACAAGCCAAGCAAGCAATAGTGAAGGAAGGGGCTAAATCAATCTGTCCCCATCCTGAGGAATATCAAGCTGCTGGAAGGAAAAACAAAGCCTATACAAAAATTCAAACTACATGTGAACCTGTTTATGGTGAATTTCTGTAAGACAGGTTGTTTGAGAGGGCAGGTTAAGGAGGCCTGGGGACTTACATCTGGGTGAAAATTCAGCATTAGTTTGGCACTGTTTTATGCCCTCCTTGGTGAGGAAATTAAGTTTTTAAAAAATCAATAATTTCTAGGCATAGGGAAATTTATACAGCAGTTTAGAACACCAAAATCCTTGTATTTAAAGTTCAACCTCCCTTCTTTTCTTGAGTCCCTCCAACCAAGGATGTGTACTTTTTCCTATCATTTTCTTTCATAAACTGGTTTCAGACATGTCCCTGTGGGTGTATGTACATGATAATTTTGTCCAAGTTTCAGAATAGTCAGAGACTCTTAAATGTTCCATTGGCTCTCTACATACTACACAGTAAATTTTCTTATAAAGGCGAGAATAGGACATTCTGGTCAAATGGGTACTATTTAGATGGGGTAAAACAAAACAAAACAAAACAGAAAAACAATGCTGAGTCTTAACTCGACTCTGCTGCAGCCTCAGTTGAAACGTTGGGTCTGCAATGATTTTGAGTCTTAAGCGTCTAAGTTTCACTCGCCTTAGGTTTTCCTTGCCTCTTCTAAAAATAAGCTAATAACTACTGTTAAATTCAGCTCTGCAGCTTTGTTTCCCTTATTATATACAAAAAGCTCTTTTAAATTTGGAGGGATCATTAGGGGACACACCATTCCCTGTTCTTTATACTTAAGTTTTGGTGAATTTTTAAAATGAAAGATTTCTTAACACAGTTAATTTTTCCTTTTTTTTTTTTTTTTAATCCTAGCACCCAGCTGTTCACAATTCACTTCCCTCTTCTAGCGAGGGTGCCAGGAAAGGGAGTCAAACTGACAGAGGTGCTAATTATCTCTACAACGGCAACCATCATACAACATGCGAGTGTACAACTTACATTCACACAATGTTAATTTTCAAATACATTTCAAATTTTAAGAAGTGACAAGGTAGGTTCCCCAAATGCTGCTGTTACTAAGGAAGTGTCACCAGCACTGCTTTGGTCTCACTCCCTTCAAATCTCACTGAGGGTCGAGAGACCCTAAGACTGTTGGAAGATGACAGCAGGGCTGCCCTGGCCTTTTTGGTTTCCACTCTCCCCACCCCACCATCAGTTGCCTGAGCTGGGAAGTGTGGGGTTTGCAGCTTCAAGAAATGCCCAAACTTGAGGCCTGGTTTGAAAGCAAGTTTTCACTTCCCCGGTCACCCTGAGTGGCAACATGACAGGCTTGGAAAGGTTTCCTGGAGAAGACAGGGCCAAGAGACCTTTGACCTTCCAAAGCCAGGTGCTTGCCCTTAAATAGCACAAGGGGAGCATCTGCCAGAGGCCAGAAATCTGCAAGCTCTCAGCCGCCTCTGGGTGCAAATCAGCCTTGAGCAGAGTGCCTCTCCCTCCTCCTCTCCCTGCCGATTAAAAGCCCTTAGGGAAATTGTACACTTTAATATAATTCTCTGGATTCATGTCTGCAAACATTTTAACAGTGAGTTGTGGGGAGAGGGGACCAACAACATCCCGCACCATTTTTTCTTCTTCTTAGCTTTTGTGGCAGAAGCAGGACCATGGAGAATAGGGGTCCAGGCAGAATCTTCAGCTTTGACCTTGCCTGGCCCTCTTGTTTCTGGGCACGAGGTGCCTTTGAAACCTGCTAACCGGGCCCTGGTGGGAAGCATTGGGGAGGCTCTGTGTAGCTGCTTCCTGGGCTGCTCCAGGGGACCTGTGTGTCTCCGCTTCACAGGCTGCTCCGTTGGGCCGCCATTTCAAAGGCTTCCTGGTACAACAGTTGCTCAAACCTTGGCTCCACAGAGGAGCAACAGTCACCACGGTGGTCTACTCTGATTTGAGACAAAAGCAAAACAAAATGAACATCAACTACTAACAAAAAAATACACCCCAAACTCTCTGGCAATTTCATCATCCTGGGCAACTGTATTCTCTGCAAATGTCCCTGGTTTTTGGACTTTTTATTGGACTTTTTCATTTATTAAAATATCTCCCCAGTGGGGAGAGGGCACAGCTCTTTGGTAGAGCATGCACTTAGCATGCACCAGGTTTGGGGTTCAATCCCAAATACCTCTGTTAATTTTGTTTTTAATTAAAATTTTTTTTTAAATTTGATTATGTCTATATAGAAGGGAATCTGTACAGTTCCAAAATTAGATGGCAAAAAAATCCTTAGAAATATAGCAATCAACATTACTTTGGAATAATGCCATCTGTGGCTATAACCTGGTGAGACAGCTTCCTCCCCAAGTTTTGCCTTGAGTCGCCAGTTCTGCTGAACTGTGTGGCTAGATAAATTACGAATTTTCCCCTTTGCCCAGCCCATTTCTAAATACTTTTCTTTACAGGACATTAAAAAATTTTTTGGAATGCTTCTGGAAACAGTCTTAAAACTGAGCATACTTCATTTTATCTGTAAAGAACAAGCCAGATGTGAGATTAAGAGATCGTGCACCATCTGGTGGCTAACTTTGGGATTAGCTCTCAGAGTTAGAAATTGATCAAATTTGGAAATGTGATTCTCTTAAAAATAAGAGGGAGAAAAGTCATAATCATACAAAAGGGCATGGGGTCAAACCATCATAGTTAAAGTCTCTGTCAGGGATCTTGAGATTCTTGTCTTCAAAAAGATTGATAAAAAGTAACTAGTTGTCTTTCTATGGCAAAACAAGACCCATGGAAATTTAAAGAATGGGACGTTTATGATGGTAAGTGATGTGAGCAATCCTGCACAGGTGTCCTTGAGAAGAGGCCGGTCAGGGGTGGTAGAGGGACCTGCCAACTCCAGAGAGGGCAGCTGTGAGTATGTGACCATGGATCTGGAGTGTGACATGCAAGCCTGGGGTCCTTCCAGAGCCCAGCAGGATGCCATGGTGGGCAGGTGGAGGGTAGAGGAAGGTGCTGATCCCTCCCCAGTTATCAGAAAGGACAAAAGAGAATATGGCCGCATCCCTGAGCTGAGAGCAGTATATACAGGTCTGTATCAGGATACGTCTACACCCCTAACTTCAGACGCCAGTGCACAGGGCTGTCACAGGTCAGGCCTGAATCCCTGACCTCTGGAACTTTTGCATAGGATTTTACCAGGATAGAGTTGCATCAATGATCTCAGATCCCTGTGCACATTACTGTCCCAGGATAGGGCTGCATTCTTGACCTTTGCTCTGTGCAAAAAACTGTCCCCAAATAGCAATGCATCCCTGATCTCCTCGCCCCTTGCACAGGCTGTCCCAGGACAGGGCAGCACAGCTGACCTCGGAGGTCCATGCACAAGACTCTCTGAGAACAGCTGAATCCCTGACTTGGGAGCCCCGTGGACAGGACTGCACCTGGGTAGGTCTGCACCCCTGACTTCAGAGCCTTGCATAGAGGACTTTAGCATGACAGGTTTGCCCCCCTGAATGCAGGGTGCTGTGCATAGGGGTGTTCAAGGACAGGGCTCCATCAGTGACCTCAGAGCCCTGTGTACAGGACTGGTGCAAAACAGGGCTGCATCCCTAATTTGGGGGCTGTATGCACAGCATTGTCCCAGGATAATGTTGCAAAGCTGACCATGGGGTCCTGTTCACAGTCCTGTACCAGAAAAGGGCTGCACCCCTGACCTCAAAATGCTGTGCACAGGCCTGTTTCAGTGTACACCTCCATCCCTGACCTCGGAGCCCTGTGCACTGTACGGCCCCAGGAGAGTGCTGCATCCCCGACTTCTCAGTGCTGGGACTCAGGCAGGCATCAATGGGAGACTGCTCTGCATCTCTTTTTTCCTATTTCACAGAGCCCAGACTCCTGCCTCTGCTGGAACATCTTTTCCAGGGACCTCCCCACTTCCACCACCACCCTTCAAAAAAAGCCCCAAACTCTGGCTTACTCGCTCAGGATTCTGCCCCAGCCTAGGGCTCCTTGTCTCTGGGAGAACTGGTTCCACTCTGCACATCAGGTCTTGGCTCTCAGCCCAGAAGCACAAGTGACCCCCATCCTGATGGCCCTCTCTAGAGACTCCCAGAATTCATAAAGAAAAAAGAACTTTATTTTAAAAAGAGATGAAGAAATTTTTGACCAAGTGGCCAATATTGTGATCGAGCAGCTGAGGATTTTGGGGACGAAGTAGCGGTTCTTTAGCCCTTTCCTTTTCAGTAAGCAAATCAGAGGAGTCTTCTTCCTAGCCCCCGTTTACCCTTCCCCCTGCCCCACCTCCGGCAAATGCCT
The DNA here is from genome assembly GCF_036321535.1 of Camelus dromedarius. Classification (NCBI taxonomy): domain Eukaryota; kingdom Metazoa; phylum Chordata; class Mammalia; order Artiodactyla; family Camelidae; genus Camelus; species Camelus dromedarius. The sequence goes on from NC_087446.1 coordinate 72,661,555, forward strand.
ACGATTAACTTAAAACAGACTTGATCTGTGAGCCTGTGTGTAGACAGAAATTGTTCCAGGGGCAAGAGGTACTCGACTGCGCCCCAGAGTTTCCCGGAAGCTGCGGAGCAGGTTTGTTGGGGCCGAAACCAGGCTGCAGGGACCTGTGCTCGCCCTGTCCCCACCGCATGGGCTCTGAGCCTTGACCTGCGTGGACCGAGTCTCTTAGTTGGACCAGATGAGGTATGATCCGTGGTCTCCAGGCCAAGGCCTCTCCAGCTTTTCCACAGTTGGCACAGTTTTTCCAGCTTTGAGCTGAAGATGCCTTCTCGGGGCTGCATCCAGAGGAAGTAGGTTACCAGATCCCTGCATGGAGATGCTCGAGTAACCATGGCCTGATTTCTGCTTTTTATTATTATTATTGAGTTATAATCAGTATACGAGGTTGCATCAATTTCTGGTGCACAGCACAATTTTGCAGTCATACATGAATACACATATATTTGTTTTCATATTTTTTTTAGCATGAGCTACTTACAAGATCTTGAATATATTTCCCTGTGCTCTACAGCCTAAACTTGTTTGTCTATTATATGTTTACCTGTCAGTACCTAACAATCTTGAACCCCCAGTCTGTCCCTTCCCACCCCCTTCCCCCTGGCAACCACAGGTTTGTATTCTATGTCTATGAGTCTGTTTCTGTTTTGTATTTATGTTTTGTTTTGTTTTGTCTTTGTTAGATTCCGCATATGAGCGATCTCATATGGTATTTTTCTTTCTCTTTCTGGCTTACTTCACTTAGAATGACATTCTCCAGGAGCATCCATGTTGCTGCAAATGGCATTATGATCTCTGTTTAGCAGCGCCAATTCTAAGTGTTTATATTTTGCAATCATGATCATGTGACATGTGACATTTATGAAGGGACTTCAATACTTTGTGATGGAACTAAGCCCTTATTGTATCTTTCTGTTTGTTTTTCTTCTCTTCTTTTTTTTTTTTTTTTGTTTGTTTGCTTTTTTCCCCACTAGGCATCTTTCATTTTTCCTTTTTATTTTCACAACTTTTTAAAATGTGGGGATGAGATGAAAGTACCCAAGAAACTTATCAATATGGAACTGAATGTTTCAATTAATCTATCCGATCTGAACACTGGGAACTGTAGCCTGGGGTGAAAGGGGGTTGTTGAGAAGCAGGTTTTGGTGCTTCTGTTCCTTGGTCAAGTGTTTGCAAATTAGTGTTGCTATCCCCAGGCAATCTTACAGCTGAGTATACTTGGCGCCAACTCATTTCAAACGTGGGAGGATAACACATGTGCCCCTTTCTCTCCCATAGGCAAAGGTTACATTTTAGAACTTCAGCATGGAGAAGGTTTAAAAGAAATTCTAAGTCATTATTATATGCAATTTCTGTTTCTGTTACTGAGTTCTGCTTGCTGCATGACAGGCCAATAAATTGGGAAATAAGGTGTTGGAGCAAGGAATAGCAACTTTATTTGAAAAGCCAGCCCTACTAAGATAAAAGCAGACTAATGTCCTGAAGAATCATCTTTCCCAAGTCAGAATTCAGGCTCCTTTCTACTAAAAAGGGGTGGGAGTGTGTTTGGTTGTTACAAATTTCTTGGTGTCAGATTTCTTTGTTCTTGGATTTTTTTTTTCTTGCAGCTGTCCACCTGGGTCAGGTAGGTCATGGTGCCCCTGTAAACCTTCCACAAAACAAAGGTTATTTCCTATTCTGCAAATTGTTATCTTTATAGGAATGCAAAAGTGTTAATATCCTTAAAGGTCAGAGCCTTGAGAACAGGCTCTCCTGTGTATTTCAGGCTAAAGGCAACATTGTTTTACAAAAGATGCAGAGCTGGCAAGTCTGAGCCTAGAAAACAGGGCACAGGGTTAAAGGAAAAGGAAAAGATCTAATATGGAGTCAGGCTTGTTCTTTTATATTCCAGTGCATTTTGGTGAGAGGTAAGAGGATGTTTCTCCTCCGCCCCAGGCTGGGGTTTGGCAGGAGCCCTGCCAGGTTCACCGTGACTGTGGACCTGATCTCCTGCAGAGAAAGTAACAATTATTGGTGTTTAAAATTACCTGTCAAACTCCCTTCAATTGTCCGTAAACTACAGCACAGGTGGGGGAGGAGGGGGACGTCTGACTTGCCCATTAATTGTCAGTCTCCCCAGATGCAAGGGCCAGTGGTGTGGCATGGTCCAAGGTGGCCTGGCCAGCTCATGCCAGCTATGTTCTCTTGGGATCCTCACTTAGACACTTTCAAAGTTCCCATCCATCTTCTCTCTGCCCTGTCACAAAAAGACATGGTCCCTGCACCCAACTTGGTGGAGCCCAGGACAGGCACACAACCCACCACCTGCTTTCCATCACCGGGCTTGGCTCTGCCCACCCATCCCACAGGTCCACCTGCCCAGTGTCTCTGCCCTCGGGGTGCAGATCACCATCTGCAACGTCACCCATCAAATGCCCATGGGCCATCGGTGTGCAGACCTGAACAACCCTGGCCCGCTGGCTCAGATGTGGCCCAGGCGCTGGGGTAGGGCTCCCTGATGGGAACTGGAACTGCCCCAGCCTGTTGGAAGTGCCCAGAAGCCTTGGACAGACACACCAGGCCAGATCAGCTTCTGGTGTTTGTCGCCATGGTGACCAGAGCCAGGTCTGCCCTGCCCCCAGCGGGGTAAGCAGTGAGGGGTAAGGGAGTCAGCTTGGGACAGGGGTGCACTCAGAGTGAGGTGTGATCCCACAGTGTGAGGGGACAAGCTGGGGGGTGAGGGCTGCTTGGAGTGGAAGTGACCCAACTGGGGAGTCAGGGCTGGCCATGGTGAGAGGCTCTGGGAATAGGGGGAAGCCAGCTGAGGGGTTGGGGTTAATCCTGGGGTGAGGGATGAAGAGTCATTTTGGGCTGTGGGAGTCATAGTTAGGACCTAGTGGGGCGGAGTGTGGGGGCTTGAACCTCAGTGTGAGGATGAGCTCTGTCTTGGGGGTCTGTTTGGGACAGTGCCTGGACAGAGATGGGGGGCCAGTGGTGGGGTGGGGGCGGTGAGCAGGGGGAGTGGGGCTTGGGGGCGTGGCCTGGCCCAGGGCCAGTGGTGGTTCTTGTTGGGTGCCGGGACCTGGTCCTATGTGGTGTGGGATGGTGACCCGGCCGGGCCAGGCAGAGGGATGGACCCCCAGCCCCACCGCCTCACCTCCCGGTACACCGCCCGGGACACCTGGAGCCCACGCAGAGCGTGTGGAACCTGGGCTAGAGCGAGGGGCTCCTGGACCAGCTCCCAGAGGAAGAACACGGCCTGGGGTCAGGGCCGCCGCTTGCTGTCGCCTCCACTGCTGCTGCCCGGCAGATAAGGGGGCGCTGGTGGGGGCGTGCATGTCAAGGAGCTGGCGGGTGAGGCCCGGGCAGCTCAGGTGGGAGGGCACTGGGAAGGCCCTGGACCACCTCGGACTGGCCCTCCCGCCAAGGCCTTCCTGTGTAGGTGGAGCTGCCCAGCAAGTGGAGGCGGCCCTGGAACCTCCGGGGCACAGGCAACCTGGGGCACAATAACGGGTGAGGCCCGGAACTTCAGGAGCTTGTTGGCCTGCCTGTGAGATCAAAAGCTTTTGGCAGAACAGCTGGATTTGCTCCCATCTCCCTCTGTGGCCTGTCCTGCGGGTGGCCCCTGCTGCCCCATGATCACGGGACTCACCTCTCTCATTCAACCTGCTCCAGGGAGGCAGGTGCAGTGTGGTCAGCGGTTGGGGGTGGGGACAGTGGCAGGGGTAGGGGGCTGCCTCAGGCTCTCTGGTGGTCTTGCTCCTATCTCCCCCATGACCTGGCCTGAGGTGGCATCTGCTGCCCCAGGTTCAAGGGATACAAGTCTTCATGTGAGCCTGCTCCTGGGAGGAGGATGCAGTGCAGCCAGGGGGCAGTGTAGGCGGCAGGCAAGGTCTTGTGTAGGACCGGGCTGTAGCCCAGGATGACTAAATCCTTCTTCTCTTGCTTCCCCAGGTGGTGGCTCTAGTGGCTTTTCCAGTATAGGTTATTACCAGATATTGTACGTAGGTCTCTGTGCTATACAGAAGAAACTGTTTTTAAAATATAATTTTATATGTAGTGCCTAACATTTGTAAATATCAAACTCCCAAATTTATCCCTTCCCACCCCATTTCCCTGGTAGCCATAAGATTGTTTACTAAGTCTGTTAGTCTATTTCTGTTTTGTAGATGAATTCATAGTCTCTCTCTCTCACTCTTTTTTTCTTTGATTCCACATATGAGTGATATCATATGGTATTTTTATTTTTCTGGCTCATGTCGCTTAGAATGATGATTTCTAGGTCCATCCATGTTGCTACAAATGACATTTTCAATCCTTTTTATGGCAGAGTAGTATTCCATTGCATGAATACACCACTATTTCTTTATCTAATCATACGTTGCTTCATTTAGGTTGCTTCCATGTCTTGGCTGTTGTATAAACTGCTGCTATGAACATTGGGGTGCGGGTTATCTTTCCGCATTGGAGCTCCCTCCTGATGTGCACCCAAAAGTGGGATTGCTGGATCATAGGGTAAGTCTATTTTCAGTCTTTTAAGGAATCTTCCTACTGTTTTCAATAGTGGCTGCCCCAAACTACATTCCCACCAACAGTGTTGGAATGTTCCCTTTTCTCCACAGTCTCTGCAGCATTTACTGTTTCTGGACATTTAAATCATGGCCATTCTGACTGGTGTGAGGTGATAACTCATTGCAGTTTTGATTTGCATTTCTCTTATAATTAGCAATATTGAGCATTTTTTTCATGTGCCTATTGGCCATTTGTATGTCTTCACTGGAGAAATGCTTGTTCAGGTCTTCTGCCCATTTTTGGATTGGGTTGTTTGTTTTTTATTTTAAGTTGTATGAGCTGTTTATGTTTTCTGGAAATGAAGCCTTTGTCAGTCAAATCATTTGCAAATATATTCTCCCATTCCGTAGGTTGTCATTTTGTTTTGCTTATGGTTTCCTTTGCTGTGCAAAAGCTTATAAGTTCAGTTAGGTCCCAATGGTTTGTTTATTTTTGCTATTATTTCTATTGTTCAGGTAGACTGCCCTAGGAGAACATTGCTGAGATGTATGTCAGATAATGTTTTGCTTATGTTTTCTTTCTAAGAGGTTTATAGTGTCTTGTCTTGTGTTTAAGTTTTTAAGCCATTATAAATTATTTTTGTGTATAGTGTGAGGGAGAATTCTAACTTCATTGATTTACATGCTGCTGTCCATTTTTCCCTACACCATTTGCTAAATAGACTGTCTTTACTCCACTGTATGTTCTTGCCTCCTTTGTCAAAGATTAATTGACCAAAAGTTTGTGGGTTCATTTCTGGACTCTCTATTCTGTTCCATTGATCCATATGTCTGTTTTTGTACCAATACTATACTGTTTTGATTGTAGCTCTGTAGTATTGTCTGAAGTCTGGGAGGGTTAGTCCTCCAGCTCTGTTCTTTTTCTTCAGTAATGCTCTGGCAATTCTGGGTCTTTCATGATTCCATATAAATTTTAGGATGATTTATTCTAGTTCTGTGAAAAACGTCTTGGGCAATTTGATAGGTATCACATTAAATCTGTAGATCACTTTGGGCAGTATGGCCATTTTAACAAGATTAATTCTTCCAATGGAAGAAAATGGGATATCTTTCCATTTCTTTAAGTCCTCTTTAAATTCCTTAGTCAGTGTTTTGTTGGTCTCCACATTTAAGTCTTTCCCTTCTTGGGTCATATTTATTCCTAAGTATTTGTTTTTTTGGATGCAATTTTAAAAGGGATTGTTTCTTTACTTTCTTGTCTGGTTGATTCATTATTAGTGTAAAGAAATGCAACTGATTTTTAAATGTTAATCTTGTATCTTGCTACCTTGCCAAATTCTTTTGCTAGCTCTCGTGGTTTTTTTCTGTGGAATATTTGGGTTTCCTATATATAGTATCATGTCATCCACATATAATGACAAATTTACCTCTTCTTTTCCAATTTGGATCTCTTTTATTTCTTCTTCTTGCCTGATTGCTGTGGCTAGGACTTCCAAGACTGTGTTGAATAGGAGTGGTGATAGTGGGCATCCTTGTCTTGTTCCAGATTTTAGTGGGAAGGTTTTCAGTTGCTGGCTTTAAATTTGTCATAAATAGCTTTTATTATGTTGAGATATGTTCCCTCTATACCCAATTTTGTAAGAGTTTTTATCATAAATGGGTGAATTTTATCAAATACTTTTTCCAAATCTATTGAGATTATCATGCAGTGTTTGGCCTTTCTTCTGTGGATGTGGTGTATCACATTGATTGATTTGTGTATGTTGAACCATCCTTGTGTTCCTGGGATGAACCCAACTTGATCATGATGTATGATCTTCATTTTGTGCTGTTGGATTCTGTTGGCTAATGTTTTGTTGAGGAATTTTACATCTATTTTCATAGTGATATTGGCCTGTTATTTTCTTTCTTGATAGTGTCTTTGGTTTTGGTGTCAGGGTGATGGGGGCTTCATAGAATGAGTTTGATGGTACTCTGTCCTTTTCAACCTTTTGAAGAGTTTGAGAAGGACTAGTATGTGTTCTTTATTGTATGTTTGGTAGGAGTCCCTAGGGAAGCCATCTAGTCCTGGATTTTTGTTTTCAGGGAGGTTTTTGTTTGTTTGTTTTTGTTTTTGTTTTTGTTTTATTGCTAATTCTGTTTCATTTCTAGTGACTGGTCTGTGATTCAGTCTTGGTGGACTACACATTTCCAGAAAATTGTCCGTTACTTCTAGGTTGTCCAGTATGTTTCCATGTAGTTCTTTATAGTATTCCCGTGATATTTTGAATTTCTGTGGTATTGGTTGTAGGAGTCTAATTCTTAAATGTTTTCAAGATTGCCCTAGTGTATTTCACGCTCAGTAAAGCAATGGTTTATAACTAGTAAACTGAGTAGATTATTTCTAAGCCTTACTATTTTTAGCCTTTGCCCCAAAATGAATTGTGAATCATCACATCCATTTAAAAAAGCTTTGTTTCATTGAGGGCTTAGAGGCAAAACAGGGCCCTGGGGTTGTACCTAGGAAAAACTAACGGGTGGCAATGGACATGTTCATTGGGAGTGATGTCCGCCATCCATTCATCTAGAACCGCTAGTATGTTACTATATCCATTGAGCTATTGTTACCTCTTAGTATACCTCTGGCTTTTTTTATTCTATTATATTGAAGTACATACCTTTTCTTATACCAGTACCATGCTATCTTTATTACATTAGCTTTATATTAAGTCTTGAAATCAAATAGTGTAAGTCTTCCAACTTAGTTTTTTTTGAAAATTGTTTGCACTGTTCTAGGTCCAGTGTTCTTTAATTTCGTCCAGCAATGTTTTCTATGGTTCAGAGTAGAGATCTTGCACACATTTTGTGGAACTTATTCTTAAGTATTTAATATTCTGAATTCATTTTAAATGATATTTACAGAATTACAGCTTCCAACTGTTCATTTCTGGGATATAGAAGTATAGTGGATTTTTATATGTTGACCTTCTCTCTTGCAGCTTTGCTAAACTGACATATTAGTTCTAATACAATGTTTTGTGGATTTCTTAGAATTTCCTGGTTTGATCATATCTGTGAATAAAATTTTAACACCTTTCTTTTATTCATATGTATGAATATGTGTGTGTATATATATATATATATATATATATATATATATATATATATATATATAAAATTTCTTTTTCTTGCTTTATCTCACTGGCTAGGATCTCCAGTACATTTTGAATGGAAGTGACATATCATTTAAATGTTCTAAATCTTAAGGGCAAACATTCACTCTTTCACTTTGAAGTGTGATGTTAATTTTTCATGTGTGCTTTCTACCAGGTTGAGGATATTCCTCTTAATCCTAGTTCATTAAATTACATTTCTTTTTTAAAATCATGATTACATATTGAATTTTATATGATGCTTTTTCTATGTTTATTTATAGGACCATATATAATATATGAAATGAAATGCATTGATTGATTTTCAGTGTTAAACCAACCTTGCATTCTTAAATTCTTTGCCTGGTTTTAGCATTTAGGGTAGTGGTAGTCTCATGATGCTTTCTAGTAGAATTTGTATTACCTCTTTCTCAAAGGCTTGGTAAAATTCAACAGTGACTCCTTCAGAGCCTGGAGTTTTCTTTGTGAAGATTTTAACTACTAATTTAATTTATTTAATAGACAAGGTGCTGTTTTTGGCTTTTCTATTTTTTCTTGAGTTAGTTTTGATATTTTGGGTATTTTCAGAAACTTGTTCATTTCACCCAAGTTGTCAAGATTATGAGCATAAAGATGTTTTATTATTCCCTTAGTAACTTTTTAATATGTGTATGGTCTGTAGTGTTTTTGTTTTTATTCCTAATGTTGGTAATTTGTCTTATTTCTTTTGTTTTTCTTTAGTAGACTGGCTAGAGCCATATGATGTTATTGATTTCTCAAAAATTAATGTTTAGAATCACTGATTTTTCTCTACTTCTTTTATGTTTTTAGTTACATAATTTCTGCTCTTTATTATTTCTTTCTTTCTGATTATTATGGGTTTAATTTGCTCTTTTTCTTATAGCTTAAGATGGAAGCTTAGATCTTTTCTTTGAGACTTTTCCTCTTTCCTAATATAAACGTTAAAAGAAGAATACATTTCCTGGAGACAACTCTTTTAGCTACATCCAAACGTGTTTGTTTGTTTGTTTGTTTTATATTCTGTTCAAAATACTTTTTATTTTACCTTATGATTTCTTCTTTGACCTGCATAGTTTATTTAGAAGCAAATTATTTAATTTCCAAGTATTCGGAAGATTTTCTAGTTATTGTTCTATTATTGTTTTAACTTAACCCTTTTATGGTCAGAGAACCTACTTGGTATGATTTCAGTCCTTTTGAAATTTACTGAGAGTTGTTTTATGGCCTAGAATATGATCTGTCTTGGTGAATGTTTTAAGTGTACTGGAAAAGCATGTTTATATGCTGTTTCGGGTAGTGTGTTCTGTAAATGCCTGTTAGATCAAGGTGGTCATCTTCATTTTGTGACCTCTTGTTCTGTCAATTATTGTGAAACAAATGTTGAGCTATCCAAGTGTAATTGTGAACTTGTCTCTTCAGTTCTGTTTTTGCTTTCTGTATTTTGAAATTCACTAGTGACAAACATTTAAGGTTGTTCTGTCCTCTTGGTCTATTGACTCCTTTGTTACCACGGAATGTCTCTCTCCATCCTCAGTGCTTTTTGAGCTGATATTAAGGTAGTTATCTCAGCTTTCTCCTGATTACTGTTTCTGTGGGTTGTCTTTTTGCCTTCCTTGTACTTTTAGCCTATATCTGTCTTTATATTTAATCTATATGGCTGTCTGTGTGTAGACAGCATGGAGTTGGGTCTTGTTTTTGTTGTATTTGTTGCTGTTTTATCCATTCTTCCCATCTCTGCCTCTTATTTGGAAATTTTTTTAGAAGACCATTGTATATAATGTAATTATGATCTGTTTGGGTTCCAAGCTACCCTTAGTGTTACTAGTTTCCTATTTGTCCTGTTTTCTTTGTGTCCTTTCCTTCTTGCCTGCCTTCTTTTAAGTTACATTGTTACTGTTGTTTAAATGAATCCCTATTTTCTTCACTCCTGGCTTACTAGCTCTGCCTCTGTTAGTTTATGTTGGTTGCTTTAGACTAGGCACATCGTTTACTGATTATAGTCAATCTTCAAATAATATACTAGTTTACATAGAGTGTACAATTCTTGAAAAAATAACCTGCAATTTCTCCCTTCCTATTTAATCCTCCTTTACTTCTTCATACATTATATTCCCCCATGATACATTATGGTTAGTGTGCATTAAACCATCATTATCTTTTAAAAATACTAAAAGTGAGATAAAAGCTTTATATTTACCCAAGTATTGATACTTGCTGGCTTGTCATTCCTATGTTTAAATTCAAAAGTCCATCTAGATGGTGTCCTTTTCTTTTTGCTTGATGAATTTTCTATTAATATTTCTTACAGTGCAGCTCTGCTGGCAGTGAATCCTATAAGTTTTTGTTTGTCTATTACTATGTTATCTTTCTTTTTACTTGGTGTAGAGTTCAATGATAACATTCCCCTCCCTTGTTAAGGATGTTCCTCCATTGTCTCCTGTTGGACAGTTTCTCAAAAGCAGTTTGCTCTCATTCTGTCTTTATTGTTTTTAGTGTCTTTTTTTCTCTGACTTTTAAACTCATTTTTTAACATTTTTTATTGATTTATAATCATTTTACAATGTTGTGTAAAATTCCAGTGTAGAGCACAATTTTTCAGTTATACATGAACATATATATTCATTGTCACATTTTTTTCCTCTGTGAGCTACCATAAGATCTTGTATATATTTCCCTGTGCTACACAGGATAATCTTGTTTATCTATTCTATAATTTTGAAATCCCAGTCTATCTCTTCCAACCCCCCACCTGCTTGGCAACCACAAGTTTGTATTCGATGTCTTTGAGTCTATTTCTGTTTTGTATTTATGCTTTTTTTTTTTTTTTTAGATTCCACATATGAGTGACCTCATATGGTATTTTTCTTTCTCTTTGTGGCTTACTTCACTTAGAATGATGATGTGGTATATTTATACAATGGAATACTACTCAGCCATGAAAACTGACAACATAATGCCATTTGCAGCAACGAGGATGCTCCTGGAGAAAGTCATTCTATGTAAATTCACTTTTTATCACTAATTTTGATGTGATTCATCTTCGTGTGGTTTTCTTTGTATTTATTCTATTTAAGGTTTGTCAAGGTTTCTTGGATCTGTGGGAGTATGGTTTTTATCAACCTTTAAAAAAATTAGCCATTAATTAAAAAGTATTTTTCCTGTCCTCTCCCTCTTTCCTGATTTTGACCCCAATGACATACGTGTTCTAAAACTGAGTGTTTTCTGACCAGTCACTCATACTTTGTTAATTTGTGTTTCAGTTTTTCTTGGTCTCTCTCTGCTTCAGTTTGGATTGTTTCTATTGTTGATTCTTAGTTTCCTGATCTTCTGCAATGTCTAATTTGCTATAATCCCAGCAGTGTGTTATTTTTTTTTCCAATCTTATATTTTACTTCCCTGGAAGTGCCGTTGTTTTTCTTTATTTTGAATCTACTGTTTCTCTGCTTCTTTTTGCTCTACCTTTCTACTACATGGAGTATATTTATAATAGCTTCTTAATAGCTTTGTTGAACAGATGTATCATTTACCCACTTCGAGTGCATAAACCAATGTCTTTTAGTATAGTAATAGAGTTGGGTACCCATACACACAATAAACTTTATTTGCATCATCTTTCAGAGAAACTCTGTACCCATTAGCAGTCGCTCCCCGTTCTTTCTTCATCCTCTCCAGCCCAGGCAACCACTAGTCTATTTTCTGTCTCTATAGATTTGATTATTCTGGAAACCTCATATAAATAGAAGCAGATGTGTTCTTTTGTGACTGCTTTTTTCCCCCACTTAACATAATGGTTCCCAGTTTCATCCATGTTGTAACATGTTCAGTACTTCATTCTTTTTTTTAATGAATAATATTCCTCTGTACGAATATGTTACATTTTAGTCATTTGTCAGTTGATGGACCCTTGGATTGTTTCTCCTTTTTGGCTGTTATGAAAAATGCTGCTGTGAACACTTGTGTAAAGTTTATTGTGTGGACATACACTTTCATTTCTCTTGGGTGTGTACCTAGGAGTGGAATTCCTGGCTCATATGATAACCCTATGTTTAACCTTTTAAGGAAATACCAGGCTTTTCCCCAAGAGGCTGCACCAGTGTAACCTTGTTTAATGCTCTTGGCTGCTAATTCCATTACATTTTGCCATTTCTGAGTCTGTTTCTGTTGATTGTTTCTTCTGCTGGTTCTGTGTCATCATTTCTTCTTCCTTTGCCTGCCTGGTGATTTTTGCTTGGATTCCAGACATACAGTGTTGGGTGCTAGATTTTGTTGTACCCCTTAAAATAGTGCTGCACGCTGTTCTTGCATGCAGTTAAGCTACTGGGACTTAGCTGTATCATTTTGAAGCTAGTTACTATGTTTTATTAGGGTGTGTCCAGAGCAGCTGTTAGTTTAGGGATGATTTAGCCCCAGTACTTAGGTGGTGCTCTCCTGAGGATTTTATCTGATGCCATGTGTTTTGGGAATTATTTCCACTCTTGCTGGTGGAGCCATGAACCTCTCCTAGTTCTGTATGAGCTCTGGGCTTCTTTGTCCAACTGTTTTCTGTTTTATTTTTTTAAACATATTTTTACTGAAGTATAGTCAGTGTACAGAGTTGTGTCAATGTCTGGTGTACAACACAGTGCTTCAGTCATATAGGAACACACATACATTCATTTTCATATTCTTTTTCAACATAAGTTGCTACAAGGAAGTGAATATCGCTCCCTGTGCTTTACAGTATAAACATGTTTCCCCCAAATTTAGATAGTGTCCTCTTAATATAGATGAGAATTCAACCTAACTCTAGGGGGCCTCTGTGCTGCCCACTCCTCCAAGGGAGGCTGTCCTGCCAAATCCAGCCATTTTGGCCTCCCTGAGTATTGATCTCTACCCCTCAACTCAGTGTGACTGTCATCCTCTTGAGTTTCCCGTTCTCTGTGCTGCGGCTTGGAAACTGCCTCCTGGCACTAAGCTCAGGCAGTCATCGGGCGTGCCTCCCTGCTTTCACTCTTCTCAGGAATAAAGTTCTATGCTCAGTGGTAGAGCACGTGCTTATCAGCATGCATGTAGTCCTGGGTTCAACCCCATTACCGCCATTAAAGTAAATAAATTGACAACCTTAATTACTTCCCCCAAAACATACAAACAAACAACCAAATAAAAAGATCATTATTCAGTTTTATTAGGTAGAATTATGACAATTTGCACATATGGAATATATTTCATGTATATACATATATACAGTATTCTGCACATATTTATAGTTTACATATATGTACTGAACATTGTTTTTAAGTACAGATTAGAGCTTTAGCTTTCTAAACCTACATATTTAAGAAGTGAATAAAGCCAACCACAAAATAAGAATCAAAAGAATGCAGTAACTTGATCATAAAGGACAGTGAAATATTCTTACACATATTCAAGGAATCAATCATCAAGTTATAAATAATAAGTAGTTCACTTTTATCCTTTTTTTAAAGACTTCACATTTAAATGATACCATACAGTATTTTTCTTTCTTTTTTGTGCCTACTTCACTTAGAATGATGATCTCCAGGTCTACCCATGTTTTTGCAAATGGCAAGATTTTATTCTTTTTTATAGCTGAGTAGTACTCCATTTTATGTATATGTGAATGTATATGTATATGCCATATCTTCTTTATCCAGTCTTCTGTTGATGGACATTTGTGTTGTTTCCATGTCTTGGCTATTGCAAATAATGCTGCTATGAACATTGGGGTGTATGTGTCTTTTTGAATTTTATTTTACTCCTGGTATATGCCCAGGAGTGAGATTGCTGGATCACATGTTAAGTCTATTTTTAGCTTTTTAAGGAACTTCCATACTGTCCTCCATAGTGACTGCACAATCCACACTCCCACCAACAGTGTAGGAGGGTTCCCTTATCTCCACACCCTCTCCAGCATCTATTGTTTGTAGACATTTTAATGATGGCTATTCTAACTGATATGAAGTGATATCTCATTGTAGTTTTGTTCTGCATTTTTCTGCCAATTAGCAATGCTGAGCAATTTCTCGTGTGTCTATTGGCCATTTGTATGTCTTCATTGGTGAATTGCTTGTTTTGGTCTTGTGCCCATTTTTAGATTAGGATACTTGTTATTTTGATATTAAGTTGTATGTGCTGTTTGTGTATTTTTTAAATTAGTTCCTTGTCGGTCTCACCATTTTCAAACATTTTCTCCAGTTCTGTATGTTAACTTTTTGGTTTTTTGATGGTATCATTAGATCTGCAAAAACATTTAAGTTTACTTAGATCGCATTTGTTTATTTTTGCTTTTATTTCCATTACCACAGGGGCTGGTTCAAAAAATATACTGCTGTGATTTATGTGTGAGAAGTGTTCTGCCTGTGTTTTGCTCTAGGACTTTTATAGTATCAGGTCTTATGTTAAGTCTTGAATCCATTTTGAGTTTATTTTTGTATATATGATGTTAGAGAATGTTCTAACCTCTGTCTTTTACAGGTAGCTGTCCAGTTTCCCCATCACCACTTACTGAAGAGACTGTCTTTTCTCCCTTGTATATCCTTGCCTCCTTTGTCATAGATGAATTGACCATAATCGTATGGGTTTACTTCTGGACTTTCAATCCTGTTCCATTGACCTATGTGTCTGTTTTTATTTCAGGACCATATTGTTTTGATTACTGTAGCTTTGTAGTATAGTCTGAAGTCAGAGAGCATGGTTCCCCCATCTCCATTCTTCTTCAAGATTGTTTTGGCTCTTTGGGTTTTGTTTTTGTGTTTCCATACATATTTTAACATTTTTTTTTTGTTTGCAACTCTTGTGAATAATGTCATTGGTAATTTGATAGGAAGTGTATTGAGTCTGTATATTGCCTTGGGCATTATGGTGTTCAGGTCTTTATTCTTCAAATATTTTATTTATTCCCCACTACTTTGTCCAGGCACCCCAGTTCTCCATGCATTAGTCTGCTGGAAGTTCTCACACAGCTCACTGTTATGCTGTTCAGTTATTCAGTCTACTTTTCTTGTGTTTCCTTTTGCCTGTCTTTTGTTATCATGTCAACAAGTTGATTAATATTTTTTCTGTAGTTTCTAATTTGCTGTTAATACATTCCTGTGCATTTTTCTTCTTAGAAATTGTATTTTTTACCACTAGAGGTTTGGCCTGAACCTTTCTTATGTGTTCTATGTGTTTACTTAGCATGCTTAATATTTTTTCTACCATCTTTAACATATGGAGTATGGTTATGTTAGCTGTCTAGGATCCCTTTTTAATAATTCTGTCATAAATGTTATCTCTAGTTCTGTTTCATTTTTTTAAATGTAAAATGTTTTTTTCTTTTATATTGTGCAATAGGCAAAATTATGTAAGTCAATAAACTTTTTAAGAAATTCACATGTTGTAATTCCTTCCAGTGCCCATCCCCTTACTTCCTCCTATGTTTCTGTCATAATCTTCAGGATAGCCCTTTCAAAAAGAATTTTTGCTCAAGCTTGAAATTTGTATACTGACAGGCATATGTAGAATAGTTAAACAAGATTACACTGTACAGCACAGGGAAATAGATACAAGATCTTGTGGTAGCTCATGATGAAAAAGAATGTGACAATGAATATATGCATGGTCATGTATAACTGAAAAATTGTGCTCTACACTGGAAATTGACACAACCTTGTAAACTGACTATAACTCAATAAAAAAAAAGACAAAGCAGAAATAAACATAAATATATAATTAAAACAAGAATATTTGCTCAATCAACTGTTTTCCTGTCATTCAGTCCATAATTCTTTTAGTTGAGCTTCTTTGACCTCTAGTAGAACACGGACACACTTCTAAATCTCCTCACTTGTAACCTTTGGGATCCAGTTTCCTCAAGCAGGTTACTTTAGGATTATTACATATTTGGGGTCAGGGAAGATGGATCTTCCTGGTTCTGAGTTTTCAACACTTTCTAATCATGAATTAAGTTCAAATCACACAGATCACAGTCTGGAACAGCACTGATTGTTGAGATATGATAATACCTAAGATACAAAAGGGTTTTTTAAGGTATTTTCATAGTTTATTTAGCAGCTCTGTCTTGTAGCTCTTTCCCACAGATCTAACACGCAGTTCTCTGAGGAAAGGAAACCACATAGTTACTCTGTGAGGCGTTTCCAATGATGTAGGTCTACAGAAAAAGCCCCATCAGGTGATTCTCTTTTTTTAATTGAAATATATTCATTTTACAATGTTGCATTAATGTCTGCTGTACAGCATAATATGCCAGCCATCCATATACACACATATATTCATTTTCATATTTTCTACCATCATAGGCCCTTGCAAGACATTGAATATAGTTCCCTCTGCTATACAGTAAACACTTGTTGTTTACTTTATATAGAGTAGTTAGTATCTGCAAATCTTGAACTCCCAATTTATCCCTCCCCACCACCTTCCTCCCAAACAACCATAAGTTTGTTTTTCATTCTGTTTCTAATGATTGATCTTTCTTCTTCTTATGGGTATCTTAGTTAGCCATAACAACCCTAATAAAATAATGCTGACTGGGTGGCTTAAAAGAAATAATTTTATTTTTTCAGTTTTGGATGCTATAAGTCCAGGTTAAAGCTCTGGTAGAATTTTGTTTCACATATCCTTTCCACAGTCTGTGCATCTGGGGCAAGACAGAGAGGGGAGATGGGGAGAGAGAGACAGAGAGTGAGCGAGCACACTAGTCCTTTGACAAAGATTCCAGGTGCATCAGATTAGGGCCTTACCTTTAGACCTCTTTTAATACTAAATACCTCCCCAAAGGACCAAATACTATCACAGTGGAAGTTAAGACATTAACATATGAATTTTGGGGAGACACAATTTTTCAGTCCACATTATGCATGCTATTTTTTTCTTTCTTTGCATTCTTGGTAATTTTTATTAGATGTCAAACAATATGAATTTTACTTTATTGGGTGCCAGCTATTTTTATGTTCTTCTCAATATCCCTAAGCTTTGTTCTGGGATGCAGTTAACTCATTTGGAGACAGTTTGATATTTTTGAAGCTTTCTTTTAAGCTCTGTTAGCGCTAGACCAGAGAGACCTTCACTTTAGGGCTCATTTTGCTCCCCTCCTGAGGCAATAACCTCCTTAGTGCTTTATATAGTGTGCTGGGGATTGAGGTTTTGTACTGTGGTGAGGGGGAGCATTTCTGGCTCTGCATGAGCTCCAGAAATTTTTCCCTTTGCTCCTTTTGGTGGTTCTTTCTTTATTTTTCAGTAATTTCTTCATTCATATGCAGTGATTAGAACTGTGTTGAAGACTCAAGGAGGAACTTTTGCAGAGTTTTGGAACATTTTCTCTGTAACACCATCTTCTCTGCAGGACTTTGCTCTGTGAGTTCTAGGTGCCTTGGACTCCACAGACTCACAAAGCCCCCTCCTCAATTAAGGGAGACCACCAGGCTCCCTCTGGGTTCTCCCTTCCTGTGCAGGGGCTGGGAATGCCCTCCAAGCAGTGAGTCAGGGCAGTGGTCAAGCTCATTCTCATTTGTTTCTCATCACTCAAGGGTCACATTCCAGTACTTCCTGATGTCCACTGTCTGAAAACTTTTCATATGTATTTATGTATGTTTATGTGTCTCTGTGTGTGTGTATAAATTTTTTCAGGATTATTTTTAGTTGTTCCAAGTGGTCCTTGCCGGTTTGAGCATGAAATTTTCTTTTAGAATGAAGAAAAGTTCTTCCCAGTGTTTCCTTCAGCTTAGTCTCTCCATATAGAAGATATTTATGACCTTTGAATGATGAGATGACTGACCTGAATGAAATGATCCCACTTATAAGCTCTAAATATTTATGAATAAGGGGTGTATTGACTCTTTGTGGATTTGGTGACCTGTTTCTGATAGTTATTAAAAGATAATTTAAAAAAAGAAAAGAAGACTAATGAACTTAAATACAAAACAGAAATAGGCTCACAGACATAGAATGCAAACTTGTGGCTGCCAGGGGGAGTGGGAGATGGAAAGGGACAGATGGGGAGTTTGAGATTTGTAGATACTGATGGTGTATATAGAAGAGATAACCAAGCTTATACTGTAGAGCACAGGGAAATATATTCAAGATCTTGTAGTAACTCAGAGTGAAATTGAATATGAAAATAAATGAATATATGTATATATATACTCATATAGGAGTGAAAAATTGAGCTGTATGCCAGAAATTGGCACACCATTGTAAACTGACTATAACTCAATAAAAAAAAAAGGTAATTTAATAAATAATATGTTTGTATATTAATGAAACATGTTTTACATCTAGTACTTCCTAAAGCCACTTGGTATATTGCAGTTTATCTCCAGAGAACCTTGAGATATTTTTCTGTGTCAGAGTTTCCTGTTCCTCTGTGTTGATAGCCTTACATGTTCATGGTAGTCACAAAAGACAGTGTTAACTTTAGACACTCTGACTAATCATTCATGCATTGTATCTTTTTCTGAAAAGACTCAACTAATATTTCTGACCCTGTATTCATAACTTTTGGTATTCCCCACAGCGTGATTGCTATGGGAATTCTTTACAGATGGAAATATTATAAAAGTTCTATACACCAATCTCCAGAAATGGAGCTTTTCTTTACTAAAACCTATGAAATACAAAAAGGAATTCCTTGCAATGTGAACTTCTATTTTTTAGTTATTAGCCAGGTAAATGAAAACATCTTACTATGATCTCATTGAGATTAGGTTTTTTTGTTTTTCCATCAGAATGGACAAATTTTGCCTTTGCTCTGTGATTTTGGGGCTAGATGGTGTTGAAATGTGCTCGAAGTGCAAGCAGTGGGACCCTGTCACTGTCCTCCCACAGCTCAGTGCTCACTAATGGTCACCAAGATGTTTGCTGAGGAGTTCAGTTCATTAAGGGATTTGTATTTTCATAAGGGACCTGACATTTAAAGCCACTTAAAATCTAGGGGAATGAGTGCTCACTGATTCATTCCACATTTTTGAAGTATCTCTGAGGCCCAGGGTCAGTTCCAGTGCTCAGGAGGTGAAGGAAGTCAAACCTTTCCTCACAAGGAAGTCTCTGTACAGTGGAGAAAGTCTTCACATAAACACACATGGTGCATTTCACATGTCAAGAAGATGGGGCTTAGGAGAAGCAAGTTTATGGGGAAGTCCTGCTGGCCTCTTAGAAATGCCACACTGGTGACCCCTCTGCCCTGCCTTCTGAAGAGGCTGGTGCTGTTTGCCGATGACAGATGCTCTGTGTCTACAATGTGCTAATAACAACAGTTAACATCACTTGAGTGCTTACTATGTGGCAGGTTGTGTCCTAAGCATCTTACATAAAATATCTCATTTCCTGGTCACAGTCAGAGTTACTGTCCTCCTGTTGTTACAGATGAGACATAGAGAAGTTAACTAACTTGCTAGGGTCACACAGCCAGTGGTGACGGGGCTGGGATTTGAACTCACTCTCTGGACCCAGTGTCCATGTTCTAGGTATGAGGCTAATAATAATAATAATGTTGTTGTTGTTGTTATTATTATTGTTAACTTGATTTCCTCAAATATCCCCAAATCCAGCCACCTAAATTCCCATCTCTGTTTTGCAGTTCCATGAGGTGACCTCCAGCAAGATCTCTGTGTGACCGAAATGATCAGTTTGCAAAGTCTGGGATACTTGCTGTCTGTCAAACTCATGAGGCTCAGAACGGTTCATGCAAAATGATAGGATAATGCTTGTTCAGTAAAATCTATAAATCAAATCAACACTTTCTAAACATCTAAGCTTTTTGACTTTTCTTTTTTCAGTGAATGAGTTAGTCACTAGAGGCAAGCTGTTAGTGGTATTGCTAACTTTTCCATAGTTAAGAAGTAGAAAGCTTAGTAAAGACAGTATTTTAATGTGAGCTTTTCTCCCAGTTCCCCTCATTATGTAGAGACTTATTTGTGCTCAATTAAATTCTATGTAATAATGATAATAACTAACACCACTTAAATGTTTTACAAATTTTGCATTTGATTCTCACAAAACACTTGGAGGTAGGTGTACTGTTACTATTTCCATTTTACAGATCAGTAAACTGAGGCACCAGAAGATTAAATAACTTCCCTATGGCCCCCCCATATGGTGTGGCTCTGGGGTCCATGATCAGAACATGATGGTTTAGCATTTCTTGGAAACACTCTTAGGTTTTTGGAAGCAATAGGATACAATGGAGGAGGACCAGGATTTGGGCAAAGATGCTTCAGTAGACCAGCCTGCAAGAGGTGTCATTGGTGTTCTGAGAAAATAGGGAGGACCATGTGGTCTTTTAGGTAAGGAGACACCAGAGGTTGGAATCTGGGGAGTCAGGTTGGACAAGAGAGAGATGTAAGATGTTGGAGCCGAGGGGATGTGCAGCAGTCAGCTCTCCCTGGGAGGCTGGCACAGACAACGGCTCAATGTGACTAAGGGGGCTGCAAATGTGGAGCCACCAGCTGCCTGGGAGGACACACTTGGGGAGGCCAGAGACTGGAATCAGGGCTGAGTGTGACCTGAGTTCTGCTGTGGAGGAGATGATGGTGTAGTCTCCCTCAGATCAGAGCCAGGCCCTGCAGGCATTTATGACACCTCAGGCCAGGTCATTGCATTATCAAGGGTCCCTCCCATAGGCCTACCCTACTGACAGCGATCTAGACTCTGCTGAGTAACCCTCCATGGTTTGCCAGAATTTTCTGAGCAATTCTCCTATATTTTGCTCCCAACATGGTTCCAAACACCAGATTTTTTTTCCACCCTTTTAGTCTGTACCAGCCCCCACTCCATGTTGAACAGGACCGATCAAATGTGAACATTAGTATCCCCAGCCTGAGTCAGACATGAGCACATTCCGTATAAAAGCTTTTTCATCTTGGTGCTTTGATTCTCCAGTTGGTGAGAGTTTTGCTTACACTTGGTAGCAATAGATTTATATCAAGGGATCAGATGTTGTGTCAAAAATAGTTTATACGTCAGTCTCCAAACTCCTTACCTACATAACTGAGTAGCTCTGTGGTCACATAATGAAGCTGTTAGTATTTCCTGGGAATTAGATTTTCCATCATTAGAAGAAAACAGAATAGGGCCATGGATAATTATTTCAGTGCAAAGGCTGTCCTATTTCTGGTAGTCAGATGTTGATCTTGGGGAGAATTCCTTTTCCCATTCATCACCCAAGTCTCTTAGGTGACAGAGGGTGGGTGTGCTGCATTGCTGTAAGAGCTTTGCAGGAAGAAAATGAATTTTCCCGGATGGTTGAGTGGCTGTGGAGCCAAATATAGGTGTTGGAGCTGATGTACCCTGTACATTTCAACACCCTTGCTCCTTCCATCTTTATCTCCTGCCCACTTGGGAGGGCACCACATCAGAGCCAAGTGAAGTTTGCTACTTTGAGAATTTAGGGTGAGAATAAAACTAGGTTGGCTTTCTGGTAAATTTTAGCTTTTACATTTTGTGATACTTTTGGAGACATTGTTACAACCTCTGGAGTAGTGAAAGTAGTTGTGATATTAAGCTTTCAGTGTTGGATGAAGGTTTATGGACAATTACGTATTCATGTCTTCAAGAAAAAAAGAGCCAAGAATTCTCAGCCTTTCCTGTGTCAAGTTTGAGCGGCCAATTTCCTCTCCTGCCTGGGATAAATATGTCATGTTGCATCAGAAACAGTCATGCTCTTCCTGTGGTAATGGGTCCTCAGTCAGGAGGGACCAGAGGAGTTTTCCAAGTCCCCCTCTTACTTGGCCAAGGGTAGAGGTAGATTTCTGGTAATCAGAACACATGTTTGAGACAATTATGAATGGCCTTGGATGTTGCAAGTTACACAGCTTTCTTGTATTACATACCATATTGCGATGATGAGAAATCCTGAAAGATCATTTACAAGATGCCCTTTCCACTGTTTCTGCTCCTGTTCTAAGCCCCCAGTCAGCTTCCACTGGGGCTTCAGGCAGTAGTTTTGAAGGGTGCATTTCATTCTTTTTATTGGTAGCATCACATGAATCTGGGACAATAGAGTCGATCCAGAGGGTAAGATATGGAATCAGAGGAAAACCTTCTACATGGAAAATTTTTGTGATGCACACTCAAGGTGATTTGCAACTCTGTCCTCAGGAGACAAACCCTCCCATTCTCCAGTTTCATCCTCAAATGTCCCAGCCACACCTCAGTCAGTAGAAATAATTTTGCTTTCAAAAGTTGACAAGAAGTCAGCAGCATCACCTAGTGTTCAGCATGTCTCTGGTTCAGCATCCTGGTATTAGTGGGACCTCAGGGATGTCTTTGGCACATTGAAGAATCCATTCCATTCCTGGCAAGATCTTTTCACACTAGCCAGGAACAATTTCCTTTCTCTTTCCTTCCCTGCTGAGTGAGTGCAACAGTCAAAATAGAAGTTGGTTATTTCCCTCCCTCTGCCAAGGTTTTCCCCCATGACCAAAACTCAGACTGACCCACACTTACATCAATCTGTCCTGGAATGTCAGAGGATGGAAATAAAATCTGTGAAAGTCCTGTTGCCTTCTTTTTTTTTCTCTTTAGATTGGCCCTGTCATTTCCAGAGGAGTGATTGTGGGCAAGGCCTTTAACTGCTTTCAACTTAATTTTTCTCTAAACTAGGGCTAAAAACATAAACTGTCACAGGTTCTTGTAAGGATCTAATTGGAGCTGATGTCTGAAAGCACTTTGCATTTATAAACGTTTATGATTGTATATTGATAATCAGAAAGTTTGCTTTGAAACATAAAAAATATGTCACTTTTAAAAAGCACCCTACCTCTTCCCAGAGTAATGGCAGATTGGGGGCAGCAGTGGTGACACGATATGTGTTGGAGGTGGGAAAAGATGATGGAGAATCTATCATGATGTTGTAATTCATTCAACAGAATTGATTGGGATCCTGCAAAGGAGCATTTCTTTAAATATTAAATTACCTAATTATAAACAGATAACACATCCACAAGGGTTCCCAAATCTACAAGTATAAAATGATAGCAGAGTTTTCTCTTCCACCGCTAACACCCATCCACCCAACTACTCTACAAACAACCAAACAAATAACCATCGTTAAGTCTCTTGTAAACATGCAATAAGTATTTTCATTCAACTTGTAATTCAAACATGATTACTGTCAATTACTGTCATTTTTGAAGAGTGGCACTTCATGACGCACACTTTACTCTGCCCAGCCTGCCTTATTCCCAAGTGAATCTTGAAATTCTTTCCGTATCAATGTATATAAGTTGCTTTAAATGATTGCATAGTATTCTATTGGATGGACATCTCATAATATATTTAATCAAGTCTTCTGCTGATAGGCAGTTAGGTTGTGTCCAGTCCATTGCTGTTACAAAGTGTACAGATATGCATAACATTATACTACAATCTGTGGGCTTGTTGAGTCCAGTCATTAGCAGATATTTATTGAGCACCTACTGTGAAGTAGCTAGTGTGTTAGATACTAGAGTTTCAGTATTGAGTAAAATATAGAGTCCCTAATTTCAAAAATTTTACAGTCCTTGTGTTGGTGGTTGACATAATCCAAAGACCACGTGAATGACTTGATAATTTTTAATAGAAACAAATTATCTGAGGAAAATAAAGGAACTAACCAGGCAGTCTGACCCAGACTTAAGGGTCAAGAAAGCCTTTTCTCTTGAATTGATACTGGAGGTGAAATCTGATGGATGGGGATGTACCCTAGTTAGTGTTGGGGTAACAGGGAAATGACAGCAATCCATAGAAGAAGAATCTATGCAGAGGCCCTGTGGTAGCAGGGTACATGATTCCTTTGAGCAAATTTTAAAAAATCCCTGTGGCTGGAGGAAAGGGAGTCAGTGAGAAGAATGAGTCAAGAACACCAGAATGAGTCAACAGCCAGGCCACGCAGGGATGGATAGATCCCGGTGAGCACAGAACTTTGTTCTAGCAGTAATGGGAAACCTCTGATGTTTTGAAAACAAGGGGTGATGGGGTCAAATTCACATTTTGAAAAAAACAAAACAAAACCCTGATGAATAGGAAATTGTATTGGAGGAGATCTAGGTGATATGGCGGTAACAGGTAGAGTTTTTAGAAAGCCCCAGGTAGATGTTGGATTAGGGTGTAGGCTGTGGGGATGGAGTGATATAGGCAAACTTGAAAGATATTTAGGAAATAACATTAATAGACATTAATGATGATTTGGATTTGGGTGGCAAAGGAGATAAGAGGGTCAAAGATAATGCCTGTATTCCTGGCTGCCTATGATCCAGGACCAAACTGATAAATGGGAATAGGACATATTTGGTAGGGAAATACGTGGGTCTAGTGGTGGAAATACTGAGCTGAGGTGTCTTTGAGCCATCCATGTGAGATCTGGAATAGGTGGTTAGAAATTATAACTTTGGAGCTTTGAGAAGTGCTCTGAGCAGAAGATACATCTTGGGAACTGACCGATTACTAGTTGTCAGTTGAAACTGGATATGGGGAGCTTTCCAAGGGAGATAGAACAGAGTAAGAGCAGAAGCACTTGGGTAGGACAAAGTCTTCCAGAGCGCTAACACTGGTGGAGAAGGAGCCTTCAGAGGGAGACTAGGAAAGCGGGAGAGTCATGGGCACAGAGTGTCTCCAGAAGGATGGGTCATCTACAGAACCAGAAGCTGCTGGAAGTCAAGTAAGATGGGGACTAACAAGTAAGCAGTCAACTTTGTGGCACAGATGAGGACCGTTCCATCGAGTGAGGGAGTAGCATCTGGGTTGGGGCATTGTGAGGAGAGAGTGGAACATGAGGGGCTGGAGATAGCGGGGGTGGGCCACTCTATTAGGACGTTTGGTTGGGGAGGGCTGAATACAGAATGCAAGTCAAGGGGGCAGAATGGTTGACAGAGTTTCTCATTTTATTTGAAGATGGCAGGCATCCTGTTCAAACCATCTTGGTCGCTGTCTTCCCAAGTGGACTAAACTGCTTGAGGGCAGGACTATGCATTTTATTCACTGTTGTGCACTTGGTGTGTATTTATGGTGTCTTACGCCTTTGTTAAATGAATTCCCTCTCATCCAGAGAGCTCTGAGCTCTTACTAAGCAAAGGCCTCCTCTCTCCCTCTCTATTTCTATTTTCTAAGTTAGTATTTAAAATGCCCGCACAGTAAGCTTCATTCTTTTTCATGTACAGTTATAAGTTTTGACAAATGTACATGGTTGTGTAACCACAACTACATCCACAACATAGAAAATTTCCATAATCTCCCAAACCTTCTCCTCTGCTGCCCTTTATAGTCAGACATTTCCCCAGTGTCAAACTCTGGGAACCGCAGATTTGTTCTCCAGCTAGTCTTGTGTTTTCCAGAATGTTGTAAGTGTAGAATCGCACACTTTGCAGCATTTTTTTTTAGTTTTGCTTCCTTTACGTAGCAGTATGTACTGGAGGTTTGTCTGTGTTGTGTGTATCAATGGCTCACTTTTTTTTTTTTAATTGCTTAGAAGTATTCCACCAGGGGGAGACACCACAGTTTTATTTATCCACTCAGCAGTTGAAGATACTTAGTTTGTTTCCAGTTTGTTTCCAATTTGTTTCCAGGCTACTGGAACTGCCCTAAATAGAGATACACAAGTTTTTGTGTGGACATAAAATTTTATTTCTCTTGGGTAACTACCTCAAATGGTTTGCCAGATTGTAAGTTAAGTGCAATATGTAACTTTATAAGAGAATGCAAAACTGTTTTCCAGGGTAGCTGTACCCCTTCGCATTCACGTTAGCACTGATGAGATTTCCAGTTGTTTGCACTCTCATCAGTGCTTGGAATTGTCAGCTGAATTGTGGACATTCTAATAGATGTGTGGTGCTATCTCATTGTGCATTTTTCTTCCCACATTTTTCTTTATCCATTCATTTGCTGATGGACACTTAGGTTGTTTCCATGTCTTGGCTAATGTAAATAATTATGCAGTGAACATGGAAGCACATACATGTCTTCAAGCTACTGATTTTGGTTCCTTTGTGTATATACTCAGAGGAGAGTTTTCTGGATATTATGGTAGTTTTATTTTTAATTTTTTGAAGAGCCTCATGTGGACTGTTGTCCATAATGCCTGTACCAATTTACATTCCCACCAACAGTGTACAAATGTTCCCTTTTCTCCATATCTATGCTAGCACTTTTTATCTTTCATTTTTTAGGGAATGGCCACCCTAACAGGCATGAGGTGCTATCCCATTGTGGTTTTGGCTTGCATTTCCCTGATGATTAGTTGGCCATCTATATGTCTTCTTTGGAGAAATGTCTATTCAGGTTCTTTGCACAATTTCAAATAAATTTGTTTGTTGTTTTGCTAATTACTTGTATGGGTTCCTTATATATTTTGAACCAAATAGATGATTAGGGGAAAATTCAAACGTTGCCTTTCAATTTATTGTTTCCTTTGCTCACAGGAATCTCATGTATGCAATCTCATGTATCAATTTTTGCTTTCATTGCCTGTGCTTTTGGGTTCATATTTAGAAAATTGTTGCCCACACCAGTGTCAAGAAGCTTTTCCCCTTTCTTTTTGTTTTCTAGTAGTTTTATAGTTTCAGGTCTTACATTTAAGTCTGTTTTGAATTAATTTTTGTATATGGTGTGAGGTAAGCATCCAATTTCATTTGTTTGCATGTGAATCCAGTTTTCCCAATACAGTTTATTAAAGGAACTGTTATTGAGTGTTCTCGGCATCTTTACTGAAGATCAGTTGACTGTAAATTTGTAGTTTATTTCTGGGCTTTTTAAAAAACACTTTTATTATGGTATGATTCCTATACAGTAAAGTACACATCTTTCATATATACAGTTTGATGAATTTTGATAGATGAAACCACCACCACATGGCAGTTAACATTTCCATCACTCCCCAAGAGGTGCAAATTTGAATTCCCAATTGATCCCTACCTGCCCTCTTTACCCCCTGGTAGCCATGTTTGTTCTCTGCATCTGCGAGTCTGTTTTGTAGGTAAGTGCATTTGTGTCCTTTTTTAAGATTCCACATATAAGTGATATTATAGGCATTTTTCTTTCTGTTTCTGACTTCCTTCACTTAGAACAACAATCCCCTGGTCCATCCATGTTGCCGCAAATGGTATTATTATAGTCTTTTTTATGGCTGTGTAGTATTTAATTCTGTGTGTGTGTGTATGTGTGTATAAATATATATCACATTTTCTTTAACCAGTCATTAGTTGATGGGTACTTGGGGATTTTTTTTCCCATTTCTTGGCTATTGTTAATAGTGCTGCTCTGATCATTGGTGTACACGTGTCTTTTCAAATTATATTTCCCTCCAGATATGTGCTGGGCTCTCAGTTCTATTCCATTGTTCTATTTTTTTCCTGGCTGTACCATACTGTTTTAATTACTATAGCTTTGTAACATAACTAGAAACCAGGACGTATGATGCCACAGCTATGTTCTTTTTTCAGGATTGCTTTGGCTATTCAGGAATTTTTGTAGTTCCACACAAATTTTAGAAATGGTTTTCCACTTCTGTGAAAAGTTTGATAGTGTTTGCTTTAAATCTCTAGATGGTTTTGGGAGTATGGAAATTTTAACAATATTAATTCTCCCAATCCATGAACATTGGATATCTCTCTGCTTATTTTTGTCTTTCTCTCATTGATGTTTTAAAGTATTCCATGCATAGATCTCTCACCTCCATGGTTTAATTTATTCCTAGGCATTTTGTTCTTTTTGGTGCCATTATAGATGGTAATGTTCTCTTTATTTTTTTTCAGAGAGTTTGTTATTGGTGTTTAAAAAATACAATTGATTATTTTTGGTATGCTGACTTTTTCTATCCTACAACATTATTGGATTTATGTATTCTACATTTTTGGTGTGGAGTCTTTAGGGCTTTCTATATACAGAATCATGACATCTGCAAATAGATAATTTTACTTCCTTTGTTTCAGTTTAGATGCCTTTTATATCTTTTTCTTGTTGGTACTTTCAGTATTATATTTACTAGAATTGGCAAGAGTGGGAAAATCTTTCAGTTTTTCCCATTGATTATGATTTTAGACATGAGCTTTTCATAAATGGCCTTTATTGTGTTAAGGAAACTTTTTTAGTATCTATTTTGTTCAGTTCTCATTATGAATGAATATTAAACTTTGTCAAGTGATTTTTCTGCAAATTGAGATGATTATGTGGTTAAAATCTTTCATTTTGTTAATGTCCTGTATCACAATGATTTGTGTATGTTAAAATAATCTTCCCCTAGGGATAAATACCATTGAGTCATGTTATATAATCTTTTAAATATGTTGTTGAGTTCAGTGTGCTAGTATTTTTTTGAGTATTTTTGCATCTGTGTTCACTAGAGATACTGGCCTATAGTTTTATAGTCTTGCAGTGTCTTTGTCTAATTTTGATATCAGAGAGACTATTGTCATATGTTGATTGTAAAAGTATTACCACTACTTCTATTTTTTGGTTAAGAGTATAAGAAAAATTGGTATTTTTTTTCAAATTTTTAAAATTTTATATATATATATATATATATATACATACATATATATTTCTTGAAGTATAGTCAGTTTACAATGTTGTGTCAGTTTCTGGTGTACAGCATAGTGCTTCAGTCATAAGTGAACATGCATAAATTGGTTCTCATAGAATATTTTACCATAAATTACTACTAGATATTTAATATAGTTCCCTGTGCTATACAGTATGAACTTGTTTATCAATTTTGTATATATTAATATCTGTAAACCTCAAACTCCCAGTTTATCCTTTCCTACCCTCTTACCCCTCTGGTAACCTTAAGTTTGTTTTTCATATCTATGAGTCTGTTTCTGCTTTGCAAATAAGTTCATTTGTCTGGTTTTTTTTTTTAGATTACATATATAAGTGATGTCATTGATAGTCTTCTTTGAATGTTGGTAGAATTCAGCTTCGAGTGCATTTAGTCCTAGTCTTTGTGCCTTTGGAAGTTTTTTGATTACTATTTGAATCTCCTTATTGTTATCGATGTGTTGACTTTTTTCTGTTTCTTCTTTATTCAATCTTGACAGTTTGTATGTTCCTCAGAATTTCTCTATTTCTTTTAGGTTATCCAATTTGTTCACACAATTGTTTACAACTATTTTCTTATGGTCCTTTTTACTTCTGAGGTGTCTATTGTAATGTATCTTTCATATCTGTATTTATTTAAGCCTTCTCTCTTTTCTTCTTCATTTAGGTGTTAAGTTTGATTGTTCCCCATAGATCTCTTAAGGTATCTTCACTTTTATTCATCTTTTTTTTCTTTTTTTGTCCCTTCTGATTAGGTGATTTCCACTGATCTGTCTTCAAGTTTGTTGATACTTTATTTTTTAGGTGATTATTTTTGTTGTTGTTGACAATCACTTCTTCCATTTGATCTGGGAAGCTGTTGAACTGTTCTATTGAATGTTTCAGTTCAGTTACTGTATTTTTCAGCTGTATGACCCCAGTTTGGTACTCTTTTTATATTTACATTTTCAGCTTACAGATACTGCACACATTTTGTTAGAATTATACTTCATTATTTCATTTTTGGGTTGCAATAATCAGCGGTAATATTTTTTAATTCTTTTATTCTAATTATTGATTGCTTGGCTATGGAAATACATTTTTTTTTTTCATATTCACCTTGTAACCCACAATCTTGCCAAACTCATGGCATTTTTTTTAATGTAAAATGTTACGTTCTTAATGAAGAGGGAGAGTTTTATTTCTCCCTTTCATATCTATATGTCTTTTTTCTTATTGCATTGGCCAGGACTTCCTGTCTGAGTTCTCATGGAGGAGTGATGAGAGTGGAGAGCCCATTTTAAAAATGTTATTTTTGGTTTTTGTGTTCATGCCTTTTATCAGGTTAAGGAATCTATTCTTAGTTTGGTAAGAATTTTAACTGAATTGAAATTGAATGTCATGAGATTCTCTTGGCACTTTGCTTCAATTTGTAATAAAGCAAACTATATTGATGGTCAAACGCTGAGCATCCCAAATATTTTCAGAATTAATCATAATTTCTAAGGTATTGATGAACTTAAATTGCTGGTACTTGAGGAGTTTTTACACTTCTGCTCATAAGGAATGATGATTCATAGCTTTCTTGTGATGAATAACAGGGCATCACGGTAACACTGGTCTCACAAAATGAGTTGGAAAGTGTTATTTCTTCCTCTAATGATGAGGTTTTGTAGAATTGTATTTACTTTTCCCATTAAATGGTTGTGTACTAGTCTTCTATGGATAGAAAAATACCACCTAATAGGTAGCTTAACCAACTGAAATTATCGTGTCACAGTTCTGGAGGCCAGCAATTCGAGATCAAGTTGCCAGCAGGGTTGGTTCCTCTTAGTGGCCTCTGCTTGGCTTGCAAAAGGCCACCCTGTTGCTGCCTCTTCACATGATCATTCCTCGGTGCATGACATCCTTACCATCTCTCCATTTGTCCTACAAGTTTTCCTTATAAGGACTCCAATCAGGTTGGTTTATGATCCAATCTTACAGTGTCTTTTTATCATGATTGCTTAAAGGCCCTATCTCCAAACACAGTCACATTCTGAGGTCTGGGTTTCAGGGCTTTACCATTGGAATCTGCAGGGTAGTGATGGGAGACAAAATGGAGTCCATGACAGTTTGGTAAAATTTGTCAATGAATCATCTGGGCCTGGAGTTGTCTTTTTGGGGAAGATTTTAAACTACTCATACAATTTCTTTAATTGCTAGAACTACTAAGTGTAGCTGTTTTTCTTAGGCCATTGTGGCAGTGCAGACTTGAGACTGAGGTTGGCTCTAGAACAAGGCTGAGTGAGGAAAAAAAGAAGAGAAAAAGAGAAGAAAATTAGGGACTTCTTTGTGCTCTCTAGTACACTGGGGCTCCTTTTCTTGGTCTTCTGAATGGAAATAGGAGATTTCTCCTAGAATTTTTGCTGCATAGTACAGTGATTAATTTCTCATTGCTACTAGCTGTTTAGATTTTAGAGTCTTTAAGTAGTTGCTTTAGTATGTGCAGACATTTTTAATAATCAGTAGGAGTCAGAGGCTATGTTCATGTCAGTCCATCTTCACTGGCACTGGAAGTTGAGATTTCCATTTGACTGGGCCCACTTAGTACATCTGGTCAACCTTGCATAGGACATGCTGCAGGGAGGGAAAAAACATTTATTTTCTAATGGTCAAAAGTAAATTGGAATGGGAAGAGGATTTGTTTTTCAAAAGTGAAGTTTGCACCCCCAAAGGTCAAGAAAATCATAATTCATTTCATTCATAGCTTCCCTAAAGCCCTAGAAGTATTTGATTTAAAATACCCCTGAAAGTTTGCCTATACCATCTCATTTACAAGATTATTTGTTCAAGAGAGAGATATCCCTTAGGGATGGTGGAATATAACTTCATTTGAAAAAGAATTTATGTGCTTAGTACTTTTTCTGTATTCTTTTTGATACCACATTAAATTAGTCAGTTTCTTACAAGTTAGTTGCAGTGCAGAATCTGAAAATCTGAAACTGACAGCCTATCAATGAACTTTCTGTGTTCCTACATGAAAATCCATTCATCTGTCTTGCACTTTGAATTTATTGTTTTTTTACCTAAGCATGACTTTATAACTTGATGAACTGACCATTTGAAAAATACTAGTTTAGGGTTATACAGATCTTGAAAATATTTACTTTTAATTATGTAATATTAAAAATCCTTTTCATCAACATTCATCTCATGAAGAAAGTCTCAAAGCATTGAAAAAATGCCATGCACACAGCAGCAAGATTTCTGAAATTCTGATTTTCGCTTGAGAGCTCAAATTGTATCTCTGGCAGCAAATACTGTTAGTTGTTTGTTGTTCCTTGAGGTGAGAGGCTCACTTCATTCATTTTCAAGAAAATGTCTATGAAATGCTCCAATCTAGAGTTGGTGTGTCATTCATTCTTTCAAGTAGAAATGGCCTCTCAGGAAGACATCCACTGGTTCAGCTCAGAACTCAATCACCTACTTGCTTTCTCTTGAGATGACCATTGTACTTTATAAGCAGCAGAAGAGCTTTCTGTGTGGCTTCTGATTTCTTCCCCCAGAGTATTAAAATATGTGTCCTTAAGGTTAGGATTTAATAGTGAATTTTCACTGCTTTATCAAAGACAATTCTTAAAGTACATTTTCCTTCTCTGCCTACACTTGGTGCTGAAAAATAATGGCTACTAATATCATTTGGTACTGCTGCCTTGATTTACACCATGTGCCAGCAGTTTTATTCACCTTTGCTTTTTCACTAGCAGTGCAAATGTTAGCACCATGAACAGGACATTTTAGTAGTATTCTGAAAAAACTTTTGATCTCATGGACTGCTCTGAAGGAACCTTGGGTTCTGCCAAGAATCTGCAGGCTCTGAGAATTGCTGCTGTAGATCAGCTCAGTAATGGGAGGATGGTAGACAAGGGAGTGTTGCTGGAGCTGAGCACGGTAGCCGGCATTTCAGTCTGAGCTGTGAAAGGGGGATGCGTGACCTCACAAAGGGGCTGAGAATTTGAGAAGGCCTGCTGTCAACATGGGGCATGGGGCGATCTCAGCAGTGCTGGGCCTCTAGCCTTTGTAGTGTGTGAAGTTGCATAGGTAGGGCTGGAACAGGTTGCGGAGGGCAGTTGATTCCCTTGGGGATCCTCCAGGGCCTGGGATTCAGCAGATGTGAATGTAATTGGGACTGTGCCCACTAATTACTGTTAATCTTGAGATCTGCTCACCTTTGTGAATCTTTATGTTCAGCACATAATATATGCTCAATTAGTGTCTTGTTCATTGAAATTAAATAATTTCGTTTCTGGGAAATGAAGGGGTTATGTATTACTTCTTTGAGGGTTCTGTAAACACTGAACTTGACTCTGTTCTTATACTAACAATGGAGTCAGCTGAAACCCAGACAAATCAAGTGGAGTGTGGGTGGACAGTAATGGGGCCAGAAGTGAGACAAGAGCCTGCCAATTTCAAGTTAATGCTACTTATGTTCCCCATCCTGCCTGTTTCCTGGGAGCTCTCCTGCCTCCCCGAGTTGAGAGATTTTGTGCTTACAGATTGCTACTTTTCTCACCCACTTTGTACCGGCTGTCCTAGTTTTGTGTAGCTGGTCTGGCTTTGTCCTTTGCTTATGCTGTTAGTGCATACTTGTTTTTTGTCACACGGATCAAACTTTCTGAGCCTCACCTGATTTATCTGTAAAACTGAGATACTGTCCCTTGTCACAGGGCTGTTTTAAGTTTCAAATGAACTGTTCACAGAAAGAGCTGGGCTCAGATTAAGAAGTGGCTAGTTGGTGAATGAGAACTCTATAATTTGGCAAGTCCCCAAATGGTTTGCTTTTTAGCCCACTGAGCTGTTATGTCAGAATGTTGTGTGGAGGTAAAGCTTGCAGATCAAGAAATCTGAGTTTCCAAGCAGACACTGCTTTAAATCTTGGATCCCAGAAAATAAGCATGGAAGCCCAGATGTCTGGCAAGCTGTTTAGAGTCTCATTTTGGCACATAGAAGGTGAGCAGGGGTTCTGCCATGGAGAGGGCCCTGAGCAGAGAGAGGGTTCAGGATGAGAAGGCTCGTTGGATGCCCAGGATTCCTGTTGCCACAGACTGAATGTTCGTGTCCCTCCTCCCCCATTTCATATATTGACATGCTAACCTCCAGGGAGGAGGGTACAGCTCAGTGGTAAATGCGTGCTTAGCTCACACAAGGTCCTGTGTTCAATCCCCAGGACCTCCATTAAAAAAAAAGAAAAAAGAAAAAGAAATGCTAAGCCCCAACATGATGGTTGAGAGGTGATTAGTTCATGAGGGTGGAGTCTTATAAATGGGATTATTGCCCTTCTAGAAGA
The DNA here is from genome assembly GCF_036321535.1 of Camelus dromedarius. Taxonomy (NCBI): domain Eukaryota; kingdom Metazoa; phylum Chordata; class Mammalia; order Artiodactyla; family Camelidae; genus Camelus; species Camelus dromedarius. The sequence goes on from NC_087446.1 coordinate 72,695,046, forward strand.
GTCCTCAGTGAGCTCCCTTGTCCCCTCCTCCACATGAGGACTCAGTGAGAAGATGTCCGTCTAAGAATCAGGAAGCTGCACTTACCAGACACCAAACCTTGACCTTGGACTTCATAGCCTCTAGAGCTGTGAGAAGTGAATGCTGTTGTTCAGAGCCACCCTGTCTATAATACTTTGCTGCAGCCGCTGGACTGGACTAAGACACCTGTCACTACTGTGATCTGGTGGTCTTTTTGTTTTGGGTCTTTTTCTTTTTTGAACAGATTTTTTTTTGAAGAGAAGTCTCAGATTTACAGTAAAATTGAGTAGAAATCAGATTTTCTACATACACTCTGCCCCAACACACGTATGATCTCTCCCACTATCACCATTCCTCTCCAGAGTGGTACGTCTGTGGCAATCGCTGAGCCCACACTGACCCATCATCATCATCCAAGGTCCACAGGTGGTCTTGGGAAGCCCCTCTTTGTGTTGTACATTGTACAGTGTTGGACAGATGTACAGGGACATAGATCCACCATCAGAGCACCACACAGTGTGGTTCACTGCCCTCGATTCCCCTACGTGCTGCTGGTCCATCCTTCTTCACCAAGAGCCTTCATGGACTTTCCACGGGCATTAAGTTATTTTGCAAATGGGATGGGGCATGTTTAGATGCCCATGAATCTCTTCATCTGCTTGCATTGTGAGACCATGAGTTGAAAGTAGCTTCAGATCAGATGAGCTGAAGAAAAGGAAACTCTATAACATAAATTCCTTTGTGGCTGTGATTCCTTGTCTAGACAGTTCAGCTTCATGCGGTGGGATTCTCTCAGAGTTCTTGGCTTCTCCTCCCCAGAGGGTAGGGACTGTCTTCTTCATTCTTGCTGCTTACCACACAGAGAATGCTCAGTGGAGGCCCAGCGAGTGAGTACATGAATGCTCAAGTACAAGCTCCAAAACCCACCCTCCCTTGTGTTCATGCTGTTCCCTGATCTCCTGCTGACCACGGGCCACTCTTCCTTCACTTACACTGCTGCTCCTGCTCATCTATCTCCCCATCGATGGGAGGGAAACTGGGCAGAGGCTGGCTCTACAGAGACACACAGAAATTGCTTCTCCCTGAGCCTGGGCTTGTGGCTGGTTGAAATGGACTTTCTCCAGTGTCAAGACCCCATCTTGGGAGACAAGGGGGCTTGGATGCAAATGGAAGCCACCTTATGCCTGCAAGGATTCTTGTCTGCTGACTTCAAGTCAGTAGGAGGCAGTGTGGAAGAGTGTCTTGGGCCCCGAGGGCACATGACTGTGCTGTGTCCTGGTTTACTAGCCTGGCTCATTTCAACTCATTGAAACCTGGGGAAGTAAAGTTTAGCACCTGCAAATTGGGTTCGGGTTAACTCTTTCATTTTTAGTAACATGGCTAGGGGAAGATAAGGGTGAAATTCTTTGATGTGCTGTTAGAGTTACTGCTTAAATGCACAATATGTCCATTTCTTGTCACCTGTCAAGGGCATGTCTTTGTGTGACTGAGGGTGCTGGGAACGGAAGGCCTGTTAGCAGGACTCGAACTCCCTGTTCCTCAGTGGGTGGGCACTGCTTGTTGACAGCGCTCTGCTGAAGGCCTGGCCACGAGCACAAAGGGAGACTCAAGACCCACAGATCCAGGGAGGGGTTGTTTAGTAGTGAGTTCCCCATCTTTTTTCTAGTTGGAAAACAACCAGCGATGGGTTGATTTGTTGGATTTTTTTTCCTTTTAGCCTTTCTCTTCAAAGGCTGCTCAAACTCAAGTTCTTCTTATTCTCTTACAAGATGGACAGATGTCCAGCAGGTGAGTATGGAATTGGGCAGAGCTTGATATGATCCCTGTCTGTTCAGAACTTGGGCTGAGGGCCTGGCCTAAAAAGAACCTTGGTTTGTTTCCATTGGAGGGTGTGGGGAGGCCTGGAGTGTGTGTGTGTGTGTGTAGAGATGGGTGGGAGTGGCAGCCAGCATCCTCCTCACCAAGCTGTATGAGATGAATGGGCAGAGGATAGAAGCCATTGGGTGGAGGATTATGAGGGAGAAATGCCTCTGCTCTCTGCTGCGTGGGGGCTTGGGAAGAGGGTGTGATTGGCAGAGTTGAAGTCCACAGCATTAAACCAATTTAAACCTAAATGTGGTGATCAGAGAATCCTACTCAGTGACTTGGACACAATTACTTAGCCATGGATTGACTTTTGGCCTCACCAGCCTTTTGACCTTTGGGAAATCCTCTCACAATGTGGGACATCAGACACTTAATTTGTCATAGGACATCCAGCATATGCATTCACAATACTTACCTTGATGCAGTGAGGGTTTCAGTAGCTTATACGTATAAAGTAGCAGCTGCTCCAAGGCACTGAGTCACAGCAGGTGGACAAGAAGTGGTAACTGTCAGCTGTTAAATTTGGGGAACACATTACTGGGGAACTTAAGAGGAGATCCGGATCTGGTCATCACCTTGATCCCTGGGCGAGATACTAGAATCTGGTTGTGCCATGTGCTAAATAAGGCCCATGGGAGAGTCCAAGTTGCTGACAGAACAAAGCCTTTCAGAACCTCCATCCACCCCCAAACACTTAGGCAGTGATGCAGGGGGAAGGACATCACTGTGGAGCGGGCAGCAAGGACCCAGCTGCTCAGAATGGGGGGCGCCTCTGCTGTTGGGTCAGTGCCAAGGTAACCCCAGGGCCCTTGAGAGCTGCATCTGTTAATCTTCCCTGTGCTCTCAGTCACTCTGGATGACAGGATGCCATGCTCCTTTTGTGCCCCTTGGAATGGCCTTTCCCAGACATGCTGCACTTTTCTCCTTGGCTTCTTAACTCTTGGAGGCATTTCCCAAACACCTAGCTGTGGAATCCGTTTTCTCATCTAACAAAATAGGATAATAATAGCGCTCACTTCGCAGGGCTTTTAGGAGTTAAAGTGTCAATGCACTAAAGACACTTACAGTAAAAGTCCAGTAAATATCATTTCTATCCTTAATGAGAATATTCTTCTATCTTTTCCTCCTATGCCTCCACACTCTCCTTTTATCTCCTACCTTTGATTTGAATTCCAGGAAGTTTCCAGGAAGGGCAGGGGATGGTTGGAACTGACTCTCTAAGAAGCTGTGTTGCTCCAGCCCCCTTCTCCCACCCACTTCCATTCTGATGCACTGAGTCAGCCCAGCTTTCTTCCCGTGTCCCTGAGAGAAGTGAGGTCTTGCTCTGCATAAAGTTGGTTCCTACTATTGCATAAGCCGGGGACAGTGCATTCTCACCCAAACTTGAAGGATGGGCCTCCAGATGGAGAGGAAGTCAGCAGGATGTGAGTCTTCTCTGGGCTGTGGGGGAAATGCTCATTAAACACTCTCATGATTCCTTTTTTGGAATTCAGTATGGAGATCCTATCATTGGGAAAAAAACAGACCTCTTCTTCAAAATTTCACCCACTTCTTCCATCCTCCTAGAAAGATGAGTGCGCCCTGTTGGCCTGGGGTTAGATTTCAGCTGGAGCCTTCCTGACAGTGACCTAAGCTCTTGGCTCCAGTGTCACTCATAATCAGAGATCCCTCAGTCTTCAGGTGCCATCTGCCTCCCAGTAAACTGTGTTCCTGCCAGGCCATGAAGACCTTTCTTCCCCATGCCTCCATTCCCTTCTATCTCCTGCAGTACATTCTGAGGTGGATAAAATGAACACATGCAGATTTTGAAAAAGTTTGCACAATGGCTGTAACTTATATATATCAATCTAACATCTGGCAGCTCGGTCCCCTCTGTCGATAAAAGAAGAAACAGGGAGGAGAGGCCTGTGGCCAATCCCTGCCAGTGTGATCATCACCTTGGGGACAGTGGAGACCCCTGATCTGCATGGAACCACCCTCTTCCTGTGCTCCATTGGTGATACCTCATGTGGAACTTGCAGGCTGGCTTAGCCAGGTGCCAACAGCAGCCTGCCTCCTAAATGGAAACTCCAGACAGGAAGTTGGAAAACCCAGCCATGATTTCTGCCCAGGATGAGGTTTTTCTCAGTGGCCCCAGCAAGTCTTTCCTGTGGAAACTATTTCATTGTGATGGCTTAAGTTTTCTCAGGTTTTGGGGGGTGCTCTGTCCATTGCCCCTTATCTCCTGTGATTTAAGAAGGCTATGATGGTATCCTTGACCATCTTAGAACTTTCTGGAATGCTGCCTAGTTTGGGGGCTTCTTTCCTTTCTTGTTTGATATTCACAACCTCAGAGGTCATGGTAGGTAGGAACATGGAGGTACGTGACACACTCAAAGTCACAGAGGTTGTTACTGCTTAAAAAATAATTCAGGTCCCCACATTCCTGGTCGAGTGCTTTTTAAAACTACGTCATGCTCCTGGGGGAAAATCTGGGGTGATATGCAGGAGGCCTTGGGGATATGGAACAAGGGCCAGGTTTACCTGGAGGTGCTAAGTGCAGTGCGAATTGGGCGCCATGTGCAGTGAGGGAGTTACTCCTCATCACTGACTCAGAGGCAGTGACCGCCTCCTGCAGGTGCTGGGAACTGCCAAATAATCACCGCCTCTGACCCCCCCGGAGGAGACTTCATATTGAAAGTTCACGGCTGCCTCCCCCTAACTTTTCCAGAGAAGACCATGCTGGTCCAGGTGGGCAGGGCCCAGCAGCATCTCCAGAGGATGCTCATTCATGACTCAGAGGTGAGGCCAGGTTGTGTGTGGCTTGCTTCCCTGCCTTCATCCATTGTTCATGCCTCCCTCCTTGGGTGAGACTCTCTGCAGAGACTCCTGTCCCTCCCCTTTAGCCTGGCAACGTTCCCCAGGGCACAGGCTGCTGTAGTGGGCCCAGTACCAGCACCCCTGGCTGGCACTAGGGCTTGCCCTGGGCTAGGTGGGCCTCTGTCTTACATCCTTCAGGTGAGGTCTCATCTGGTCTCCTTCCCTGATGGTCCATCTGACTGTTTATTAGCAGAAGAGACCTCAGGTCTTGAGGAAATGGAGCAAGGCCTGGGCTGTGCCCTCTGTCTTCTCTGGTCCATTACAGAAGCCTGGCACTCAGTGATGGCTCAGGAAGTGGTAGCCCCCGTCATTGTGGTCATTATCAGCTTTATTCCTCACAACTACACCAAAAGCCAGGAGGGGGTGCCCCATCTCACAATGAGCAGAGCAGGCAAGGAGGAAAAGGCTGCCTAGACATTCAGTGGTTTGCTCCACCAACCTCCAAAGCTGGGCCTCCTTCTGCTACACTACTCTAATTCCCTTGGCTGGGATGTTCTCAATCCAAACTAATATCTGAATATGTTCATTTTTAAAGGCATGTATATTGGATCTCCAGGTGGCTATGGAACAGACTCTTCCCCCAACCCTGGTGGAGAGGGTCTTGGCAAGAACGAGCGATGTATCAAAATTCTCGCTTACAATGAGTCATGGCGTAGGGTAGGCAGGCCCGTCCAAGAGGAAACCCAGAATGCCAGGCTGGAATCAAAGCAGAATCCAGCTGAACATGTGGCTGAGACATTGGATGCCAAGGAGATTCAATTTGTTTTTGTCATAATAAATTGGAAGTGAGATGATAGCTCTTGAAGTGGATACATTGCTAGTTTTATTGCAAGAATTAAGTAGCACTGCACCAGTCTTATTTTGCAATGCTTTCCTTCCATTCTTGACTTGGTATCAGTCAACAAACAGTGTGAGACACTTTGTCAATGTTTGTCACATTTAATTATTATTGATTACTCTCATGATGGACACTGACTGCAAATAGCAAATTTTTTAAAGAAAATAAAAATCTATCAGGATTGAAAACAGAATTTTTGAGAATTGTTGGAGAAATGTCAAGTCAGTTGTTAAGTTGAAAATAAGTATTGATTTTATGGTTGGTTACAATGCTAGATGTGAAAAGAAATTGTGCCTTTAGCTTCTGGGAAGTACTTTTACTTAGCAAAGTAAAATTCTTGAAGGATTCTCTTTATTTCTAGATAGTACCATTTATCTTTTATAAAGATGATGCTTTTTGGCTGTTGGTAAATCATATTTCTACATACATCAGTGGACACATCCTTAATACGCACCGAATTATACTCCAGATTGAGCATATATTAAGGTTTTTTTAAAATCTAAAAGCAGAGAATTAGGAACCAAGAGATGCAATCAGAATTTAAATGATTATAACCTTTTGAAAATGCAGCTTGCATTTTCATGTTTTATTTTAATTACTATCACTCTGAAAATAAAGTTCATTTCAGAGCAGCAGTATTTTGTTATATAAACAAATGACACAACTCAAATTCTGAATGACTATGTAATGATGCTTGGTATTGAAACTAAAATAAAGCCAAAATCTTAGCCCCATTCAGAGTGAACTTCTGTGTTAAAAATGGAAAGTTCTGTTAATTTTTCATTCAGATTTTCTGAATATGAATATGTTCTTATGGGATTTATGGATGACCTTTTTTAACCCAGAAAAAATTATTTTAGAGGACACTGTATTGGTTGAATAACAAAATGATATTCTTGAAATGGTTTTATTAAAATTATTACAGTTTTCTGGTAAATTTGAAGCAGCAAATGGTCTTCATTGAGGTTGATAGACAGCTTCTACATGATTTTCTTGCCCTTTTTGGGGATAGGTAATTAAAATTTTTGATGTATTTTCAACCTTAGAGAAATATTATAAGCATAATAGAAGGCACTCCCATATTCATTGAGTCAAATTTACCAATTGTTATAATTTGTTCCAGATTTTTAGTGCCTACCGTCCCTCACTTCCCCCTCTTTGTGTTAATGTATGTATGTGTGCATACGTGTCTTTGCGTGGAATTTGTTTTCATTTCTCTTGTGCAGACTTCTAGAAATTGCCGCATGATATGGTGAGTTTGTTTAACCTTTTAAGAACCTGATGAACTCTTGAAAAGAAATATATAAATTTATCTTCCAACTACCAATGTATGGAGAGTTCCAGTTTCTCCATATCTTGCACAGTGCTGCTTACAGTCTTGTCTTTTTGACACAGTTATTCTACTACAGAATATGAAGTAGGATCTCATCATGGATTTAATTTATATTTCCCTAGACTAGTGATTTTGACCATCCTCTGTGAGGCTGTTGGCCATTAGTTTACTTTCCTTGGAGAAATGTCCATTCAAGTCCCACTTTGGGCTGCTGTCTTATGTGTGATAAGAGATCATATATTCAGAAGAAAAAACAAGTCCTTTATCACATGGATCTTGGTTTTTATGTCTGTTATTTTTTCTTTTTTAATCTACTCTGACAATCTCTGTTATTTCCTTTTTCTTTTCTTTTCTTTATTTCTTTTTTTTTTTTTTTTTAGCCAGAGAAGGAATAATTATTTTTTTGTAGCAAGTATGGAAAATACGGTATCTTTCCCAAAGCAGTGTCCCCCTGAAGAGCAAAATTGGGGAAGGCTTAAGCTAAGGGTACATGCATATCCATGAAGGGGTTTGAGTAGACGCAAATTCAGCAAAGAATTGGGGCAGAGTTTGACAGAATCAAAGCTTTAGTTGATTGAAGTCATGAGGTCAGAAAAGGTCTGTATCATCATTCCTTAGGTTCCAGCCAGCCTGGGACTTCAGCAAGTAGTTCCCATCCTCCGCCATTTTTAAGAGAATATTTTCAATGCCCATAGAATATATGGTTAATATTTTATTCTCAGTTCCTGCAGAACTCAACACAGTCTCTCTCATTTGACTATGGTATTTAGTTCATTCATATGTGATGCTGATATCATTGTTTTATATCTGCCATTTTGCTGTTTACTTTCTATTATTCTCATATGTAAAGAGATCCCTGTGTCCCTCCTTCTTTGTTACATTAGCAGTTGCTCTAGGGACGACAGTATGCATCTCACTATTCCTCATCACAGTCTATGTCTACATAATACACATTTATTTCTGGAAAAAAGTCACTTTGTTCCATTATATCTCCTTGTCTTCTCTTTGTGAAGTTATTGTCATGTTACATCTGTACATGTTACAACAATGCACAACACAGTAAAATAACTACTACTCTACAGCCAAGACATGGAAACAGCCTAAATGTCCATCAACGGATGACTGGGTAAAGAAGAGGTGGTATATTTATACAATGGAATACTACTCAGCCATAAAAACTGACAACATAATGCCATTTGCAGCAACATGGATGCTTCTGGAGAATGTCATTGTAAGTGAAGTAAGCCAGAGAGAGAAAGAAAAATACGATATGAGATAGCTCATATGTGGAATCTAAAAACAAAAACAAAAACAGCATAAATACAAAACAGAATTAGACTCATAGACATAGAATACAAACTTGTGGTTGCCAAGGGGGTAGAGGGTGGGAAGGGATAGAAGGGATTTCAGAATTGTAGAAAAGATAGGCAAGATTATACTGTATAGCACAGGAAAATATACACAAGATCTTGTGGTAGCTCACAGAGAAAAAAATGTGACAATGAATATATACATGTTCATGTATAACTGAAAATTTGTGCTGTATACTGGCGTTTGACACAACATTGTAAAATGATTATAAGTCAATAAAAAATGTTAAAAAAATAACTCCTACTCTAGGTAATCTTAAAGTCCTCAGTTTTTATATGCAAATTGCCTTCTTTACCTCTTTTATTAAGGAATGTTTTCACTAGATATCGAATATATGTTTAACATTTTATTCTTTATTCACTTTGGCTTTGTCACCTCATAGACCACTGACTGCTATTATTTTTGGTGAGAAGTCAGTTGTTAATGATTATTTTGATCTCCTTTCTGATACATTCTTTTTCACTTGCAGCTTTCAAGACTTTTTTCTTAGCCTTGTCTTTAATAGTTTGGCTAAGATGTGTATAAGTGTGGGTCTCCTTGAGTATTTCCTACTTGGGATTTTTTGAGATGCTTGGGTCTGTAGATTAATGTTTTTAAATCAGATTTGAGAACATTTTTTGCAATTGTTCCTTCAAATATATATTTTTTGCCCTTTCTTATCTCCTGGGGTTCTCTTTTTACATGTGTTGATATAAGTGGCATTGATCTGGTCTCTGAGTCTTTGTTGGTTTCCTCCCTCTTCAGATTGGTTACAATTCTGTTGATTTTTCTTCAAGTTCACTGATTTCTTTCTTCTTCTTTCAATGGATGTTTTCATTTCAGATACTGCATTCTTCAGCTCCAGTTCCCATTTGGTTCTTTCATATACTTTGTATCTCTCTGTCGAGATTCCTTGTGGTTTGCATTATTTTTGTCACAGCTGTCGATAATTCTTTAAACATGATTTCCATTACTTCTTTCAGTGTGTTCATAGTAGATGCTTTTAAGTCATGTCTAACTCCAGCATCTGGAGATAACTGGTTTTATTGAGCCCTTTTCTTTCTCAGTCATAGTACACTTTCTTCACTCTTTGTTTGTAGTCCTGTTGAATTTGAAAAAATGTAGCAATAGTAATATTGAATTTTAATCCAGAGATTTGTTCTTTTTTTTTAAGTAATTTGCCACCAGTAAATCTGTGAAGTCTATCTCTACTACAGCGTGCAACCACTGATGTCACTGCTCATTTTTTGAATGTTAAAACTTGCTTCCTAACAGTTGCTGCTGCAACTGTGTAGCAGAGCATTTAGCCAAAGATTGGGCAGAGGTTGTGCTCAAACCCTATCAGTCAGGCCGTCACTCTGTCGATGCATCTCTGTGGGCCAGCAAGTACATCCACAGTTCAGACTGTTTCCAAATGTGCAGTGGTGTTTTCTTTCTAGTGTGCTTCTGTCCATCTCCATGTGTATACATGCTGGCTTTGGCAGCCACGGAGATGTGGATGGCTTGAACCTGTTTCAGTTTCTTCTCTGCATGCTGGTAAATCTGCAGAACATAGAGTTCTTAGCAAGCCCAGATACTGTCTTACCACCCAGAACTTCCAGAGAAATACTTAGCTGCCCTATTTTCTGCCCCAAACATGAGTGCAACCTCAGTGAACCCTGTGTGCTGACCCCTGAGCTCACCAGTTTACCTTCCCAAGCATCAAGTCAGATGAGCCCCTCCTGGTGGTGGCAGCAAGCCTTGTGCCCAGGGTCTGCTGTCCCCCTGGTTAAGCTGCTGTCCCCTCAGCCCTGGCAGGGGATAGACCCAAAGTCTCTCACTTCTATTGCCTGAACATCAGGGGCTTTCATGAATAAGCACTTTAGTTTGTTGCAGATCTTCAGTTAGAGTGCCGAAATGATTTTTTTCTTAAAGTTTATCCAAATTTATAGCTACATTTTTAAAAGTGGAGATGATTTCTCAACCTCCTCACCTCATCATGAAGAAAGTGAATTTAACCAACTTCCTTGGAATTACACTCCAACCAAATCAGTTTAATGAGAATGTACTTGGAGCGGACTTGTAAACTTTCCAAGCTATGCATTCAAAGCTACCTGAATGCCAGAGTTTTACAAGGAGATCCTGTCTATTAATTTGATGACTTTTGATATTTGATACGTTTTATTTTTAGTAATATTTTGTTATTTGTTCATATTCATTTTAAAGTAAATACTGAGTTATTACAATCTGGCTGTTTATAAGCATGTTTCTTAATGTAAGTATGTAATATTTTAATAAAATGTGCTGGAATTTAGACTTGATCTATGGATTAAAAAAGTAATAGCTAGTCATGGACATAAATTTAGAGTTGATAGATTGAACTGAGGGTGTTGTTTCTATGCAAATTCTCCTCAACCCATGTTTGTTCACATAAATCCCTATTCTTTTAGGTGAGAATGTGATCCCACTTGCTCACCTCACCTCCCACTTTTAAAACAGAAATTTAATTTAATTCTATACCAGTGCTTCTATATGGGAATATAATGAGTGGCTAATAGGTTGTGAATTTAAGAATGCATTTCATTTAAAAAAAAAAAAAGGAACTACAGAGCTGGCTGCCAAAAAGGGATGGTGATAAGGAAAGGACATAAAACCCAGTTTGGAGAGATTGTATGAGTCTCCTGCATTTCTGAGAGTAGGTGTGTCACTCACACCCAGGGAACCTGGAATCTGAGAGAGCTGGTAAGTTACTTCATCTCAGGAAGGGAGACCTGCTGGTGTGTTGAGACTGTTTTGCACAATGAACATCTTTGTCAATGACTGAGTGCTTCTGCAGGACCAGATGTAGTGCAAACATGGAAGACAGAAAGTGAGCCACTCTGGGGGATGTATCATAGGCACCATCCAAAGGGGCCACTTAGAGGTGTGAACAGACTTCAGAAGAGGCTAATCTGAAGTAGATTTCTGTATTCCTTAAGAGCCAAGGAAAAAGAAAGGCCAACAGAATGGACTGTATTCACTTAGGTCAGGGGAGTTGCGGGTGAGAACAGCTTTGAGCACAGAAATGCCCCTGAGAGAGTCTGCTTTCCAATTATTGCCAGGAGTGGGCTGCTCAAGACCAGCTCCCAGGAGCATCAGTCACTTAGAAGCTCTCCTGTCCCCTGCAGCTTTGATCCTGGCAGGGCCAGAACCATAATTAGCCAGCTGAGGGAGGAAGGATGGGGTTAAGCAGGAAGGATGGGGTTAAGCAGGAAGGAGGAAGAGGGCCATCCTGCCTTCCACCCCTCCTGCAAGTGGCCAGCCAGCAGCAAGGCCTTGCTGAGTACCTCTGACTTGGCCTTTTCATATTTGAATGGGCTGGATGTTCTGTTTCAGTTCTTTGTGAGTTAAAGCAACCCCGCACTTTTTTTTTCCTTGAGAGTAACATTTTTCAACCTGGATTTGGAGAACTACTGGATATTTAAAAGGGTACTGGGAGATGATTTTGCCTTCTAATTATAGCTCATCAGTCAAAAATATTAATTGTATATATGAACAGATTTTTGTTTGAACACATTTTTGAGTGATAGAATTCTATTTAGAAGATTTTTTCAAAATCTGAAATATTTGTGTAAATTCCACCATAATCGTATATCAGATATGTGTGTGAATAACTTTATTTTAACAAAGCTTCTCTTGTCTTGGTATTTTTAATATGATTTTTGATTTTACTCTATTATGGCTTAGAATCCTTTCCCCTTAAATTTCCTATGCAATTTAGTCCTATTATAGTTCCATACTTGTTATCAATTTAATACTGTTAATAGCAACATTATTAATCCAGGGATTTAGTAGAATAATCTGTGTACATTATTGTTAAAAGCAGGACAAGACAAAATTTCTCTGATGACTGCTTTCAGTTGAGTACAGCCCTTCCTTCCCCTTTTATTCTGTTGATGACATTTCTATGATTACATTAAAATTCAGGAATTACCTTGTGGGATTCTCAGTCTTTGCTCTCCCTTTTATATTGGCCAATTCTAAGATTACTTGTCCTTGTTCCTTTTAGCTTCTCTCCATATTGTCTTATTACATATACTGATAGCTTCTTAGTCCTCCTCTACAGCTCTTTGATATGTCCAATGGATTTTTCTTTCTCCAGAACATTGAATTTGTATGTTTGTAAGAAGCTCCTCCCTAATTTATTGTTTCTGTGGTAGCCTTCTCCCACCCGATGTTGAGTTTGAGGAAGAAATCTTGAACACTTGTATCTCTAAGGCTAAATGGACTGCTTTATAGGTAGTCAGCTAATAAATTCAGTGAATGAAAGAATCGTAGGTATTCAGTCAATTTATCCTAATTCCCCCACCAGGCAGAGCACTGGAGTAGATAGATCTGATTCTATTGAAAAGGTTAAATGATGTCATAGAGAGTAAGAATATTATGTGACTTTCTCATCTTTGAAAACATCCCAGTGACTATAACAATACAGAAGATGAAATGTCTTCTTTTTGAGAAAAATCTGGCTGCTTTCTTAGAAGATAATATGAAATGTAGGATTGTGTACCAGGCTAAGAGTATCTTTCACAAAAAAGGATCAATTAAATGGATAACATGATAAATTTAAGACTTGCATCCTATGAAATTCAGGTATTCTAGATTGATTCCACACAAGACGCATTTTATCTTTGATCAACACATCACCTCCATTATCAGTCTTGAAGCATGTTAAAGACCAAGTATTTTTAAACCTGAGATGTCAGTAATGTCTGAATAATTCACCTGGAAATTCTGATCTAGGTGATTAAAGAAGCAGAGGTGGCAGAAGATGGAGGAAGAAGTGGCAAAATGTAGAGGATTGGAGAAGGTGTTTGCTAAAGGATTTCCAGGAGGCAGAAAGGAGAGTTTCTGTTTTTATATTATTTGGAAATAATAATTATCGAAAAAGAAACCAAGATCAACCATAACCAGAAATGTGAAATGACTGGATGATGATAAGAAATTAGTGAATCAAGCAAGCAAGTCCTGGTGCAGAACATTCCTGTGTAGACGGAGCACAGGACCCGCCAGGCAGAGTCTCATGTTTGCAGAGTTAACCCGATCAAAAAGTCCATTATTTTTTTATTTTTAATTTGGGTGAAAGATAATATTTTGTACTGTTACAGCACAAAGAAAGCTGATTTCAAAATTATCAAAACTTAATGTGAGCTTTTTTTCTGGTTTGGGGAGTTGACAGGTGGGCAAGTGTTTACCTGCACCCACAGATCCTGTGTGATTATTTTCTTTGTCTTTGTTAGGTTTTAAGATTCTTAAGTCCATGCTGCTTCTTAGTGTCATACAATCTCCTCAAATCTTCTCATATAATATTAGAAGAAAAGTTTTAGAGCAACTTAAGGAATATGAAAAGAATGTCTCTGTTAGGTTTTGTAAAAAATACACCTTTTCAAAAATTGAACTGTTACCGTGTATCTCACTAACCTGAATCGCATATTTCATTTAATGACCAAAGCTGTTGGTAAGTGTTAGAACTGATTTTATTGGTAACATTTTATTTTGTAAATTGTATATAATGCCATGGTGATATTTTGAATTTCTGTTTAACTTTGGGGAAAATATATCTTTCAATGGATAATGCTGCTCTGTTTTTAAGAGGGTTGACATAAGTTATAACTGGGAAAATAATTATTTACCAGGATTTTCTAACTATCTCCTATTTTCTATGCACCTAGTACCACCAGCATAAACTCTCCCACAGAATGGGTCAGTTTGATGTCTTGTAAGGTAGTGAGAATATCAAAATCCCAGCACATTAAATTATCACAGAATCAAAGAGCAAATGTCTTGAGCACGATGAAGTTGAACCACTGTTCCTCTCAGGTAAGAATGCAAAGCATCTGGTACCCATGGTTAATCTGTGAGCTGAATTTATCCTTTGATAGCAAGGGTACAGCAGATTCTCTTGCTAAGAAAAAAATGGCCTGGATGAAAGAGATAAATTGAACAGATTACAGGGGTGGCAGACTGGGTTGGGGCAGATCCAGAAGGAGCCAGGAGCCAGGTCTACCTGTCAGTTCTCCCCCTGAGGCTCGTGGAAACTAACTTGGGGTCTGGCGCCCAGCAGACTTTATAGGCGGATAAAGTTTTAACTTGTTTTGGACCCACTCATAATTCCCCTTAGAGAACACTGTACTGACAGTTTTTAAGTGATTTAACTGCATATCAGGAATCATAGAAACCAAATTAAACATAAACATAAAACAGCATCTTATTTTGAATGTACACTTTTATACATAGGAAAGCATGTAATGAGAAAAGTAATCCCCATGATAGATCAGCCTCTGGGATAAAAATTCTTTGGATAAAATTTAATCTCCATTTTATATCAGTGTACACATTTGTACATATTTTTTTACTGAAGGACCTTAGAGGGCAACTTTGAAGTGGGGAGATGGCTGTGTTCTTGAATAGTGGACTCATTTTCTTAAAATGTGTGGTCTTCCCATATTTATTCAATTTTCCATAAACTAAGGAAACATCATCATTTTAAAAATACTGAGTTACACGTGCTATTTTTAATTCTTCTGATGAAATTCACATTTTTGTGTAGTAGACAAAGCTTTGCCCTTCTAGACATCAAAATGTGCTGTAAATTTCCACAAATTATTCATTTGCTAACAACTGAAAAGAACAGATAAATAAGTGGAACAGAAAATACACAGACACCCAAGTATATGTAAGATTTTAGAACTTTTTACTGATGAAATTTCATATAAGGAAAAGCTAAGTTATTCATAAATGGTGGAGAAATAATCTCTTTAGAGAAATGTAGCTAGATTTTTATCTCACTAGAATAAGTTTCAGTTGTATAGAATAAATTTTTAAACCTAAAAAGAAAAATTTACAGAAGAAAACATAAATTTCTATTCATACATTTTTATGCTGGCAAAGACATCCCTAAGAAGGACTTCAGAAGCAAGAATTCTGGAATTTGATTTAACAACATAAAGAAATTTAAACCTACAGATGAGAAAATAAGATTAACAAAATAAAAGAAAACGTAGTTTTAAAATATTTACAATGTATTTGTAACAGAGATGAGAATTTTTCATTTTTACTGATAAGTTTTTAAATCAATAAACAAAAAACCCCTCTAATTTGAAATTGGGCAAAGTACTTTTTTTTCATACCTATAAGTGCCCAATGGACATAGGGAGAAATATTTGGTATCTCTGGACATAAAAAGAATTTAAAGGAGAAATGAAATACCATTTTCCCTTCACAAAATTTGGGAAGGTGCAGAACAGTGGTACTTACACGGCTGTGTGTGAAGATGAAGAGCAGTGGTGTTTATACTGCTGATTCAAGTTTAAGTTGCTTCTGAGTTTTCAAAGAGGCAATTTGCTGATTAGTACCACATTAAAAATGTACATTTCCTTTACACATGAATGTTCTTTATACTGATTAAAGATAAATAATTAGAGCTATATTAAAGGTATATAACATACAATTTGTTTTTCTCATGACTACTTAAAATAGCAATGTGTATAAATACAAACTCACATAAAGGATTTTATAAATCAATTGCAGTGCATTCAGTATGGAGGAATATTTTACCATTGAAGGTGGCATAGATAATAGATGCATGTTGACCTGCAAAGATGTCCTTTTGAAGATCATTGAAACAAAGAAAAAATCAATTTTATTATATACAAAAATAAGAAGACTATGGTCTTAGCCAAAATTAAATACACAAATGTGATAAAAATTTATTTCCGGGCATTTGCATTATATGTGAAGATTTTCCTTTTTAAAAAATGTGTGATTTCTACAATGAACATGTATAAAAATTCTAGAAAATATTTACTTTTAATGAAATACTGGGAAAGGTCAAGAATAGGAGTTTTGCACAGTGATAAAAATAACTTGTCACTTTGTCATTTTCTTTAATTTGTTTGATGATTGGTAAGTTTGGAAAACTTTTAGCCTCTTCAGAAGTAAAGGGAGAAAAAAAGGAAAAAAAGAAAAAGAAAAAAAGAAGGGAATCTTTTTATTTCTGCTTATAGATTTTACTAGGTATATATTTAATTATACCACATGTTTTGGATTATATGTAGCTTTATTATGTATCAAATGTAAATGACTATAGATTAATCATTTTACTTTACATTCTTATGGAAATAAAAATATAGTAAATGTAAATGATTATTACTATTGCAAAAGTTTATAAATTTTAGGTATATCCTTATGAAAATAAAGTCAAAAATAGCAAATGTAAATTGTTTAATACTATTACAAAAGTATAACTGTACTTGGTAAAAGATTTCTTTAGAATGATTTAACCCTGCAATGTATTTATTCATTCTTTCAATCCATTTATTCATCATCTGTTACCTGAATACCATGTGGTAGATCTATTCTACACAGGACCCATCATCTCTCAGAACACCTTGAACTTTAAAAACTCCATATTGACCACTCTGAGCAAGAAGAGAATTTTAAAACTGAAGTCTTAAGACTTAATTTCAGTTTAAGCTTTTCCTCCCTTCTTCCAAACAAAAATATGTCTGAAAGTTGGAAATTGTAAAAGATAACCTTTGCCTACCCTTTTGAACATTTAAAATAGAATTAAATATTAATATTCATCATTGGACATTCTGCTTTCATACAATGTATAAATCTAAATATTGAATAAAAGGAGCCATCCTGATTCCATTGAACACTGAATTTTCTTGATTCAAGTCTCTTGAGAATTAGAGTAAGAATTACATTTTCAAAAATTCTTGTTTTGTTATTTTAGTTCTCTTTCCCTGCAATGTTTTTATGTTATGATTTTTCAAACTGAAGTCTAGTTGATTTACAATATTACCTATAAAGTTTTTAAGAATTAAAAGTTATTTAAATGCCACCCATGTGACAAGAACTGACTATGATATAGGTCACTATTGCACATACTGTAAGGCACCATGGATTGTATGATAGCCCATTATTTTATGCTTCAATAAGAAATTTTTTAAAAAATGCTGCCAACTCACACATACTGAGAATGAACTAGTGGTTAACAGAAGAAAGATGGAAAGGGGAGGGGACTAAGTGGTATAAAATATTAAAATATAAATAAGGTACCAGGATATATGGTACAACATGGGGAATATAGCTCATATTTTATAATAACTATAAATGGAGTATAATTTTCAAAAATTGTGAATCACCGTATTGCACACCTGTAATCTCGCTAATAATGTTATTCATCAAGTATACTTCGACAGCAATAAAAATGCAACTGGAGACAAAAAGATACTACAATAATTTGACCAACAGGAAAAATGAGAAACAAACAAAAATCCTACCAAACATGGTTGTAAGATGTTATGAATTTTAAATTGCCTTCCAAAGTCAGAGATGTTAAAATGTGAGAAAATGAGTATATTGGAATTATTGAAGTACGGTGTTCTCTCTAATCCTTACATCAGCAAAATAGGTATTCTATCATTTTACTTAATTGAAATATTATACTTGTTAAATAGTAGTAAGAGCCATAATTGTATTATCTAACAATAATTGGGCTGTTATTTTGCAAGAAACTGTTCTAAGCAATTTGCATAAATTTTCATTTAAGCAATACAGTGTTGTCCTGTGAGATAACTTTGACTCCACCCCTGTTTTGTTGATGAGGATAGTGAGGCACTGAAATGCTAAGTGACAGCTAAGAAGTGACAGTTAAAGTAAAAGTCAGAATCAAGTTGAGCTGAATGTCAAGGTCATGCTATTTGTATTCAAACAGGTTATTCTTCCGTTAATGTGAGCAATAAAAGCTCATAAATATTGTACTTTCTCCATAAGAAAACTAAGTATTTATTTGAAAGGTGTAGGAATAGCATGCTATTGAGTGTTTCCAATTACACGAGTAATGGTATGTTTGAAACAGTACACTTGAATTTCCTAAAAAGTACTTTCACTTTTGTAGGGCTGCCCCCGATTTGGCCATTCATGAGTGGCGACTCTCCTGATAGAGAAGATATGCCAGCTGAGCCTCCGTGACGGTGAGAACAGGGCAGCGCTGAAGGTGTGTGGCAGCCAGCCATCCATGCAAGATGGATTCAATGTAATGACTTAGACTAGAAATGATTTGATCTGTTTTAAGTATAATAAACTGATGGGCCTTGCGGAATGTTGACTTGGAATTCCTAGCACTTAACAGTCTGTTTCTTGGCATGATACTGACAGGCCATGCAGAGCAAAGAAGCAGAGTGTGCAACGATTCTGCTAAAATGTGGTGCCGACCCAAACCTCATGGGCGTCCATGGCAACGCCACTCTCCACGACGCTGCCTTATCTGCAAATATTACATTTGCAGCAAAGCTGCTTTCCTACAATGCCAATATTGAAGCGAGAAACAGGGTATAGCTCCACTAGATTTATTTACAAAATATTTGAAATACAGGTTCTTGTTTTAGCTACAGGTGCTTTATATCTAAAAGAACATATAATGAAAAATAACACATCAGGTCCTGTTACCATGGATACAACTCCAAAGCCAAGGCCAGGGGCTAGAGAAAGGTGGTACCCACAGAAAGGACAGAGCTCTGTCTCCCAGCCCCTCTTCTACCCTGGTAGGAACACCTCCCCACTAGGAAGTCCCTGGGGGTGGGTGGTAGTTTCAGAGCCCACAGAAGATGAAGGCCTGAGGGTCGTGACCTCATGCTGATGGCAACCTGGCCACCATGTACACCTTGGGGGCATCCAGGCTCAGCCAGGTGTAGCTCCTTAGTGGGGCAGTGGCTATATATGGGAAGCAGGTGATGGTAAAATGAATCCTCCTACTTTAGCTCTGGAACAGCCATCACCTCCTGCTGCCGCAGCCCCACCAGGAACTCCTTCCACTGACACAGTAGGTGCAATTTTATGTATTGGAGTCTTGGCCATTCCCTGAGTGAAAATACTAGGAAAGAACTTAATTGTCTATGATTTTACTTTAAATAATGATATTGCTAAAGCAGCATCAGAAGGTACAGCTTTCTTTTATACATTTATGGTAGATAATTGTGAAAACATTGCATTTGTTGCAGGCAAACATTTTTTCAAATTTTTTCCCCACTCAAGTTTTTCTGATTGCTGTAAAAATAGAAGAAAACAGAATTTGTGTTGGAAATAATCTTTGTCTTAACAAAGGAAACAAAAACACTTGACAATATAATCAAAATCTTGCTGATGTGGATAAGTTTGTTTTATAAAAAAAATTATGAATTATATAAAATGATTTCTCTCTCATTGCCCAAGTCTTAAGAGGGAAAAGGGAAACAGACTGTGGAGAGTGCAGTTGAAATACGCAGGCCAGTTTGGAAACTGGGCGTTTGGGAATTAACAAGAAGAAGTTTTTGGGTTTGATTTTGTTTTCTTTTTGTTTCTGTATTTAGGCAAGCTGCTCTTCAGTTGTCGGGGGTAATCATTCTCATTTTGGGAAAGAGAGTGAATTGTAAACTTTCTGAGAGTTCAGTTTTATGAGGACACTGAGGAAATCACACTGGGCACGAACAGGTGGTGATTAAGTGGGAAATAAGAAAGCAGAAGCAATAATTAACTGACATACTGTCCTATTGCAGCAGAAGCAGCCACTTAGATAAATGTCTACACTTGGCTCTCAAATCTAGGATGTCTTGATGGGAAGTGAGGAATGCACACATAATGAAATCAAGTTGCATTGTGAATTTACTAGTTCCTGTTCTATCACTGTTTACCGAGGACAAGGAAATGCAGTTTTGTTAACTGACTTTTAATTCTTACACTTTTCTTTGTGCAAATCCTCCGATGAGAGGAGAAACCAGCTATGTTGCTTAGAGACGAAACTTAAGTGCTCTGTTACGTCTTTCACTAGTTCTCAGCTGAAATTGTGCTGGTGAACCACAATCATCTGGGAGAATTTACAACAAATTTACAAGCCTGGGCCCTCCCTTGAAGATTTTGATTGAATAGACCTAGTAAGGCCTGGATATGGATATTTAGAAAGATTTCCTTGAGATTTTGATACAACCCTTAGTTGAGAATTATTGAATGGATACGTGTAATGAGTGTAAATCCACAGGTCTCAAAAATAAGACATCTTTAGAATAGTGGGAGTCTGATACATGCTACTTCCTTCCAGGCTCTCCTTTTCAACCATATAAACCTGATTTTATCCAGGCCTTCTTCTGTGATTGACAAGTTAAAAGTAATATTATTGGCAATACCTGTTAGCTTGAAGAATAACTCTGTTTTCTTTCCAACCACTGATCACTGAGTGGAACTCAGTCTTAGAGATGTGCTTATGGTGAGTGATTTAACAAGCAGAGCCCTTTAAGGGTTTTGCAACTTTTGTTACCATCCACATCATTACATCAACAGGGTTTCCCTGATTCCAGTAATAGTAATTCATTAGCTTTCTTTTTGTTAAAGCTGTGTGATGGAATCTTGTAATATATCCATTAAGAGTCACTGAGCACTGGCATAATCAAAATGGCAGTTTTTTTTATTGCAATATAGTTGATTTACAGTGTTGTGTTAGTTTCTGGTTTACAGCAAAGTGATTCAGATATAGATATGTATAATTTTTCATACTATTTTCCACTTTGATTTATTACAGGATATTGAACACTGATCTGTACCCTATACAGTAGGACCTTGTTGTTTATCTATTATATATACAGTAGTTTGTATTTTCTAACCCCAAACTGCTAATTTACCCCTCATCCAACCCCTTTCCCCTTTGGTAACCATCAGTTTGTTTTCTGTATCTGTGAGTAGGTTTCTGTGTTGTAAATAAGTTCATTGATAACATACTTTAGGTTCCACACATTAAGTGATATCCCATGGGATCTTTCTTTCTCTTTTGAACTTACCTCACTCAGTACAATAATCTCTAGGTCCATCCATGTTGCTGCAAAAGGCACTAATTCAGTCATCTTGTGACTGAGTAGTATTTCTATGTATATGAAGGTTACATGGAAGATGGCAATTTTAAACATCAGAACCCACGAAGTTACTAACAGATTGGAATTGTTTTAATAATTTACTTTCAGCTGTCTTATAAACTAATTATCCATTTGACTAACAATAAGGGAGACTGAGATACAGATTGTAGTTTTAGTAGGCATTGGAAAAATTCTCAAAGTGGGCATTTTTGAGTCTTAGTAGCAATTTTTATGACATGTTGGAGCCCAGTTTTTTTTCTTTAGATATATGATACTAAAGAAAGGAAAGGTTTTACATCCAAATATTTGCTTTATACCCAACCTTGGAAGCACAACAAATATAAAAACACAAGTGGGCTGCAGGCTAAGCTCGGCTCCTGGATATGTTCATGTTACTTCCACAGATTGAGTCAACATTTAAAATTTAGGAGACTCATGCAGAAATCTGCATTTTGGACTTCTTCAAATAATCAAATTTGGTCCCCCTGGAGTGCAGGCTACTGTGTGATCTGCCCTATGGAAGTTACCCCTTCTCAGTGGGGCACGTGTTCTCCAGTTTGCTGTCCTCACCTGGGACCTTCACTTACATGTGTCACCTACTTTGCCTCTGGAAGCATTTGAGTTTACAATTCCTGTTTTATAGTATATTTTAATAAATATTTCCAGATTTTAAAGACAGTCTATATTAATTTATAATCTATTTCATTTCATGGAATAATCTCTTAAGAATAGGATTGAGATTTTAAAATTAGAATTTATAAGTTACTTAAAAATATTTTTTCTTTACATGTACATGTAAATAATCATATTCCCATTGGAACGTCTGTAAACCTGATGAGGCTGGGCGTGGCTGTAGCTGGATAGATTATGCAGATTGCAGACAATATGGCATCATTCTCCCCAGCATGTTTCCTTAAAAATGCAATTGATTCAGCAGCTACATGGTTCTCTGTGGAGTCACGTTGAGAGTGTTCAGAGGAGTATTGGAGCAATAAATTAACTACAGAAGGCCTGGTAGACACTGTGATGGAAACAAAATTCTTGGAACCTGTAAATGTTTGAATTGAGTTTTAAAGAATGACTTCACAGTTAACCTTTTGAAGAGGTCAAGGAGGATTATTTTAAAGAGTGGGAACACAGAGGGCTGAGGAGGAAAGGGCTAATTTTTATATACTTTATATGATATGTTTAAGTTCAGATACTGCTATAAGTTTTTACATTCCGTTTTCAAATATGTAATTTTAGAATTTATTAACAGTTTTTGCTGTTTCACAATGTGGCATGACACTTTTACTTCCTGTAAGTGAAAACAAAGAGCAAATGGTAGAATCTTTAGTAAAGACAGACATATATACATGCAGTTGATAAACTGGAAAGTTACAATCATTTATATTCTTTTTAAAAAAACAAAATCTTAGTGTTCCTCTAGAGTAGCAACAGTCAGAAAGGTTAAATTAATAGGATTAACTTAGAATGAACACATCATCAGTTAGGTAGAAAAGCAATTATTCTGACCGGGTGTCACAAAGAACAATGTGTAGCAGAATTCATCTTGCTTTAGAATAGTGACTGATGTCATTTGCAACCAGAGGTTTTTGATCATATGATTTTCTATTAGTTCAAGGATTTCATTTTAGTTTTATTAGTATGAACTTTGATTGTATTATTGTGAACTTCAAACTTTCTACTCTGAATTTAGCTTTGTGTAGTATTTAGTCTTAAAATTAAGCAGTGATCTATGTTTGTATTGGAAATAGGATTGGAATAAACCATTTTATAAAACATGATTAGTTGATTTTTAAAAACATTTTTATTGATTTATAATCATTTTACAATGTTGTGTCAAATTCCGGTGTAGAGCACAATTTGATGAGTTGATTTTTTTTTTTTTTTTTTTTTTTTACTGTAGTAAATACTAAAGATGGGAGCTGAAGAAAATTTTGGCTACAAAATATAAGATGAGAGGAAAATTGTATTGGAAAAAATTTCCCACATTGAAGGAAGTATGAAATTTGGTCAAGGTTAAGGATTTTTACTTAACTTGACTTTCAAAGCATACTGATGTGACGTTTATAATTCTCAAACCT
Source organism: Camelus dromedarius (assembly GCF_036321535.1). Lineage (NCBI taxonomy): Eukaryota > Metazoa > Chordata > Mammalia > Artiodactyla > Camelidae > Camelus > Camelus dromedarius. The sequence goes on from NC_087446.1 coordinate 72,718,300, forward strand.
AAATGAATTCTTTATTGGATACAGTTACTTACTGCAGTAATCATGCAATCTCCTTCAGGTTTTTCAATTCAAAAATATACAACATGTATTATCCAGGATTTTTCCTTGGAATTTTTATTTTGGCATCATAGAGTTGTTAGGAGAAAATTTCTCTTTTCTATTTCTATCTTTGGTTCTGCATTAAAACTAAAATAATAGTTGAAATTGTAGAAATATAGAGATTAAAATTCTATTTTTTAAAACCCATATTCTAAAGGGATTCCTCTGTGTTTTCTAAATCATTCCATTAAGAGTATATGCAAAGCTCTTTATCTAATTGAAGTGCACATGCTTTCTCTAAAATAATGACCAGTTCTCAAAGCAGAGACTGTTAGGGACCATATGAAAAAACCTACAACTTCAGGAGTTTTTGTAAAATAATTTTAAAAAATATGTACTCAAGGCCCTTATGTGATATTCTAAAATTTCAAATTTCAGGCATATTCTAGTTTAGTTATTAAAATATTCATTTGAAAGCCCCTGCATCAGTATAAACTGCTGGAGATTCGAGAACATAATTGTGTACTTCCTGGAACACCTAGAATAAGATCTTAATTGGACAAAGCATTTTAGTATTTTCTGAATGTGAATCAATGAAGAGGCAAATGGAATTCTGTATCACATTACAGTTAAAAGAATGTGCATATTAATTAATTATTATCATACTTAATTCTATTTGAATTTTAAAAATATGACAAATTTCTCTTCCCTTTTTCTAGGATGTATAATTTCAGTTGTCATGATTAAGAAGTATGTCAAAAATAACAAGGAAATAAAGAAGTCTCATGTGATAAATAGGGAAAAGATTATGTATATTTTTCAGTATCCACCAATTGTGAGCTTAGAATTTTAGATTGAAACTTTTAACCTTCTTTTAGCCTCATCTCCTGTTCCATTAAATATATCATTTCATGCCATACATTCTCCTCAGAAGTCTGATTACCAGTTCTTTCTCCAGGTGGAAAGTTGATGTGTTAGGCCCTTTTATTGGATCCATTTTTCTCTCTCTCTAGTAATAATTTACAGTCTTCAGTTAGTGATATAGGACCATGTTCATTTGAATGACATTTAATTGTGACAAAATGAAACTATTATACTAGTATTTATGATGCAGGGTATTACAAATCAAAATTATTAGAGATATACTATGAACAAAAGCCTCTGTTTTTTATATATATTTTTATATGTAAAATATTTTGATGTTTTTATAAAACTTGCCATGGTATTATATATATATACACATATATATTTATATATAATATGTATGTATTTTATATAAAATTAAAACATAAAACAGAGGCTTTTGTTCATGGTGTATCCTTAACAACACTGATGCAACCCTGATCTATTATATATAAATGCTGAAATATGTAGATTTCCCCACATGCCTTATTATACTTCCATTTTCCTTTTTTTCTTGCCTTGTTTGTATTTGACTGGTCACATCTCATTTTTCCTTTTCTTCCTTCTTTCCCGCTTTTGAAAAATTTAATTCTTTACCCCTACCCTAATTTTTCCTTGCAGAAAACATTTCTTTAGTGTCTGTTCTTTCAGTCCATCTCAGTCTGATTGTGTTGTGAATATATTTGCTTATGGCGTTTGGTTTAGTTCGTGTGTGGCTATCATTCAGGAGTCATTTCCCCTCAAATTTACTCATGTTTGTATTTCTGTTACTTCAAAGGTGTTGAATTGAAACAATTCAGTTTTTGTTCTAGATCATTTTGGTCAAGGAAATAATCTAGTGGATACTACAGTATTTGTATAATAATCAATGAGGTGTAAGGAAAGTAACATTTTTTGACTCCTGATGTGGTCTCTCCTAATCTTGAATACAGGAAAAGATGTATGTTGGTGAAAGTCAGAACCAGGATTGAAATCCACATTAGAATAACTCCAAAACCTATACTCTTTGTATTAGATCATAGGGTAATGGGTAATGTTCTATTTTATTCAAGTTCATACTTGTTATTCTTAAAGCTGTTATTTAGTGTCCTGAAGCCAAAGCAAATATATGCCACTCAGCAGGTCAGGAAAACCAGTAAGTTACTGGAGGATGGCTTTCTTGTGCTGAATTGAGATGACTGATATTTAAATCTACCCTAGTAAGGAAAATAGGACATTATGAGTTTAGGAATTAGAACCTTCTTTGAGGACAATAATTCTGACAGTGAAAATGACGATGTGTTTGGAAATTTTCCAAAACTTTCTGTCCAAGTCCCAGGCTTTTCACATCCTGCCTACCCATCACCGGAGCGCACAGCTTAGTATGTGGCAGAACGCATGTGTAGTATGCACAAGATAGCGGTTTAATCTCCAGTATCTACATTGAAAACAAAAAAAAAGCTTGTATAAAAAATTTGATATGTATCATTTCAAATATGATATCTATTCCAATTTAAGAGTTTTTTTCTTTTGCCACCTTTCTTCATAAATACTGCAAACATGACCGAGATTCTCATCCAGAAAATACTTCAATCCTCTGAAATTCCTTTGTGCCACTTTATGTTATTGAATGATCCATGAATGGAGATAAGATTTATATGCGTTTTTGAAATTTGCAGTGGTAAATGTTCTCATTAATGTGTCTGTGGCTACGTTTATAGATGCAACATTGCCATTGTAGTTAGAGAAGAGGAAGATACAGAATCTCTTTCTCATATGGAGTTACTGTTTTCTATCATAAATATTATAATTATTATCTTAAAATATAAGCATCAAGTAATGTTAAAACATAAATTGAGGGATGCTGTGTCATTAACTTCTCACTTTTGTATTTTCCCAGCCAAATATTTTCTTTAGTTTGTAATTAAGAACATCATTCTGTGCTACATGTCATATTACTGCATAGGACACTTCTGTTAATTTTCCAGACTCACCTAATGAAACAAGTGTCTCTAAGTTCTTTTATTCAAATTATTTTCCGTTATACATTTTTACAAGCTGTTGTATAGAGATAGTTTCCAGTAGAAGTTAATTTTATTCTTTCTTTCTTTCTTTCTTTTTCTCTTTCTTTCTTTCTTTCTTTTGTTCTTTCTTTTTTTTTTTAGAAATCTTTACTTTCAATTAATAAAGTGATGTCTTCTAGTTAATCTAGCAAATTTGACCTCTCTATTCCATTCCCAGTAACTGGGTTCTAGTTTTCCATGTGACTCATTCTGTTTCACTCCTCATCATTTTGCTTAGGCTGCCCTTTCTTGAATCCCCTTCACACCCCCCTCTGCACTGGGTCTGTCTTTAAAGACACATCCTGGTCTTCTGAGCATTCCCTGAACTATGCAGATGCAACAATCTTCTCTCCTTAGTGCCCATATACTGTATTCATTTACTTGAGCTGTAGAGCCATTGAATGACACTTTCTGTGTTGATTTGTTTTTGTGTGTCTCTGCCTCTGACTGTAGAGCGGAATCTGTCTTTTATTTATAAGGCCAGTTTCTCCCAGGATAGTGCCTATGACTTGATAGATACAGTAAATATTTGTTTTCTTACTGACTGTTTGACTGAATGACCTAGTGTATGACTAGGATGTTTTCTGAAGTTGGGTTGTTGTTTTATTTTGTTTCATTTTTATAGAAAGCAGCTTCTGAGCCAGAAATTGGGAAACAAGATTAATTATAAAAAAAAAATTCTTGTGTGTATATGTGGGCATGAGACTGTGGAAAGTGCTCCACAGGAGCCAACAGATTATAACAAATTGACTTCTGTTGATGGAGACACAAAAATAACACATTCTGTATGTTAGTGAACATCTATGGAAATTGCTGGGGTCTTTTCTATGCTTAAATTCTACTATGGGAGACTGGAAGTGCTTCTGAGCAGCAGGGCCAAGATTCTGCACTTTTAACAAGATTTAAGATGACACATTTTTGCTGGTCGTCAGACCACACTCAGAGTAGCAAGAGGGGAGGCTTTTGTTTAGAGAAATCTTAGAAGAAAATCAACTGGAGATTTCAAGATACAACCACATTAAGGAAAAGCATGATTTTGTTTTTTCTTTCTGAGCATGTTTATAGCCAGAGGGAGGCAAAGAGTTGAAGTAGAAATGACAGGTGTAAGATACTGTCATGAAGCAGACAGGAAAAAGGAGTGGTGGGGAATGTCCATCAAAAGAATATAAAAGGGGAAGAATTAAGACCACAGATCTAGAGGTACCTTTGAAGAGGGAAGGATACAGTGAAAGGAATGAAGGAGGAAAAAATGGGGCTAATTAGGTACTTTTGGAATTGATGAGGAACCTTGAGAGAACTCCTTTCTGATGATGTCAGTATATTTGCAGTGAAGCAAGATTAGATCATTTCTACTCCAGAGAACTCCAGCAGCAGGGGGTGGGGTCGAATTGGTGTAAACCACATCCACTTCTCATAACTATCAGGCACCAAAGATATATGTTGCATTGGAATTTGTTACTCAAATGAATTTAATTCAATATGGAAGCAATCACTTCTTTTAAGCATAGTTTATTTTTTTTTGATAAGATATCTGTTTCACAAAAAGTGTTTTAAACATTAGCATGATATATACCAAACCAAAGTAACTTTAGGAACAGTAGAAATTAATAGCGATTGTTCCCTAAAAGCTAAAATTGTTGTTTTCAGTCAATACTAAGCTGATTTTTAAATATAAAAGACTTTTAATAGCTAATAATTCTGTGGCAATTAAATTTATTTATTTCCTTTTTTATAATCATATTTCAGTATTTAAAACTTTATATATATTATTTCTTAGGAGTGTCTTATATACCTTCTTGCATGAGTAGATCAAGAAACTTTAAGGTGACAGCTGAGACCACATCCACTCCACCAGCAAAGGCCCCTCACTGCTCCAGCTTTGCCACCAGGATCCACCAACACCAGTTCAACATGGTAGATGATGCTGTGCTTGTGGTTGACAATGGCTCTGGCACGTGCAAGGCTGGCTTTGCGGGTCACGATGTACCCCATGCCACCTTCCCATCCATCGTGGGGCACCCCCGGTACCAGGGCGTCATGGTGGGCATGAGCCAGGACTCCTACGTGGGTGATGAGGCCCAGAGCAAGAGAGGCATCCTGACCCTCAAGTACCCCATCGAGCATGGCATCATCACCAACTGGGACGACATGAAGAAGATCTGGCACCACACCTTCTACAATGAGCTGCGTGTGGCCCCCGAAGAGCACCCCATCCTGCTGACTGAGGCCCCCCTGAACCCCAAGGCCAATCGTGAGAAAATGACCCAGATCATGTTCGAGGCCTTCAACACCCCAGCCATGTACTTGGCCATCGATGCTGTGTTGCCCCTGTACGCCTCTGGCTGCACCACTGGCATTGTGATGAGCTCTGGTGATGGGGCCACTCACATTGTGCCCACTTATGAAGGGTAGGCCCTCACCCATGCAATACTGAGTCTGAACATGGCTGGCCGGGAACTGACGGACTTCCTCATCAAGATCCTCACACAGCGTGGCTACAGCTTCAGCACCACAGCCCAGAGGGAAATCGTGCGTGACATCAAGGAGAAGCTCTGCTACGTCGCCCTGGACTTGGAGCAGGAGATGGCCACCACCGCCTCCAGCTCCTCCCTGGAGAAGAGCTACGAGCTGCCCGACGGTCAGGTCATCACCATCGGCAGCGAGCGCTTCTGCTGCCCCGAGGCTCTCTTCCAGCCCTCCTTCCTGGGCCTGGAAGCCTGTGGCATCCACGAGACTACCTTCAACTCCCTCATGAAGTGTGACATCGACATCCACAACAACCTCTGCTCCAACATAGTGCTGTCTGGTGGGACCACCATGTACCCTGGCTTCACCAACAGGATGCAGAAGGAGATCAATGCCCTGGCTCCCAGCACGGTGAAGGTCAAGGTCATTGCCCCCCCTGAGCGCCAGTACTCTGTGTGGATGGGCGGCTCCATCCTGGCCTCGCTGCCCATCTTCCAGCAGATGTGGATCAGCAAGGATGAGTATGATGAGTCTGGTCCCTCCATCATCCACCACAAGTGCTTCTAGGTGGACTGAGTTACCTCCCACTGTTTTTTTGACAAAACTGTACTTGGCGCACAATATAAGATGAGATTGGCATGGCTTTATTTGGTTTTGCTTCTTCTTTTCTTTCTTTTTTCTTTTTCTTCGTGCTTGACTCAGGATTTAAAAATTGGAATGTTGAAGGTGATAGCAATCAGTTGGATTGAGCATCCCCAAAGTTTTACAAAGTGGCTGATGACTTTATATACTTATATATATATAGTCTTTATGGCCTTTATCTCATTATGAAACTTAAAAGATTGTTAGGATCTATAATAATTTTTAGTTAAACTTTATCCTAGGAATTAAATTTAAAAGATTTCCTGAATAATACTTGCTTTTTCCATATTTATAACTTCCATACATAATAAAAAAGGTATATCAAGTATTAAATCATACACTAAAACAGTTGAAATTGTGAACAATATAGAAATAATGGCCACTGATTTAGATTCATGGAAGGTGTAATCATTTCCAGTGGTTCAAAATTTGCAATTTCCTATTACCAGGCATTAATGCCAAGATGATAGATTTCTTCTGTCTTGTGATCTCTATGTAATTGACTTCAGAATTTACAATCAAGGAGAGAATGGGGGTCATAGAGTCAACACAATGGCCGATTAAGAGAATCACCCCTTCCAGGATTGGACCTTTGTTGTTAGGGAACAAACAGTAACTTTCTACTTTACTTCACTTCAGGCTAGGAAATTGGTAAATATTATTAAAAATTATTTGATTCACTCTCATTAGTGGGTACTAGATATAACTGAATGGAAGTAGACAATACATAGTGATATATAACACTACCATAGTATATAATTTGTAGTAAAATTTAGGAATGCATTCCTCTTTCTGGTTGAGGTTAATTGATCTTGGCTCCTAGTAATTTAGAGTTTGCCCATTTTTCTGTTATTAATCCTTAAAAAAAAAAAACTTTACATGCACTGGGGGGCACTCACTCTTTAAGGAATTTGATGTGAAACATTTTTTAATGAGGAAGCCTTTGTAACATTAAAACTCACCTCCTCATTAATTCTTGGTAGATTTCAGATGTATGAGTTGTTTAGTTGAAACAAACAATGACAAAGTTAGATCTGTGAGTTCGTGTTTTTCTCCTACATTAGGCTAAGGCAAGTTGCTTTTCAATTCTTAGTTTGTGAGTAGCTAAGCTTAGGTTAAGAAGCTTGTTAACTTTTAATTATTTCCCAACTTTTCTTTTCCTGTACATGATTACTTTTTTGTTTTACAAATATGTGCCCTGACAGAAAAGACATCTGAAAATCAAATCAAGCAAATTATCTTCCAGTTTTGCATCTTCAAAACCTGCCTCAAGAACCAGGAATGAATAAGGAACATGATAGAGAGGACATGTCTGTGTATTCAGGGTGTTGTTGTGTGGAAAATTATGAGGACATGTGGCTCAAACAAGGAAAATTAGAGTGGGGAAATAATATAAAACTCATCACAAATGAGTTAACATTGAAAATGGGGTAATACCTTCCAATCTAACACATAATATACTTGATTGTGAAGGAAAAGATACATTGGGAGCCTCTGTCTCTGCAGTATTCCAGGCATCTCCTGAACACAAAGATCCCAGTGTTAAAAAGATTTTTCCATCTTACTCCAACCCTAAGTCCCCAAAATACACTTGCCAGGTGTCTTCAAAACTTAATTTCAATGAAAATAAATTAGACTATGAACCTGAAACTGACACTGAACCTGCTTTTCACCAAAAATGAGGAGAATTTTTATAATGATATAGAAAATAAAAAGTAAGGAACCCAGTAGCTGCATTTGAACTGAAAGATGACCAAGAGTTTGATATGCAAATGATACAAAATAGGAACCAAAATACCACTAACTGGAAATCAGCCATGGGACACACACACCTCAGTGTAATGATCCAAAAAACCTTTTGGGTTTGTGGCTTGCTCACTCCAGTGAGATGAAACACATGATTCAAAAAAAGAAAAAAATTCATGATATTTCTGCTGTTTGAAATACTTATAAGAAAACCAAACCAATACAAACAGGTTCCAGAAGCTGCTGCTTGCAGATAGCTGCGGTGCTAGTAATTCTAAAATCATGGACCCTGAATTAGAATATATGAGTTCTTCTCCTTCGAATCGTAACAGAACATCCAAAGTATATCTAAATGAAGAACTACAGCACTCTGTGGAAAAGTTTAAGTGTGATTTAGGCGGGTTACAAATAGAAAAAGAAAATTCAGCTTCAAAGAGAGGTGGAGGTTCATTTGCTTCCACTTTGGTTTTTCTCATTATCAATGATCTGGTCCATTCTGGTCCATATCTGGTCTGATTTTCCGTTTGTGAAAATAGCCTCTGTATTAAATGGGGTCATCTAAATATGTAATTGCATAGAAAAAGATGGTTTCTGCCATCTAAATAATACAAATTTGGTGAAATATTTTCCTATTTTTTGTTTCTTAATCAAGCTAAGTCCCTCTGTCATTCTTTCATATGAACAGGGAAAGTAATTTAGCTGGCTACCACGTGGCTTTCTGAGCCAGAATAAACACAAATGAAATTGCTTAAGAAATGTAATAAACTCATTTTCCCCCCAAATCTATCGGCTTAAATATAAATTGGATTTCTATGGAATGAGAAAAAAGTGGTGACTGAGAGAAGGCATAGAAACACATATTCTCACTAAACTAATCTGTTTGTTGTGCTTTAGTGAGTTCAGGCTTATCTGCTTTACTAAACAATTGGCGCTTAGAATTCCATCACGGCCACTTTGAGATGTTTCTAAAAATAAATACATGTGCTCCCACCTATTTTTTTTAACTTTTTTTTATTGGTTTATAATCATTTTATAATGTTGTGTCAATTTCCAGTGCAGAGCATAATTTTTCAGTTATAAATGAACATACATATATTCATTGTCGCATTCTTTTTCACGGTGAGCCACCACAAGATCTTGTATATATTTCCCTGTGCTCTACAGGATAATCTTGTTTATCTATTCTATATACACCTGCCAGTATCTACAAATTTCAAACTCCCAGCCTGTCCCTTCCCACCCCATCCCACCTGGCAACCACAAGTTTGTATTCTATGTCTATGAGTCTGTTCCTGTTCTGTATTTATGTTCATTTGTCTTTTTTCTTCTTTCTTTTTCTTTTTTCTTTAGATTCCACATATAAGCAATCTCATATGGCATTTTTTTTTCTCTTTCTGGCTTACTTCACTTAGAATGACATTCTCCAGGGACATCCATGTTGCTGCAGATGGCGTTATGTTGTCATTTTTATGGCTGAATAGTATTCCATTGTATAAATATACCACTTCTTCTTTATCCAGTCATATGCTGATGGACATTTAGGCTATTTCCATGTCTGGACTATTGTAAATAGTGCTGCTATGAACATTGGGGTGCAGCTGCCTTTTTGAAGTAGGGTTCCTTCTGGATATAAGCCCAGGAGTGGGATTCCTGGGTCATATGGTAAGTCTATTCCTAGTGTTTTGAGGAATCTCCGTACTGTTTTCCACAGTGGCTGCACCAAACTGCATCCCCACCAGCAGTGTAGGAGGGTTCCCTTTTCTCCACAGCCTCTCCAGTATTTGTCATTTGTGGACTTTTGAATGATGGCCATTCTGACTGGTGTGCCTTCAGGAACTTTGAAGTTGGTTAGTCAACACTCTTGTGATGAACTCTGGATATGTGGGCTGCAGAAAATTTGAACAGAAAATCCCAGTTACAACTTTTAACAAGTTCAAACCACCCATAAAAATTATGACTATATTTCAGTAATGGTCCCTTCTCTGGTTCACTTCTATTAAAGTAGAAATGCTGAGGAAGTGCACTATCTCCTCTTTGAATGCCTCTTCTTAGAGCTAGTTTTCCAGCTGGTCAAACAACACATGAAGAAATAACTACAAATCAGATATAATAATAGTCACTTTGACTGCATTGACTGTGATTAAAAACAGGAAACTATTTATTACATTTAAGAAAACACAAAATCATCTTTTTCTTTGTAAGTTGTAAGATTGAATTGTGACTATATAACCCAACCCTAAATTGGAGAAGATACAGCTGGTTTTCTGGTAAGTTGGCTCAGCTACCATATGGCACAACCGATGTTTACAATCTATAGTCCTTTGTTTAGAAAGGAGACACTCTGAATGCATTAGATAAAATGTTCTGAGTGTAGGTTTGAACAGGTTTGGTGTGTGTTTTCTCTCTCCAATCCACTTTCACTTTGAACCTGACTTCTCCAGATAGCGAGTCTTCCTTCAGGTCCTCCTCAGCCTTCCTGCCGTCATGCTTTTACTGTCTTGCATCCCAGCCCCTCAGAGGTTTTCTCTCAGCGGAGTGATGGGATTCAGCCTGTAAACCAAAGCACGTTATTGAGTAGAAGCATGCAGACTTGGCAGCTGTCCATCAGAAAGCCTAGAGTCATGGCATTCACAGTGGGGATTTCATCTTTACTTAAACAGAGAGGAGTGCAGTTTCTGCTTGTCTGTAGAGAAATTACTTGTCTCAGTAAACACGGGGATGAAGAGGAGAGAAACTGACTATGGCTTCCAGTTTTAGGGGCAGATGGAGATGCATGGACCAATTTCAGATTGTGGAGCTTGGAGTTAAATGTCCTCTTTGGCACCCCGTTGAGTAGAAACTTCTTTTTCTGCCTCTGAAAGACACATTAGACCTCAGAAGATATCTATGACCCCGAGGCATTGCCATATTTCCAATGAGATTTTAACTTACACTGACCATCTGAAAAGATTCCTTTACAATGACCTTTCCAGCTGCTCAGCTGCTCAAAACATAGATGAGTCACTTTACTAACAAGAGTATTTCCTTAACAGCATGGATTGCATGGAAAGGGTGGAGGGAGGTGGCGATGAAAAAAGAAACTTGATTGTTTCTGTTTGAAATAACTGTCTGATTAAAACAACAGCAACAATAACACCACCAACAAAGAGGAAAGCATCCTCTACCACTAAAACAACACAGCAGGTTTCACTTTGGATGGACCATTTCCTTTGAAATGAAAAAAAAAAAAATGAAGCAGTGACACCTTGGGTGTCCGTAGCTCAACATGCACCCAATCTATAACTTCTGATTACTCAGAAATTCACAGAAAGTAAACCCAGATAAGATTAAGAAAGGCCCCAGGGTCTAACAAGTGGGAGAACATTTATTTATACCAAATAGTTGACTGAATAATGAATAACTATTAGCTTAAATTGCAATAAACACTTATTTAACTGGCATCTAACAATTGCATTTTTCTTTTATATCCTCCTGGGCAGCCTCTTCAGAGTATCTCATAAAAGGATGACTATGAGTCCTATATCTGAAAAGCAGATTTTTTTTTTTTTTAGAAATTTTCTGATCATTTCTTTTGTTGTCTAAGATGATGCTTGTTAAAATAGAAGAACAGACATTCACAAAAATATTTTCCCCTGTTTGGGCAAAAGTAAAGGTTTGCTTTATCTAGAAATATTTAAGTCTTTTAAAATAAAGTGATATTTTTAGACACAGAAGACCAGGTTCTAACTCAGAATTAAGTTTCCCAATCAGTGATCACCTTCACCGTCCTCTCCACCTGTGTCCTCTGGGGGTATCTGTGTTGATATTAAGGTTTAACAGGTTACATCAGTTGACACATTTAATTTTTTTTTTTTTAGAATAGCCCATTAAAGAATAAATTTGTACTCAGAAAACCACCTGGGAGTTTTAGGAAGCAAATCTTTAAAAGATGGACAGGACTTTCTAGAACTGAATTTTTTTATATATACAAGAGCAGGACAGGGCAAAAGGACGTGTTTGGAGAGAAATGCATTATAAAGGGGATATTCATGAGCAGGGCTTAGGGTGTTAGCTTTATGGAGAGAAGACAGAACCTGTAGGGAGGTTTATTTTTATCTTGTAGTTTTATCTAAGGTAACAGTTTGCAGTATTGCTCTGGAATCTTTCTCCCTAAATTATTCTCTCTTCCTTCCATCCAATTCAGGGAAGAGGTATGAAAAAGCAGAAAGTAGGAAGAGCTTCCTCATCTTTTGAGCTTTTTAATTATTAGCTTATCTGTTTGATTTTCAAAAGCCCCACAGAGGAGAGAGCAATGGCAGATTGGACAAAATACTTGACCCAAAGCAGCAGGCAGAGTGGGACTGAGCCCCGTACCACTACAGGGATGTGTCAGTCTGGAGGGAGAAAGCAAGACTGCACGCACAGGCCCCGGTGTGGTAGTGGCTGGGGCCTCGGCCGGCACCAGGAATGGTGAGCCAGGGCAGGATCTCTGAGTGGACACGGCTATGTGGGTGTCTGAGGAGATGGGATTCATAGATCAGCTCAGAGGGGAGGTCCAGGCCCCGCTGTGCGGACAGCACGGGTGAGCCAGCGGGTTAGAAGGGCGCATGCGCATTAGCGCCGAGGAGGTCCCAGCGGCTACCTGTATGGGCGAGTGCTTGAGGATCAGAGAGTTCCCACTCCTGAATCCCAAGCCACCCTCCAAGGCCCCAAAAGGAGACAGAAAACTATGAATGGGACTGAGCTTAAGTTTCCCACTACCTTTGTGGGTAAGGTGAGTCTCGATAAAAATTAAATTGAGTTTCATGCTGCACAGGATTGTCTGCTTGTTGCTTAATTGAATTTGTGGGCTGAGCATCACCCCTGTTAATAGGGTCAGAAAGCACAAGAACTCTAATTTTGGATTGAGGATACAAGGAGTGGGGTTGACAAGGGAGAACTGGAAAGGAAAAAGATCATCCTTCCATAAAGTGCTAGGTACCGGAACCATCCTATCCTGGTACTCTGGGGCCAGCAGACCCCGTGAGCTGGCTGCATAGGAGACTGAAAAAAATTGAGCAGTCATTGCTTCAGTCAGTGCTGGAAGGCTGAGCCTTGCCCTGAAGGCACCAAATGAATGTAATTCCTTGAAAACCAGCTGGGTGGCATTGAGACCACCGAGACTGTCACAGCCGGAGACTAGCAATGACAAGCAGACTGTGGGGCCAACTTCCATTGTCCACTGTGCTGCAGCAGGATGCAAAGGAAGTGGGTATTTGAGACACCAAATCTCTGCAGGCTTGGGTGTGGAAGGCTGTAAAATCTTTTTAGTTTGTGTAAACTGCCATGATTCTGGGAAAAAAAAATAAACAGGGAAATGAGGCACATCAATAGGGAGAAACTGGACTTCTTTTTATAAGGCGGGTGATGATTGAGTTATTGATAGGAAATACAAATATGTTCATATCTACACTCAGATTTTGTGGAGCAATTCATATAGAAATCATTTATATAAATTGGTGTCTTCAGATAAATCTGTTTCACATTGCGGTTCTGATTCCTGGAATGTCAGGGGACTTACTGGGGCCAGCTGGTCTTCAGTTACTTCATGGAAAAGATACAAGTTGAGTTCATTTCAAAGTTGTTTGGTTTCTTGAGCCAAGTAGAAGATTCTGGGTTAAGAGTACTAGGTTGGAGTCTGGGCTCCAACTTTTAGGAGTCAGATAATCTTGGGCAGACGTGCCTAACCGTTTCCTCACATGTAAAATAGAGATGACAGCACAGCATGGTGATATGGAAGGAGATGGTGAGTCCAGGTTGACATTTTGATCCCTAGGGATGTATGATGGATGTACAGAGGAGGAAATCATTAATTCTTCCTTAGGGATGGAATTAGAGTAAGTGACGGCTGACCTTGGGACTAGAGGTTGAGTAGAATTTCACTGGTAACAACAATCAAAAAGGCAGTCCCTACATGAGTAACTGTTTAAGCACAGCAACAGAGATATAAATGAGACTGTGCCAAGTGCACTAAAATAGTCCTGCATCAGCGCCCACCCATATGTCCTTGGCATTCACCATTTTGGTAGCATGCGTTCAGCTGGAAGCACCTGTAACTCTGCCAGAGACGTTCTATCTATTCATGCACGATGCAGGCTAAAAATGCTAGGGAGCAAATGCATCCAGGAGAAGCTCTTGGCCAGTGGCAAACTGACTGGAAAATATGATACCCCTTGAAAGTATTTGGGGTTGGTCACTGAATAAAGGGGAAGAGTGTATCTCACTGTATCCCACGGTTCCCCAGTGAGATTGGTCAGTATTTGTGCTCATTCTAAAACCTACTTATACTGCATACCTTATAGTTTCTCTTCTTTCCTGTCTTCCTTTCCTGAATGTTTATGGTGCTGCACGGGGACATCTCCCAAATAACCAAGCAATTGCATGCAAATCCCTGCCCCTGGATTTGCTTCTGGGGAAAGAACCTTAAGATAGAGTCACTTGTTGGGAATACAGGGCGTATGGAAATTGGAAGTAGGAGCTGATGAGGACGCTGTTGTTTGGAGGCATATAGTAAAATCCAGTAGAATATGGTAAGTTTGTGATTAATATAGAAAATAAAGAGTCTTTGAAAGTCTAAGCAGAGGGAAAACTGAGAAGAAAGCAGAAGCAATATTTTATATCCATTTTTTAAAAAAGAAAATTTTTAGAGCAGTCAATTCACAACAAAATTGAGAGGAATGGAAAGAGAGTTTCCTCAGACCCTCTGCCACCACATACGCAAAGCCTCTCTCATTATCTACATCACTTATCAAAATGGTACCTTTACGAGCAAGGATGAAGCTTGCTCTCACAGTTTCCTTCAACATCACCATGCAGTGCTGTCATCTCTGTGTTACGTCATAACCACCCAAAGTCCATAGATTACATTTGAGTGCATTCTTGGTCTTGTATATTTTACAGGTTTGGACAAATGTACAATGGCATATAGCCATCATTATAATATCATCCAGAGTGCTAAAAATGCCCTAAAAATCCTCTGTCCTCTGCTTCTTTATCTTTCCCCATCAACCCCCGACAACCGCTGATTTAATTGTCTCCATAGTTTTGCCTCTTCCAGAATGTTCTGTAGTTAGACTCTACAGCATGTAGCCCTTCAGACTGGCTTCTTTTACTTAGAGATATGCATTTAAGTTTCCCTTATGCCTTTTCATGACTTGACAGCTCATTTATTAGGGCTTACTAATACTCCACCATCAGGAAGTACCTTAATTTATTCTTCACCTACTGAAGGGCATCTTGGTTGCCTCAAAGTTTTGCCAATTATAAACAGAGCTGCTATCAACATTTGAGTGCAGGTTTTTGTGTGGACATGTTTTCAACTCCTTTGGGTAAATACCTAGGAGTGTGAGTGCTGGATCATATGCTAAGAGTATATTTGGTTTTGTAGGAAATCATCAAACTGCGTTCCAAAAGGGCTGTACCATTTTGCATTCTCACCAGCAATATTTGAATATTCTTGTTATTGCACACCCTCACTAGCATTTGGTACTGTCAGTGCCCTAGATTTTGGCCATTCTCATAGATGCCCAGTGGTGTCTCACTGCTTTAATTTGCATTTCCCTGATGATATATGATATGGATCATCTTTTCTTATGCTTATTTGAAATCTATGTATCTTCTTGGTTATATGTTTATTAGGATCTTTGGTGTTTATTTTTTATTCTTAGAATTAATTTTAATTGGAGTTATGTTAAATATATAAATAAATTTGGACATTTTCACAGCATAAATATTTTTATCTAGGGGCATGTCTTTTTCAAAAATTGTGTTTGTGTCTTTAACAAATCTTACCAATTATATTTTTTTAAACATTTTTCATTGATTTATAATCATTTTACAATGTTGTGTCAAATTCCAGTGTACAGCACAATTTTTCAGTTATACATGAACATATATATACTCATTGTCACATTTTTTTCTGTGTGAGCTACCATAAGATCTTGTATACATTTCCCTGTGCTATACAGTATAATCTTGTTTATCTATTCTACAATTTTGAAATCCCGGTCTGTCCCTTCCCACCCCCTGCCCCCTTGAGGCTTATTGATTTTAAAGATCCTTTCAAATAACTGGCTTTTGGCTTTGTTACTTTCCTCTATTTAGTTCCTGTTTTTAATTTTATTGATTTCAATCATAATTCTTATTTATTTTCTTCTGCCTAGCTTGACTTAATTTTCTCTTCTTTTCCAAGTGGAAACTTAGATTACTGATTTTAGGCCTTTTGGTTTTTTTTAATACATACATTCAATACTGAAAATTTTCCTCTAAGCACTATTTTCACTGTATTTCATAAATTTTGATAAGTTGCACTTTCATTTAGTTCAAAATATTTAAAATTTTTTCTTGATATATCTTCTTTGACCCATGTGTTACGTTTAAGAGAATATTGTTTAATCTCTGTGTATTTTGAGATTTTTCAATTATTGTTCTGTTATTGATTTCTAGTTTAATTTTATTGTGGTATGAGAGTGGTCATTGTATGATTTCAATTCTTTTAAATTTGTAAAGATGTGTTTATGGCTCAAAACGTGGTCTGTCTTGAATACTCCATATGACTTGAGAAAAATGTGTATTCTGCTGTTATTGGCTGAAGTAATCTATAGGTGTCAATTACCCAGTTTATTGATGATGGTGTTGAGTTCAACTATGTCCTTACTAATTTTCTGCCTACTAGATATGTCCATTTCTGGAAAAGGCTGAGGTCTTCAACTGATGCTGAAGTCTGCTGTTGAAGTCCTCAGCTATGCTAGTGCATTCATTTCTCCTTGCAGTTTTATCAGTTTTTGCCTCATGTAGTTTAACACTCTGTTCTTAGGTGCTCGTATGTTAAAAATTGTTATGTATTTTTGGAGAATTGACTTATCATTACGTAGTTCCCTTCTTTATCCCTGATAATTTTCCTTACATTTTATTCTGTCAGAAATTAGTCTAGCTACTGCTTTATTTTGATTAATATTAGGATGATGTATTTTTCTTCATCCATTTACGTTTAATCAATATATGTTTTTATATTTAAAGTGGATTTCTTATATAAAAATGTAGTTGGGTTTTATTTTTTGATCCATACTGACAATCTCTGTCTTTTGACTGGTACATTTAGACCACTGATGTTTAAAGTAATCATTGACATGGTTGGGATTAATAGCTACCATCTTTGCTATTGTTTTTTATATGTTGCCCTGGTTTTTTTGTCACTATTTTTGTCTTCCACTCTTTTTCTGCCTTTTGTGGTTTTATTTGAACATTTAATGATTCTATTTTTCCTCCTGTTTTAGCATATCAATTATACCTCTTTTTTCCACCTTTTGGAAAACAAATACTGCCAACTTTAAAGTGAAAGTAGTTGGAGAAAGCATTATACTAGGGAAAATGAATGAATCTAAAGTAAAACTTTGGTAAGTAATAATGAAGCCCAAATTTGTGCACCAATAGAGAATTTGCAGTCTGTTGGATTCATTAATTGGATATAAAGTTCAGAGTGGCAGAGTGCACGGTCATTGAAACCAACATTTTTGGCTTTGAAAGTGATAGGTGATGAAGCAATCTACAAAGATAGGTAATGATGGGAGAAGATACTGAATTTGTAGTGCTTGTTGAAGATTCAGATGGCAATATTTAACTTTTCAATTTAACAAACATTTGTTGAACTTATTTTGAACCAGGCAATGACTGGCTCCTAGGACCAAGAAGTCCCAGCCTCTGCCCTCACAAAACTAAACTGTGTAGTGGAAAGGTGTAATTGTGATGTAGACTGAGAAGGCCATTTATCTACAGGTACAAGAGTAAACTGATGGGCTGCTGTCTTTATCTAGCAGAAAGAATATTCTACTACTTTTATAAAATAATGTCTCTAAGTTGGTGAAATTTCTTTTCATTGGTAAACAGTTCTTTGGATTCAGAAAGAATGGATTGCAGTATTTTATCCCTGAAAGTTTCATATTAATACACCTTTTACAAAGAGGGAAGAAGAGGTGCATAGTCAGAATTATAATTTCCCTGTTTAGGTTGATGTAGAAAAAAAACTCATAGGACACTGTGACTTGCTATGCATTAACGGATTCTTCTCTGCTGAGTTAGTAGCATTTCAGTGGCAGAGAAAATAAAAAGAAGTATATTTTCTTCTCTTGATGTTATCTGCCTTGTTTGTAAGCAGTAAAATTTTTTTTGGCTTCCTAGGGAAGAAACAATGGCTGAATTTTATTTTGAAACCCAAGGAAAAACAATAAAAAATGTTTTAGGCATTGTTTAATTCTTTCTTTCTTTTCTTTTTTGTTTCTTTTTTCTTTTTTGCAATATTTCAATAAAATTTAGTTATCAGGTTTTTTTTTCCCCCTAAAGGAATGCAGCATGGGGTGTCGCCAGGACAGAATACCAACTTTTCTCAGTTTGATGTATAGTTCTTATGAGAGTTTATTTGTGTAATTGAAATAATAGCATTTTTGAATTATTCATCTTTTTGAATACCTAGGCTTTTTGTGCCCCAACTTATGATAACTCAAGAGATATGGGATGTCTGCCAATGTGAATTACATAATCTCATAGCCTTTCCCATTGTGGTAGAAGTTTTTTAAAAAAATTATTGTGACTGTAATTTATCTTAAATTATTCATTCCAAATTTTGCACATGCTTACAAACTTCACTCAAAACCAAGTGACCTTTTCCAGGATATTTATAGAGCTATGACAATTTACCATATATCACTTCTTAATTTATAATATTTGCTATTCCTTCAGTCCATCAACCAATTAATCAAGAAGTATTTGTAGAGTTTCTATTTAGAGTAACAGATCTTTAGGCCTCAAGCTCAGGCCTGCCAAGGGAATCATTCACATGGCAACAAAAACTCTGATTTATCTGCACTTTCCACAAATCTCCCAGCAGGTTGCTGCTTGCCTGCCTTTGGGGAGCAGGCGCAGCTATCATGAAGCCCCTGAACAGTTTACACTGGCAAACGGACACCTTCCAAAGAACCTGATGGGGTCTTACCCTTGGCAGCTGGGGAACTTGTAGGATTTGAAACCCTGAAAGCTTTGTCCCTTCTCTGCATTTCTCCTTCCTCTTTAAGGAGAAAAATCTCGACCTTAACCACATTAAAATAGATGTGTATTTTTTTGTGTGTGGTGGTGCCTTTCTGAGAATCACATCTTCATCTTCCATGGGACAATACATAACCCACCTTTCCCAAAACTCTACGTAGAAACACTAGAGAGACAGTGGATTAGAAAGCCCTGAACTCTGGATGTCTCAAAGCCCAGGAGCACTCAGGACTGCAGTGCTTCTCAAACTTTCGGTGTCAGGGACTCTTAACAGTGTTACAGAATCATGGGCGACCCCAAAGACTTTTTTTTTTTTTAATGTAGATCATATCTATCTATATTTATCTTATTAGAAAGAAAGCTAAAGACTTTTTGAAATTTTAACCATTAATATATTCTAAATGACAAGAGTAATCCCATTATCAGCTGCCCTAGATGCCAAAAGAAGTGTATGAACAAGGAATGTCATGTCTGCCGCATGGGGTAAAGTATGAGATGGCAGAAGGTGGGCCATGAGATTTAGCAATCTGGGGGTCGTTTGTGACCTTAATAAGAGCAGTTTTAGTGAAATGGTGGGAGTGAAGGTCTGGTCACAGTGAGTTTATGAGAGATTAGGAGAGAAACAGGAGAGACTGAGTCAAAACCATCCCTTCCAGGGGTTCTGTTTCAAAGACAAGAAGAAATAGAGTAACAACTAATGGGAAGGGAGAGTACAGTAAAATATACATTTTTTTGTTTGTTTCAATTTTGCTTTTCAAGATGAGAGAATTAATGTCATGCTTATGTGCTGACGAAGATGGTTTTGTAAGGAGAAAAAAGTTGGCAATGTAGGAGAGACTGGGAAAATGCATGGACTGATGTCTTCAGTGTGCAACAGCGTTTGGGATTGAGTACCCATGTGGAAGGATTGGCTCTAGAAAGACCAAAGAAACTCCATCTTTCCAAGCAGCCAGGCAGGCCGAGTGAGCACAGATGCCGGTGCGGGGAGGAAAGGCAGCACTGGGAGTTGAAGCAGGTTCTCTTCTGAGCCCTTTGCATCTCACGATGGGCAGGCTGGTGTGGGAGAGGCACCTAAGAGTGGGGGCTGGGAATAAGCCAGAACAGCGCTTCTCAAAGGGGGACTCCCAGACCAGCAGCAAGAGTGTCACCTGGGAACTTGTTAGAAATGCAGATTCCCAGGACTTCCTTCAGACCCACTTCAGACCTGACTTCGGGGGCCGAGCCCAGCCGGTCCTCCAGGGGTCCTGACGCATGCTGGGGCTTCCGAGCTGCTGCATGGGGAGTTACTGTATGATTTTGGGGGTCACTCTATCTACCTCAAATGTTAAGAACATGCAAAGTGAGACGAGTCAGCTAACATACAGTAGGTTTTTCTCAGACAAAATCAGATATTTTTTATTGGATAGGCAAAGAGTGGGATGTGCAGGTTGTGGTCATTATTTGATAAAATATTAAATGAAAAGTCTGTAAAAAAAATAAAGTTGCTATGGGCTGAGATGTGTCCCCCCTACCCTGCACCAACATACATGTTTAAATTCCTAACTCTCAACGCCTCAGCATGTGACTATATTTGGACACAGGGCCTTTAAAGAGGTAATTAGGTTATAGGAGTTCATTAGTGTGGGACCTAATCCAATATTACTGGTGTTCTTAGAACAAGAGAAAGCCAGGAGACAGAGACACATAAAGGGAAGGAAGATCATGTGAGAACATGGGAACGATCAGCCATCTATAAACCAAAGGAGAGGCCTCAGGAAGCCCCAGCCCTGCCAACACCTCTATCATCCACTTCCAGCCTCCAGAAATTTGAGACAATACATCTTCGCTGTTTAAACCACCCAGTCCGTGGTACTTTGCCCTGGCTGCCCAGATAAATGAGCACAAAGATGTCAGGAAAACATTTTATTTTGTAAATACTTAAGGTAAAAAGGGCCAACATTATGCACTGGATCAGTACCTTAGCCAACTGACTTCCTCTAAGTAACTTTATTCCTTTGTGCAAAGGGGAACCAGAATAGCATCTTCCTCAAAGGGCTGCTGTGGAGACAAAGTGAGGTAATTAATGCAAAGTACCTCACCCACAAAGTCCTCCAGCATCTCAGCCTCAAAGGGCTGGCAGCACCTGGAAGGAGCTTGCGTGAGTGGCCGGGACTCTTCTCCTGGCAAATCCTCAGCTAGAACCCAGATTGCGAGGGGTGTCCCCGAGCCTGGTGGCGCTGCCCTTTTATTCTTCCCCAGGATTGATTTCTGAAGCAGTCCTCAAGGCCACAAGGCAGGGCTGGGACTGCAGGATAGCTTTTCTGTGTTGACACAGCAGGCCAGGCCCTGTCTGGCTTATAAACTGGTGCAATGTTATTTCCAGGTCTTTTATAAAAGTGAGACAGGAAAATCATTCTAACAGGGCTGTTGGATTTTCTCCCGTGCTGTTTTGTTTGTGGGGCTGTGGAGGCAGGGAAGGGGGACAGAGAGTTGACTGGGATCAATTCCTTTCTTCTCTCAATTTAGTATTTGGTCATTTCAAAGTGTCATCACTGAGCAATTACTATTTAATTGGCAATATGATAGTTTCTTATATAAGACTGAGCCTGGGCGTGGGGTGGTATTTTGTGTGGTTATCACGTCCAAGTGCTGTGCTTTGTTATATTTTTCCTCCACAAGCAGTTATTTCCCTAAGTCAAATTATATCCCCCCTTTAAGGATCATTTTGACTGTGTACCTACAACATCCTTTTCAGAAAGCACTAATTATTATTGACAGGGGTTCTAGGCAGACATATTCCCCCTGTTCTGGGCAGTTAAATAGCCTCCCATCCCAGTTAATTTGCATTCATCTGTCACTGAACCAGCATCCTTGATTTGTGTTTAAACTACAATAAAAATTAACTGTAGAAAGTCTTACTTTACCCAAAAGCCAATACTTCTATGATTTTAAAGCCTTTTAAAAATTCTGCAAATATGCTGTTTGTAGATTTCAGACTATGCTTAGGGTCACTCAGTGTGAAGTAACCATCTGTAAATGGCTTATTCGACCATTAAAGAAAGAAACAAATTGGTGGATTATGGTTGATTCAGTACTGCATGTCTAAGAGCTTTGTCCCCTTACCAGAGTTTTAGTATTTTTCTTTCGGTTGCATGCACCTTGGTTTAATAAGCATCTCAATCCAGTATCTTCTATATTTGTTAAGCACTTTTTTCAAGGTAATTTTGGACTTTCCATTTTATGTATGGTGTTTCCTGTCATGAGTAATATAATGTTTCTATATTTTTCTATTTATATTTTACTGTTTGATGTAAGGTGAAATTCACACTGTTTCACTCCGAACACCAAGAGCTCAATAATTATTTCCACGTTTTTCTATTCCACCTTGACTTGACATGACTTTCTTAAGTAGCATTTTGTCATCTCTGCTAAGGAATCTATCCCAGACACCTGCCTGGTTCCCCGATGTGCAGGTCTATTCCTTTATAAGTGCCATTCCACAGAGAAGCTTAGAGTCTCCTTTCATACATGGTAAGGGTCATCCTCATCTATCACTCTTCTTTATCAAAACATATTATTTATTCCGAGCCATTTGTCATTTCAAATTTAATTTTTAACATTGCGATTACATACTGAATACTTACATATTTTTTATTATAAACACCGTCAAATGAGGAAGGATGTCATGTTAAAAGTAAAAAGCCTCCTTGATTTTTCAACCCCATCTTAGAATCAAACACATAACAATTCTGTGAGTTTCCTTATGGGTTCTTTTCTATGTATTTGCATCTTATGTGTTTTCAAAATAGTTTGGGATTTTATTCCTACATGACTTACAATAATAAACATTATTTCAATATATATCTATTAAACAGTTACTCATTGTGTACCAGGCACTGGGAGACATTGGCGACCAAGACAAGCAGAAGTCACTGGTTTTGTGGTGCTTATATCGGAGTGGAGAAAAGCAGACAATTAACAGTAAATGTAATGTATAATTAAATCATTTAATATTGCAGAATATATTAAGGGCTGTGGAAAAAGCAAAGCGGAGAGAAGTTCCTGTGTGTGCAGTGGAGATTTCTGCAACGTTAAATAGGATGCTCAGTCTGCTTCTGGAGAAGGTAAGGTCCGAGCAAAGCCCTGGAAGAGGGGTTCCAAAATTTGGTTTCAGCACTTACATCTTGAGGACCTTTGTGGTTGGCACATAAAGACTCCTTCATTCTTTGAATTGCTCTATAATGTTCTATAGCATTTTAATGCCTTTTCCTTAGAAACTAAGTATAGAATATTTAAAAGCTACAACGAGCAACACTTGTTTACTAGACATAGAAGCATGAAACCCAGATTAGGAATACTCATTATTTCCTGACGTTATTGAAACACCTACAAATAATTTACCACATGGTAAGCATCAATCACTGTCTCAGTAATTGACAAACTAAAATAAAAAGTGGATATTATTCAAACTATACCCTTAGACCAAAGTGCAATAAATTAAGGAATGAAATAATAACTAACTAAATCTCTTTACATAGAAATTTAAAAGTGTATAACTGTTACAATTCTTTATTGGCCTTTAATGTGAATTTTGAGAATCAAAATTGGCATTAGAAACTCTTTAAACATAACTCACTATGGAATGTCATTCTAAGTGAAGTAAGCCAGAAAGTGAAAGAAAAATACCATATGAGATCGCTCATATGTGGAATCTAAAAAACAAAAAACAAACAAACAAACAAACAAAAACAAAGTGTAAATACAGGACAGAAATAGACTCACAGACAGAGAATACAGACTTGTGGTTACCAGGGGGGTGGAGGGTGGGAAGGGATAGACTGGGATTTCAAAATTGTAGAATAGATAAAGAAGATTACAGTGTATAGCACAGGGAAATATACACAAAATGTTATGATAACTCACAGAGAAAAAAATGTGACAATGAGTGTGTATATGTCCATGAATGACTGAAAAATTGTGCTGAACACTGGAATTTGACACAACATTGCAAAGTGATTATAAATCAATAAAAAATGTTAAAAAAAATAACTCACTATGTTGTACACCTGAAACTATGCTTCAATAAAAAAGAAATTCAAAATTAGTAAGAATAGTATTCATCAATTCCCACAAGAAACAAAAGCAATGACCAGAGTTAATTTATGATGCTCTAAGGTATCATTTGAAAAAAAAAGTTTAAAATATTCTCAAATTCTAGAAACAGATAAGTAGCATGCAAGTAAAATAGGAGAACCTTTAAAGAAAAACAATGTATTAAACAATATTTAAAATACAGGTGACTGGATAAAGAAGATGTGGTATAGTTATACAATAGAATACTACTCAGCCATAAAAACCGAGAACATAATGCCATTTGCAGCAACATGGATGCTCCTGGAGAATGTCATTCTAAGTGAAGTAAGCCAGAAAGAGAAAGAAAAATACCATATGAAATTGCTCACATGTGGAATCTAAAACAAACAAAGAATCAAATAAACAAAGCATAAATACAAAACAGAAATAGACTCATAGACATAGAATACAAACTTGTGGTTGCCAAGGGGGCAGGGGGTGGGGAGGGATAGATGGGATTTAAAAATTGGAGAATAGATAAACAAGATTATACTGTATAGCACAGGGAAATATACACAAAATCTTATTGTAGCGCACAGAGAAAAAAATGTGACAATGAATATATATATGTTCATGTATAACTGAAAAATTGTGCTGAACACTGGAATTTGACACATTGTAAATTGATTATAAATCAATAAAAAATGTTTAAAAAATAAAATATAAAAATATATATGGTAGTTTGAAGAGAGCCATACCAACCTGCTTTGCAAATTAGTTGAAGGAAATAAGACGTGAACATAACTACAAATAATGAAAAACTTTTTTCATTAAAAATAGATTTATGCATATGTAAAATAATGCATATATTTTAAAAATCTAGAATCTAAATGAAGTATGCAGTTTTTAGAAAAAATGCAAATTACTAAAATTGAGTCAGGAATATTGGATAATCTTGAAATAAAAAAAAAGGAAGATTGGATAATCTTGATAGACCATCTACAAATAAGCAAAATATACAAAATACATTCCAAACTATTTTCTTAAAGGGGCACTAAAAACTTTCCATTCTAATGTGGCTGATTAAAGCCTTCATTTCTCACTTATTTTCTCAAATAAAAAAGGTAACTGGAAAAATAAGAAATAAAAATGTAAATCTAATGTTTTGTTGAGATATGTGGACTACTTAAATTCCTAAACAACGAAATAGGAGTGGGCTGCCCAAATCAGTAAATACAAAACAGGGAAGGACATGGGAAAAGAATGTCCCAAGTTTTATTTTTAATTTATTCACTTATATTTTATTTATTTATTCACATATTTTGGTTTATTCATTTATTTTTATTGAAGTATAGTTGACTTACAGTATAGCATTAGTTTCAGGTGCACAGCATGGGGATTTGATAATTTTATAGGTTATACTTCACCTAAATTTATTGCCCAAAAGACTATAGTTCTGGTGCTATACCATGTATCCTTGTTGCTTATCTGTTTTCTACATAGTAGTTTGTTTCTCTTAATCCCCTACCCCTCTCTGGCTCCTCCCCATTTCCCTCTCCCCACTGGTAACCACTACTTTGTTCTCTGCATCTGAGTCTGTTTCTGTTTTGCTATACACATTTGTTTGTATTATTTTTCACATCCCACATATAAGTAATAATGCAGAGTATTTGTCTTTCTCTGTATGACTTATCTCACTAAGCAAATAACCCTAAAATTTGTATGGAACCAAAAAAGACCCGGAATTACCAAAGCAATCTTGAGGAAAAAGAACAAAGCCTGGAGGTGTCACACTTCCTGACTTCAGACTGTGCTTACAAAGCTACAGAACGCCCATGACTCTGGAGCTCAGAGACTGTTGGTAATACACATCTTTCTAGTGTAAGTAGCACACTCTAGAGCAAAAGCAACATTTTTTTTTTCTTTATAACAACAGGACCAGCACCGAGAGGACATCACTGGGAACGTGCATGGCTTTGGTTCTGAGAGAGGAGGAGAGCTCACAGGGAATCTTCACAGACAAGCTGTATCTGCAGGAAGCAGGACATGAGGCAGGGACATGGGGCAAATGCACACTGGGAGCAGCTCTGCAGAACTGATTCTGGCAGACTGGGGAGAGGCAACACTGAAAAAATCCTAATTTTATCTTTCTGGACTGGCACATGACTGAGGCACCTCTCTACATATTTGGAAAAGAGCTCGGCCTGGATTTCAAGTCAAAATGAAAAAAAAAATTCTTAAAAATAAAAGAGCTAGCTGGTATTTACACAAAAATACATTTAAAAAGAAAAAAGAGAACATGATAAAATGACAGCTAATGGAACACTCTAGAAAACAAAACTGCTTTTCATAGAATGGTGAAAGGTGTTACTAAATGTATTATGGGAAACATGACTTAAAGCAATTGTTCTCATAAAAGTAGAAAAAAGATATACAAGAGTTTAAGAAATATATGGGAAGCCTACAGAATGAAAGAAGAGTTGGCAAAGTACAGAAAATAAATAGAATATTAAAAGTAATCAGAGAAAAAAAGATGAAATGTAAGCAGCTTTAACACACAAAGGCTGGACAGTACTGAGATCACAGTAAATTATACTGAAGGGTACAGAGGCCGTGAGCTATTCAAAACAAGCAAATGAAATGGAAGTGATCAAGAGTTAAAAAGAATTTGAGAGAAAATTATAAATCAAATAAACGTCATCCTCAAGTTGCTTCTGCCCCTGTAATAGAAAAGAATATATCTGACTCCATATTAGATTTGACTTTAACCCTGTGCCCTGTCTCCTAGGTTTAGTCTTGTTGGTTCCACACCTTTCGTAAAACAATGTTGCCTAGAGCCTGAAATAAACAGGAGACCCTATTCTCAAGGCTCTGACTTTGAAGGATATTAACACTTTTCCATTCATATAAAGATAACAAGTTACAGAACAGAAAATAACATTTGTTTGTTGGAGGTTTACAGGGATCTGACCCAGGTGAAGAGCTGCAGGAACAAAGGATTCTAACAACAAAGAATTCATACACCAAGTTTGTAACAACCCAGCATTCCTGCTTCTGCGTTTTAATATAAAAGGAGCCTGAATTCTGACTTGGGGAAGATGGTTCTCCAGGACAGTAGTTGGCCATCTTCTTGGTCAGCTGGCTTTCCAATTAAAGTCACCATTCCTTGCCCGAAATCCTGTTTTCCTGATTTACTGGCCTGTCATGCAGCAAGCAGAACAAGTTTGGACTCAGTAACACAAACATACATTGAAAGTATCCATTTGGTGTATTTAATGACTTCCTTCCACTGGTCTTTCTTCCTGACTTTTCCTTCTCTTGACCACTCCTGCTATGTTTATGAAAAACCTGTCATGTGGACACATTTCCATCTCTAGCCACTAACCTTCCAAGTAAGAACCAACACCAAGAAGGCAATGGAAGTTGCTAGAAGGTATTACCTGGCCAGAAATGAGCAGAAGTGGGTTCTGGCTGATGTTCAGGAGCAGGCTGGGACACCTGACAAGATGTCATAAGTACGGATAAACAGCTGGACACCAAAGGAGAAGCTTCTAAGCCTCCATGAGGGACTTGTTGAATAGGAAGGAGAAGTCCCAGACTGTAGCTCTGATCCCACCACGAGCTTCCTGGGCAAGGCTTGGCAAGTCACTTAAGTTCCCTAGGCCCATGCTGTCCACCATGGGAGCCACCAGCCACATGCAGGATTATGAAGTTATTCTGTAGCCAGACAGAATTATAAATACACATTTTACTGAAAAGGCTCAGTGTGTGTGATGTTTAGAAACATTAGTGGTTTTCTTGCCCTAACAGGTTATTTTTGTATGTCTAGCTTTCTGTGGTTTGTAACGCGCATGACTAATGATTCCCTTATAGTGACATATTTTGAAATTATAAGTTACTGGACACAGTATCATCATCTCACAGTTGAAAAAATAAATGATCCACATAAGCCAGGCCATCTGATGTAGTAGTTATGAGCAGGGGCTCTGGGGCCAGCCCACCTGTGTATAAATTCTCACTCTGCCTCCGGGGGGTTCTGTGTGAATCCTGGACAAACTCTTTTTTTCTTAACTTATTTCTGCCCCTTTTCTTTATCTTTTAAATGGTGAGGAATATGTAGACTTTGTCTCCTACTATGTTGGGAGGATTAAATGAGTAAATGTCTGTGCTGCCCACTTCCCTGGGTTTCAGCATCTCCAGGCAATCAGTTCCAAACTCTGAGGCATTCTCCACTGTCTTCGTCAGTCTGGGATGCTGTAACAAATTACCATGGGTCAGGTGGCTTAAACAACCAGCATATTCCTCAAGTTTTGGACGTTGAGATGTTCAAGATCAAGGTATCTGGGAGAGGACTGGTTTCATGGCTTGAAGATGGCTGTCTTCCCACTATCTCCATGGGGTGGAGAGCAGAGAGAAGCAAGCACTCTGGGGCCCCTTATAAGTGCCCTAATCCCATTCATGAGGCCTTTACTTCTATCGCCTCATTTTAGCCTAATGACCTCCCAAAGGCCCCACCTCCCAACACCATCACACCAGGAGATGGGGTTTCACCATATGGATTTCGAGGAGACACTAACATTCAGTCCACACATGGGCTAACTCTCCCCAACATGCAGTCATCAAACCTGTACTAATTCCTTCAAAGTAACGCTTCTCTCTGCCCAATTCCATTCCTACATCCACTACCACTGAAGCCCTGTGACATTTTACTCCTTATTTTCCTGGTACAGGTTGTATTGATCCCTCTACCCCAATGCTCTCCTCACTCCAAACAGTCTGTGTAACAGCCCTGCCAGGTAGGTCATCCTTAAAACACCTTCCCACTGCACCTGGTTGTTTTTTAGGTGTAAATGTCAAAATCCTCTCCACACCCCATCCCAGATCTTTAATCCCGTGTACACCCCCTCCCTATGTTACTTTTCTATTACCACTGTGACAAATTTCCAGAAACTCAATGGCTTAAACCAGCACAGATCTATCACCTAATGGCTGTGGAGGTCAGAGATCCAACAGTTCTCACTGGGCTAAATTCAAGGTACCAGCAGTGTGCCTGCCTTCTAGAGGGTCTAGAAGAGAATGTTTCCTTGTTTTTTTCCAGTTTCCAGAGGTCACCCACCTTCCTTAGCTTGTGCCCCATGACTTCCTCCATTTTCATGGCCAGCAGCCTTTCTGAACACTGCTCCATGGCTACACCTCCCTCTTATTTTAAACTCAGCTGGGAAATGTCCTCCATTTTAAGGACCCCTGTGATTGCATTGGGCCCACCTGGACAATCCAGGCTACTCACCCTATTGTCTTATCTCAGGATCCCCTTATGCCACCCCACTCAGTCATTATGCATGTGGCTGTGACACTCACCTTGTGTGACATTTCCTCTCATGAGCAATTTAAGGTTCAAGGCACTTATGAATGACTTTTTGTTTTTCTTCCTTAGTCTTTCTACATTCAGTATGTGTGGTGAGATTATATGAGTCCTGTTTATTTGTGGCCCGGCACTAATCTTTAATAATGTATCATGGGTTTAAAAGGCTAACTAATAGACAATTTAGGAGACAGAAATCCTCTAATATTTTTGTTCTAAAATATCTGTCGTCCCTTTTGCTGTGTACAGTAACATGTCACAGGTGGCTACCCTGTGGCAGGGGAGGGACATGATTCTGCCACCACACTCCCCTCATTCACACCAATGTGCTGATCACCTAACCAAGGATCTATGCTCACCGCTTTGCTCACTTCCTCCTCCTTTCCACTGACTATCCTGTTCCCACCGCTTCCTTCATTCACCACATCAGGATTTCATGACCACATTCTTCTCTAAATGGAACAGATACTGTGCATCTAACATCTGATAATTGTACTTATTGTATACATACACACTCACCTACATTATCCCCATCATCTCTATTTTTCTAGAATCTTCCAGAGGAGTCAGTTCCATGATGAAGATGATATGGACAGTGATGACAGGGGCCTCTCAAGGACTCTGATAATGAGGGAATCAACAAAGAGAGGGAACATTGCAAAACTGCCACAAAAACAAGCTTAAAGGTAAATAACTGCTATAGTGTTTAATGAAATTGACTAATATTTAACTATTTTTAAATGTTTATACCACTGTATTTAAAATTTTAAGGGGAATTTTCATTCACCACTAACCAAGATTTGACTTTAGGGCCAAAATCTAAGAGGATTTCTATCTTCTAACAAATTGCCCACTGAAATGTTAAACATGTGATCCTTTTAAAAAGCTTAGGGCTTTGCTGCAAATAAGCAGGATTCATATAATCTCACCAGACACAGTCAATGTGGAAAGACTAAGGAAGAAAAACAAAAAGCCATTCATAACATCTTGAACCTTACATTGCTCACAGGAGAACACGTTAGCCAAGGTGAGTGTCACTTCAACCTGACGCCTGAGTGGGACGGAGAAGTTGATCTTCCTCGTGAGACATTTATGCTGATTTTTTAGATGCCAACACAGTTTCCTCATTGGATTTGCTTCTAATAAGTATGGAAGAATTTAGGCTCTACCAAAAGCAGGCTAAACATTTTCCCATGCTGTCAGGTCTCTGGACTGAATGTCCCCACAAGAAGGACATGATTATGTTTCATAGGGAAGTCTTCCTGAGAAGCAACAAGCTTTCTGAGGGCAGAACTGCAGGGTCCCCCAGGGAAGGCTGGAGGAGGGCTAGAGGGGACACTGGAAATACAGCAGGAGTGAGTTCAGATACTGCTGCTCAGGTCACCAAAGACAACAGTGCTATCTCTAAGGATATGGCATTCTCCCAAAAGTTCCATGAGTGAAGGAGCCTGTGAACACTAAGCAGGTTGTTAAGACACAGCAGCACATAATTTGCGTCACAACTCAATTACAGTATGTTTTGATGTTTGGAAAATAATTAGCCCATTGTTCTTTGAAACTGCAGCAGTAGCAATAGAAATAAAAAAGACTGAGCCGTCTTGGAGACAACAATCAATAAACGATTCTAAATCTGCAGGATTCCTTGGCAATATGCAAGCAATGAGCTAGATGTGTGCTGCAGATACCTCTTACTGCAGGGCTCACTCCTGCAAAGCATAGAACTAGTTTTCTCAGCAGACAGAGGGAACCAAGTCAAGATTCCTGATCTTGAGAGGTTTACTATATGGCAGGAAAGATCAGACAAGTACATACAGCCAAATATGAATAAATGCAATCAAATATTATGAAGTGTGAATGGAGCAAGACGAAAGAGAAATTCCTTTCACCTGGGGTCTAGAGAGACTTCTTCAGAAAATGTGGCTTTGGAGATGGCCAAAGAGATGGGTGGAATTTTGGCAGAACAGGATGTCAGGAAGGGAACTTAAAAACTGATTCTAAAATTCATATAAAAATGCAAAAGACCCCAAATATTCAAAACAATTTTGAACAAGAAAAACAAATATGGAAGACCAACACTATCTGATTTTCAGACTTTAAAAAAATAAATAAATCTACAGTAATCAGAAAGTATGGTATTAGTGTAAAATGAAAACAGAATAATGCAGAATAAAATGTTCAGAACTAAATCAACACTTATACAGAGGGAGGGTATAGCTCAGTGGTAGAGTGCAAGCTTAGCAAGCATGAGGTCCTGGGTTCAACTCCCAGGACCTTTGTTAAGTAAGTAAGTAAGTAAGTAAATAAATAAATAAATAAATAAATAAATAAATAAATAAATAAATAAACCTAATTGCCTCCCCCCACAAGATAAAAAATTTTAAAAATTAAAAATAAACCAACACTTATATGGACAATTGATTCTCAGTAAGGATGTAGTGGAGGGTCTTTTCAACAAGCAGTTCTGGAACAATTAGATATCTACATGAAAAAAAAAAAGACCTCTCATCCAAATCTAATCATATACACAAAAATTAAGTCAAAATAGATCATAGATCTTCATAGAAAATCGAAAACTATAAAACATCTAGGAGACAAAAGCATAGGCTTACACTTTATGACCTTGGGTTTGGCAAATATTTCTTTGCTATGACACCAAAAGTCTAATCTATTTAAAAAAGAAACCAACATAGTGAACTGTATCAAAATGAAGACTCTCCAAAGCTCTTTTTAAACACTGCTGAGCAAATGAAAAGACAAGCCATAAACAGAATCTATTTGTAAATCATATATCTGATAAAGGATGATATGATACAAAGATCTCTCTTTGCATCTGAGGAACAACAAAAGGCAGGAGAACAGTTTTGTGGGTGATGGGTATGTTCACTGTCTTGAGTGTGGTCATGGTTTCTTGGGGATATACTTATGTCAAAGTGTACTAAGTTGTACACTTAAATATGTGAAAATTACTTTGCCAATTATACCTCAAAGCTGTTTTAAGAAAGAAGACACCAGTCCTGACCCACCTCAGCGCCTGATTGGAGTGAGATGATCAGTCCCTCACTCTGTCTGCCTAACGGGAAGGTAGAAAACCTCTCACGGAAGATAACATATGGATTTTTCATTTTCAATGTCTGCCGTGTAATAAAGAATTTCTAGACATGCAACATGTCAAGACTATATGATGGATAATATGAGAACAAGAAATATTAGACAATGGATGCAAACCCCCAGGTGATATAGGCATCAAAGTTACCAATAAAGGCTATAAAATACTTTTAATATATTCAAGAAAATAAGGAAATGATGGGGAAATAGATAACAGGGTAAAGACTTTCACCAGAGAAATAAACCGGAATGTATTTTTAAAAGAAATCAAACAGATACTCTAGAACTGAAGCTTTCAGCTCTGGAAACAGTTTAACGGAGCTAATTTGGATCTCTTTTAAGTAAAACATTTTAGTAAGTACAACAACAAAAATAATACAGAGCTATGTAGAGAGAGATGTTCCCAGGTGACAATACAAAGAGGTGTCATGTGTGTCAGGGTGCTGTCCTACCCAAGTGACACACCTGATTCTCAAAACTGACAGTGCAGCCCCATTGGACAAGAAATACCACCATTTCACAATGCATACGCAGGGCGCCCGACTGACAGATACAATCAGCGATAGGAGCGGGAACAAAACTCAGGTTCCTGATCCCTTGTTTCGCTTACTGTGGGACACATGATCAATTCAAGGGTAATAACTCATTGAAAGAATGAATAGCATAACTCTCAATTATGCCTGGGAGAAAGCACCTGTGCAAACTGAGTAACATAATAGCCCATCTACTTTAATTGCCATCCTTCCCAGGATTATATAAAGGTTACTTCTGCCCAGGCAGTGACTCCTGAAGGGCAAGGATCATGTCTGAACACAGTCTCAAATCCAGAACAGAACCTGACAACAATTAGGCTCTGGGGTCTGTGTTTAGCGAGTGTGGAATCTCAGTGATTCCAGCTCTTAGACCTTGCCTTCCCATCCCACCCCTCATGATATGGCCCTTATGACCAGCTCTCCCGGGGCTGGGGCCACGGAACCCATTTACAGGACTGGAAGAATCTGATCATGTAAACCATCCCCCAGATTATCAAGAGTCACCTGCATTTCAGGGATCAGTAATCCCAGAAGCTTTGCAGTTCAGGCAGCTGAGGGATTTTTATATCAGCTCTGTCTTCTACTGTGACTGCCTGGGTGACATCAGACAAGGAATTCTCAAAAGCCTGAGCTTTTCCTTTCAGGGATAAGCCTGATTGACAAATCTCGTTGACCACTCAACAAATGTGATGTGAAGATCAATGATTTACACAGGAGTACAGCATTCACTAGGTCGTGGATTTAGAATCAGAAAAACCATTTGAGAAAGATTGACAGAATGCAGTTTTAATGCAAATTTAAGTGGTCTTACCTTTCAGTAAATCTTCTTCGTCCCCTACTTGTCACTTCACCCAAGTTTAAAAGATGTTTGAGAACAGGGATGACTGTGCCAGCAATCTGTGACCCAATAACCTAAAATGTCACCAAGGAAAAAGAGGGGAGTAACACATTTTTAAAAAGCATGGTGAGGACGGCGGGGCCATCCCCCAACTCCAGACTAAGAAGCTCTGAGTAACAGCTTTCCTGCCTGCCTGGGGCATCAGCTGATGTGAAAACCCACCCAGAAACCACACTGTGTCCAGCAGCTCTTCTGTAACATAGGCTACACTTCTCAGGATGAAGATTTGGCTCTACGTGACTCCTTCACTGAAGAATAAAGACAAAGGAGAACAAGAGAGTTCTGCCCTTCCTAGGG
Organism: Camelus dromedarius; assembly: GCF_036321535.1. NCBI lineage: Eukaryota > Metazoa > Chordata > Mammalia > Artiodactyla > Camelidae > Camelus > Camelus dromedarius. Next base: position 72,752,440 of record NC_087446.1, read on the forward strand.
GAGAGCCCAGACCGTGAGCTGCAAGCACTGCACCCGCCTCCCAGGAGCAGGAGAGATGGGAACAAATTGACCGGCTGACTGGGGGCAGCCCCCGCCCTTGCCTCCACACTTGGTGCCGCAGCTGCCGCTCCACCAACTACCTCCAGGCTCTTCGCAGGCTCTTGGTAAATTGACAAGCTAAGTTGTCCATTTATATAATGATTTCAATTTATAATTTAAAATGCGACAAATTTGATGTAGCCAAATGGTATTGGAAATGAAGAGCAAGGTTGGAAAGCTTATGGCACCTAATTTCACAGCTTGCTAGAAAGCTACTGGGGTCAACAGAGCGTGGTGTTAGCATAAGGATGGGTGTAAATCAATGAAACAGAAGAGTCTAGAAATGTGTGAACACATATGTGGTCAATTTATCTTGACAAAGGGATCAACGGGTTTCAGTGGTTGGGGGAGATAACCTTCACAACAATTGGTGTTGTAAAAATTGGACATCTGGAAAAGGTGAATTTTGACCATTACTTCAGACCATATATAAAATTAATACTGAAAATTAAACATGGACCTAAAGTTTAGGCATAAAAGCATGAAACTACTTTAAGAAAACACAGGGGAGGTATCTTTAGACCTTAACTTAGGTAAACATACGGTTCTTAGAACATAAAAAGCACTAACCATGGAAGAAAAAGATAATAAACTAGTCTTTATAAAAATTAGGTAAAGATATTGTAGGGGAAGTAAAAAGTAAGCCATGCACTGGCAGGAAATAATAGCAGGACAAGAAGTACTAAAAACCAGTATCCAGAATGTATAAAGAGGTTTTACAACTTATTACTAAGCAAATAAACAACCCAAAATAAAAACGGGGAAAGATTTGAACAGACATTTCATCCAAAAAGATGTCTAAAGGACAAATAAATAAAATTGTTCCCAACGTCGCTGGACATTAAAGAAATGCAGATCTATGAATACACCCAACTAAATGCTTAAAATTACAAAGACTTCAAATCCTGAGCATTGGCAAGGATGCGGAGCGTGCTTGTGAAGAGAAATGAAAGCATGTCTACACATATGCTTTTTAACTTACCTACACACAAATGGTCACAGCAAAATTATTCATAATAGGTCCAAACTGGAAGTGGCCCAAATACCCATCTAATGGTAAATGAATAAGCAAGTCATGGCATATCATACAATGGAAAATTATTAAGGACTTAAAAAGAACAAGCTCCTGATGAATGCAACAGTATAAATGAATTACAACTGGATTATACTAGGTAAAGGAAGCCAGGCTAAAAATAATCCCCCCAAACAAATAAAAAACCCACCAAATAACAATATGGAGTATGACCGTATTCATAAAAAGCATGAACCGTGGAAGAAAAAGATAGTAAACTAGCCCTTATAAGATTAGATCAAGATATTGTAGGAGAAGTAAAAAGCTGTACACTGGGAGGACATGTGAATATGGACGCTAGAAATGGCAGCTGTGTATGTGAGTCTGCAGAAATGGCAAAACTTTAGTGATCAAATGAAAAAGAGTAGTTTCTTGACACTGTTTAGTGTGGGGGAGGGGAAAAGACAGCAAAGGACCGCAAAGGGTCATTATACACCTGTAATCAGTGACCCAAATTCATCGCTTTAAGTAAGTGGATTGAATAGAATTAATGTCTCACAGAAAGCTGACAAAATCCCTGAATTCATTACCTTCCCTTTTTGAATTTGCATCTCCTCCTGTAAAGCCTCTGACAGTGAATGACACCATCACCTACTCTGTTGCAAAGCAAAAGCTGGCAGTCCTCCTTAAGCTTTCTCTTTCTTACCCCCTAAATAGATGAGCTCACCAGGCCATACCAGAATGAGGGTTTGCTACCTTAGCCTGCCCCCTCAGTGCTAAATGCTGATGAATGGTCATGACTGGACCCAAACTTCTGTCCTCACCAATACTTCTGCAGCAGCCTCGTAAGTAACCTACCCTGATGCTGTATAGATTTCTCCATATGTGAGTCTGGTCACGCTGCTTTCTGTGGTCCATTCATGGGAAAAAAATGGGGATTTTTTGTAAGGTAAATGTTGTTTATATGACTCTTCAAAATCCTCTCTACTGCTTCTTGAAACCTAGATATAACTTGGGGGAAATTCCTATACACTTTTGGCAAATTCCTTTGATTAGTTCCTAATTTCCTTGCACTTTGTAGATATATCTCCTTGTGTGTAAGCATGAAGTTATAGATGTTTCTGGTTTTATTATAGAATTGTTTTTCTTTTCTTTAAATTTTTTTTGGGGTAAGTATCATGGATGAAGCTGCACAGATGTGTCCTCACTTTACCTTCTTTCCTCCAAGTACAACGTAATGTAATGATCAACACCTGCGTCACTCAATAGTGATGGTTCTATGTTGTTTTGTAAAATATTGGCTTTTGAAATGCCTGATACAGAGTCCTAACTTAAAAGACATTATCAGATGAAATAAAGCAATTCACTCACCTTACAGCCAGGGGTAACGCTGTGGCCCCAGGCATGAGGTGCTCGTGTAGAACATTTCTTTCTAATGGTGCTGGGAGGGAAACACATCCACCAGTCTCAGGGTCACCGTTATTAATTAGATGGGAACAGTCACAACCTTCACAGGCAAAGGGATAAAAAAATTGACATAAAGTGTTGAGTTTTGTATTTGTGGGTTTTTTTTTCCATACTGTGGTTAAAGATCCTTGGAAATAAAATGGATTAATTTTTTAGATCATAGTAAAGTGTATTTCAGAAGGGTTGTTCAATAAAGATATATTTCATTTAATAATTTTATTTTCATTTTATTTAAAAAAATTTTTTTCGTAGGGGAGGTAATTAGATTTACTTATTTTTTTATTCTTAGAGGAAGTACTGGGGACTGAACCCAGGACCTCATGCGTACTAAGCATGCACTCTACCGCTTGAGCTATACCCTCCCCCATTAAATAATTTTAAAAGGTAAAACATTTTTAGCTTTTCAACTAAGGATAAAAAGAACTGATATATCAGATTTCCAACTGTTTTACCTTATATCTAGGTACCATCAAGGTTAAAATATTGTTTCTGTATTTATTTTAAGTTCATAATTAACTTTTCTGTGCTGTATAGATTAATATTTCCTTCCTGTTGGTGACTCAAATTTGTGATAAAAACCAATAAGCTTAATAAACTTCCTAAATTCAGTATATCATATATTTAGTTATCAATGACACCCTGCAGGATATTCCAGTTTTGCAAATATTTTAAAACAGTTGAATCACAGAACTATATACATATGTATGTATAGTATATACAAACTATATACATATATATATATATATAAAGGTTTTTTATTGAAGTATAGTCAATTTATAATGTTGAGTCAATGTCTGGTGTACAGCATCATGTTTCAGTCATCCATGTACATACATATATTCCCTTTCATATTCCTTTGGTTACTACAAGATATGAATATAGTTCCCTGTGCTGTACAGTAGAAACTTTTTATCTATTTTATGTGTAATAGTATCTGTAAACCTCCAACTTTCAATTTATCCCTTCCCACCCGTTCCCCCTCTGGTAGCCGTAAGTTTGCTTTCTATGTCTGTGGGTCTGTTTCTGCTTTGTAAGTAAGTTCATTTATGTCTTTTAAAAAGATACTTTTGAATTTCATTTACCATCTGCCTTATTTCTTTTCAATGGACTGTTTGGTTTTTTAGCTATGATATTATACGTGAAGAGTGCAAACATCCTTATTCATTACACTTCCTCAAAGAATGCAAAAATAAAATTTGAAGAAAGTGAAAGAAGATTTGGGAAGACCTTCAAACCCATCCAAGACGAGTGATGTGTGCCAATTATCAGCTGTCGTATATTTTAGCAGAATTTCAAATCATAGAAGTGAAAGAAAGAGAAAAATACCATCAAATATTCAGATTCAAATAGAAGACTAATATTACAAGAAAAGTTTGATTAGCTATATGATGATTAAATCTTAAAAAAAAAGTATATTTCGATTATTTAGTTACGTTCACCTTTTAAGGAAACACAACTATCATTGCTCACAGAATTCCATCCCAGCTGTGAAAGACGTTTTACACAATATTTGACATAAACACCAAATAAATGTTCACCATGTTTTCATTATTAACATTGTTGTTGCCAATTTTAAGCCAAAGTGTTTATTTTATATATATTATTTATTAAGAAGAAAAATCATCCACATTAGGTTTAAATGTATGCTCTAAAAGATGTCTTGGAACAGTTTGAGTCATTACTTGCAAATGGAAATTCTCTAAGTAGTTTCCTCAGTGGAATCATAACACTGAGCAGGAGGAGGACTTGAGCAACTGGCTAGTTTCCCTGCCAAAATGGGACGTTTAGCGCAATGGATGATGCTCATAAAGATATATGATGATGATAAGAATGATGAACACTCACCTGGCACTTAAGTGCCGGGCATCACTCTAAATATTTCATAGCCATTAACTCAACTAATCTTACAAAAACCCAGTGAGGTAGATAGTTCTTTTTTGGGGGGGTAGGCAATTAGGATTTATTTATTTACTTGGAGGTACTGGGGATTGAACCCGGGACCTTGTGAGTCCTAGGCATGCGCTGTACCACCCACATTATGGAAGGCAATCTGCTTCCTTCAAAGTCCACTGATTTAAAGGTTAAGCTCATTAAAAACAAAAACAAAAACAAAAACCCTTCACGAAAACAGCTAGAATAATTTTTGACAAGATACCTTGTCACTGTGACCCAGGCAAATTGATGTGTAAAATCAACCCTCTCAGGAATCCTAGAGGAAACACTCCCCACATCACACTGGGGCTTGAGAGAGCCTAACAATATAAGACATAGTGTAAACTCTCAAGCCCAAGGTCCTGGCAATAAAACGAAAGGAGAAGGCAAAGGACGGGGTAGATGTGCACCTGCAGACTTGCAGTCTTACCAGCCAGGGGTCTCCACAAGCTGTGAATGGGATCCATGACCCACACACATGCAGAGCCACCCTAGAGGATGGTAACTTCAACCTTGGTATAAGGAAATCCCTACCATTCATTTTTTTTCTAGAATAATACCCAGCATGTGGTCAAACATAACCAGCCATGAAAGGAAACAAAACTCCCCAAATGGGAACCAGAGAAATAGGAGAAAGAAGAAATGGACACAGATTTCAGACTTTATAAATGCAAAAGAGTTTTGAATGCCTCTACTGATGAACCTGTATCCATTAGCTTTTACTGAATGACAGATGACCTCAAATCTCACCTAGGAGTGACACTTTCAACTCCCTAGTGAAACTGGTAAATGTTATTTTTCAAAAGTTAGCCTCCAGAAATGGTCCGCTGAGCATACAGCAAATGAAGAAAAATTTATTCAAGAAAACATACCAAAAACACTTAGTAAGAACAGCAAAAGTCTGAGGTGCTTGAATCACCACCGGCTGCCTCCCTACCCCCTCCCAGCTCAGCAGGGCAGAAGGTCCACTCTGGATGGCTGCAGCCAGGGGCACGGGGCCTCTGCTCCATCCAGCCCCCAGCCAGAGGTTCACAGCATCCTCCTGGGTGCGGCAGGATATCAGCATTCCTCTTTCTGTCCCCAGGTGCCCCTTGCAGAGGCAAAGTGCTGGGCAAGAGTGACCGAGAGGTTGGGGCTCTTTCTTCTGTCCAGCCCCTGTTCTGGACACTCTCCCTTAGGTGTGGTGCACTGACAAAACTGGAACCCCAGCTGTCCTCGCCCTGGCCTGCAAAGCAAAGTGTCCCCACCAGGATCAGCAAGCCAAGACAGCCTGGCTACCAACCCCCTCCAGCTCCTAAAGCAGGTGACAGAGAAGTGTGCCTGTTCCCACCTTCCACTCTAGAGCTCTGGTTCAAAGATTTGGCTCAGAGAGAGAAGCAGGTCATATGAAAAAGTGATCTGGAGGACTTCCCAAAGGAACTGACTTTATTTACGGCAACAGAATATGCGAACATCCACGCTAAAGAGTTCCCTCAAAAATAATGGAGCTGGTGGTCAAAAGCAATTAAGAGGAAACTGGTAGGTTCATTAGAGGTAAAAGCTAGACTGCGGGCTGGCTGGTTTACCAGAGAGAACCAGGGAAAGCAACAGCTCCTGGGGCCAGAACAATTCCCAAACCCTGACTTCAGAAACCACCCCTGCATAGGACACTGAAAACCTAACTGGATCAGGCCAAGGGCTGGGCTGCACACTTCCCACGGCCAGCCGTGCCACCTGCCTGAGCCTCCTGGTGCACGTGCCGCCTGTGGCATCTTCTCTCCTGTCCTTGTGCTCTACTACAAATCACAGGTTCAAAGATAAAAATTACTATGCCACACATCTCAGCAGAGAAAAGCCAACAATTTGATGTTTTTTACTCTGGGTCTCCGGACCCTGGGGGCAACCAGGGAAAGCCCTTCCCTGATTGCAAGTGTAGGACAAGCCTATAGCTTAATCATGTAAATTCTCATCAGTCTGTAAGTGACATAGACCAAAGGTCTTCCCAGTGGTCTCTGTGCAGGGTATGCCCACGTTGCCCATGGGACACTGTCACCCTGGCCCAGAGTTCATCCACCATGTCACACTCTGCCATCCATGGGCTAAGTCAGCCATTCCTGGAATGTTCCGGGACACTGTTGCAGGGATCAGGTCTAGAGGGGGCCTTGTATGTTGTAGCTCTTGTCCTTTGGTGAAGAGAGATGCCAGAGGAAGGTGTTTCAGATGCACTGTGACCCTGGTTCAGTGACTTCCTGCATGGACCTTCCCCCAGCTGTAAGTGGCGTGGAAGCTCTGGGCACAGGATGCCTGGAAGTGCATTTCTGAAATCCTAGAATGTGAGCCCATTTGTTTGCAGGAGAGCACCAGTTTTGTGTTTTAAGCCACATAATTATTAGCTTAGGTGTATGTTTTCAAGATGCACAGTAATCAAATTCATGGTGGACATTTCTTAAATGCACTGAAATTGTTTAAAAAAATAAGTTAAAAAATTTTAAGAGTCATTACTTTTAAGAAGCTATTTCCAAAATACTGCTTTTACATAAAGTGTGGGTGAGTATCTAAGACTATACTTGGACATGGAGCCAACCTAAATGTCCATCGACAGGTGGTTGGATACAGAAGTTGTATATTTATACAATGGAATACTATACTGCATAGAAAAAATAAAATAATGCTATTTACAGCAACATGGATAGAACTAGAGATCATCATTCTAAGTGAAGTCAGCCAGAAAGGGAAAGAAAAATACCATATGATATCACTCATATGTGGAATCAAAAAAAAAAAAAAAGACACTGTGAACTCATCTACAAAACAGAAACAGGCTCTCAGACTCAGTAAACAATCTTATGGTTACCTGGGAAAGGGGGTGGGAAGGGATAAATTTGAGAGTTAAAAACTTACAAATGTTAGCCACTATAGTACAAAAATAGATTTTTTTTAAGAAAGGCTACACTTGGGAGCCCTGTGACAGTACACCAGGCCCCGTGTGGAACCTGCTGTCTGTGCCTGATTGCTCTTTGCTGATAAAGCTGCAGGACTCGCCAGACGTGATTCTGAGCTTACACAGGTAGGAATCTAAAGAGGTAGAGATAAAAAAATAACCACTTAAAACTAAAAATAGGGAAGAGGGTATAGCTCAGTGGTAGAACACATTCTTGGCATGCAGGAGGCCCTGGGTTCAATCTCCAGTATCTCCATTAAAAAAAAAAAAAAAAAAAAAAAAAAAAAAAAAAACACAGTAAAAAGTCCTCTGAAATCCCTCAAAATAGATAAATCTGATATAAAAATATGATGATCTTCAGACTTTGCATATGCATCAAATTTCATTCCTTTTCTTCTTTCAGAGAGTCCAATGTTGCCACTTCCCCCTTTACCAGCTACCCTAGGAAGAGACAGTCACCTCCATAGAATTTCATTTGTATACTTATAAATGAAACTTAGAATATTGCAATGTGTTTGAGATTGTCTAGGACTGTGAGTTTCTTTGAGCTGGGATCCTAATCTGATGAATTTTTTTCCCAAAAACCTAGCACCGAGATGATTGTGTTTGCTAAATAATCTATTATCATTTTTAGTTAAATAAATAAAATTAAACTAAACAACTCTAACATCAAATGACTCAAATATAAATAACAAAAAAGAAAGAAAACCCATTACTAAAATAAGAAACTAAAAATGAATAATTATAATACATATAATATACATACAATATTGTACATGCATGTAATTATTATACATATAATATACACATAATAAAATATGTATTAAGGCTAGTTAAAAATAACTCAGAAATGAAATAATTTTAAAAGATATAAAATTGAAAATAATTGTTAGGCTGAGTCTGAAAATATATAACCATTTAAAGGGGAGAGCTGCAGATTTGGGGGAGCTGCTGCCAGGCCCTCCTGAGCTGTGCAAGATGTTCACTGCATCAGATGGCACAGGGCAGCTGCAGTGGCGGTGATGAGAACACAGACCCCCAGAGAGAGGGTGGAAGAACAGAGCTGAGAAAATTCCAGAAGCAAGGTACCTTTTTTTTTTTTAGCATTTCACAACAATGACAGGACAGAAAAGCTATTTACATCCTACTGCTTTCCACAAAATCAAGAAAACAAATTTCTTATAAAATTTAGTGATAGAAAAATATTGATGTTGAATCCCAGGTACTTATAGGGCATGAAAAGGAAGAATTTCAGAGCAACATCACTAGAGATGATGACAACCTTCTTTTCTTGATGTACTCCATGGACTGTAATGTGCTTCTTTTCCAGAAACCAAGTAAAAGACAGTAAGAAAATGATTCAAGACATTAAATGACATCATAAATTAGAATGAGTAAAAACTCAGATGAAAGGACAGGACTTAGGAAAGAATGAGAAAAATGGAAAAAAATCACTTCATGAATGAAGTGTAAAGTCATAACAGCAAGGTGACAGACAGTGCCTTGTGAGAAATAGAAGGTGAAAAGAGGAAAATGCTAAAAAAATAAATCAAGCAAGAAATGATAAAGATTTGTGAGAAAAGAATATGAAAAGGAATATATATATATACATGGATGACCGAAACATTACGCTGTACACCAGAAATTGACACAACATTGTAAACTGTCCATACTTCAATACTTCACAAAAAAAATGTTGTAATTCAGAAAATTTGCTGGGAATAAAGAAATATATTCAAAGTTCACCTAGACAGGTACATTGAGCAGTGACTCAGAATGATCAATGGCAGGATTTGGTCTACTAAAGAAATGCTTAGACATATGAGGGAAAAGGGGGAAATGATACACTGCAAAAAGGAAAGAAAATGAGGATCTCACTCACCATTTCTGAGTACAATATTTTATGACAGAAGAAAATAGAATAACATATTTAAAGGCACTCCCAAAAAGAAACTGTGGATCATGAGTTTTATAGCTAAAAATTGTGATCTACAGGTATAAACGTATAGACATCCAAGTCATCATGCAAGACCTCAGGTAATATTGTTCCTGGGGCCCCTAAAAGAGGGATGATCAAATTACTCAGCACAGTGAAATGCCTAGAAAAGGTATGGGACAGATGGTCAATCCTAAATCCACACAGCTTTGTCCAATTAAGAGTGCATGACACAGTTACTACCTACTATGTGTAAAATAGATAAATAACAAATTTCTTCTGTAGAGCACAGGGAACTACATTCAATATCTTACAGTAACCTATAATGAAAAAGACTATGAAAAAGAAAAAAATATATATATAGCTGAAATGTTATGTGTATACCAGAAATTGCCACAACATTGTAAACTGACTATTCTTCAATAAAAAAAAAAAAATTATAAGAAAAAAAGAGTGAGTGGCAGAGAGCATGACCTCAGTGGCAGGCACACGAGTAATTGCTCAAATAATTTTTTTTTGCTGTGTGAACTTTATTCATTTTAATTGAAGTACAGTCAGTTTCACTGTGTCAGTTTCTGGTGTGTGGCATAATGGCCCAGTCATACATATACATACATATCATTGTTTTCATACTATTTATTAAGAGCTCTTTGTTTTTTACTTTATGTAAAAATATTTTTTAAACAACTGGCTGTAAATAGTGTTCAATATAAAAAGTTCCAACATTAAATGTAAAGAAGATCACCAAAATGAATTTTAAATACATATGACTCAGAAATTAATACCTGGGGCTATGTGCGCTGACCTGAGAGAGTGATATTTAGGGAAGAGCTGTAGGGGGCAGCTGCTGTTGGCCTCATGGCTGACTGAAGCCCCCATCATGGGTGAGCTCCAGCCCCTCTGAGGCCTCTGGGCTCCTTAGCAAGTAGGAGTACTGGAATCTGGTACCCACAGTGAGGCACAGCACTGGGTGGAAGAGGGGCTCACCAGGTGTGAAGTGTGGGACCCAGAAGGACACTCAGGCCCTGGGGAGAGGACCTGGGACCCTAGCCACCCCAGGGGTAGACCCGCAGGGTGTAGAGGCCAGTCTGCAGCTCTGTGCTGAGAGTGTGATCTGGGTGATGAGACACTCAGAGTTTGGACTTGGTCACACTCTTACCCATGGCCAGAGTGGGTGGCTGTCTCCCAGTTCCTAGAGCATCCCTGATGATGTCAAGGAATCTGTGATCTGGAGATTAAGGATTTCTAGGAAATCAAGTCAAAAGAAGGGAGTTTCTGGGGTGAATAAGTGATGTTTTCCAACTCAGCTTTCTCAAAATTTTGTTTTGTGAGGGAACCACTGACACCTCCAGGGCAAGCAAATTTCATTCAAATACAATGTATTTCACCCATAAGCCTCATCTGAAAGGAAAATTCAAACCATAATTTGTCTTATATTTATATTTATTCAAAATGATGACCTAGACTTGCTCCCTTGCAAACAGCTAGGAACTATTTTAACTGGTCAGCTTTATGGGAACCTGACCTTGCTTTTCCTTTCCCACTGCTGGGCCTTCCTTCCCCAGCCCTGCAAGGCACCGCCCAGTCTTTTGTCCTCTGAGGAAGGAAGCCAAGTGCCCACCTCGATGCTCAGGCCTTGGAGATCTCTTGCTTCTCTTGTTATTTGACAGTGTTTCTGGCTCGGCACACAACCACCATGGGTGGCACAAGTGTGAGATGGAGAGGGAGACAAGGGAACGGCATTTCCTATTCTTGGCAACATTATCCGAAGTGAAATATTAGACCCCGGTTGGGGAAATTTGAAGTGCATGCCCCCCAACTCTGCCTGGAGGTGATTTCTTTCCCCAGATTCCTTCCAGAGCACAGGGGTATCCCAGGGGTGACCTGCAAAGGTTGGAACCTGGCCCCAGCACTCCAAGCTTTTAAAGTTGTGGGAGGTTTATTCTGAAGTCGCCTGTAACCAAGAAGGTTTGGAAATGAGGGAAGGGGCAGGAGTGAGGCATCATTTCAGCGAATGTTCACTTGATGCTAAAGCGTTTGAGGCCCCAAGGACCAGGGTGACCGTGGCCTCAGGCCTGGCCCCTGCAACAGCAGATTAAAAATCAGAATGAGCACCAGACTCATAGTGGAAATTTACACTCTCTTCCAGGCAGTCGAGCTGGGAGACAGTGTAGCACTGAGTTCCTGCTGCTGGCGGTGCATCTCATTCCGTTCATGCACCCCTCAGACCTACGTTTCCTCAGGCGTCAAAGCCACTTACAATGACTTTCATTGTCTCATAACCATCAGATGCCATGAGTGGAGCGGAAAAGCCTGCTCACAGGTGAGATTCATTATTAGAGGAAATTATTCTTGACTCAACAGCAGGGATTCTGAAATACAGTTTTGTCCATTTACCACCTGGGATCATTTTTTTGAGTGGTCTGGAGTTTTTTCCCAGGTCTACTGAGGATCCCTTGGCAAGCAGTCAGCTGCAGAGGCCTGAGCAGCACCAGGCTTCCCTTCCCTCTAGATGCTGCTTGGATTCCAGGTGGGTGTGCATCACTCACCGTCCTCGTCTGTGCCTCTGGGCCCACATGGGAGGACTGTCCTCTGTGGAGGCTCAGCCAGCTCTGGATATAAGAATCATGCTGGCACTTGCAGGAGAGTCAGCAGTGCCGACCAGTGTGGAGGTTTAACTATTCCTTTAGTCCATAAAATGAACTATACTCTTGCCTATTAAAAAAAAAGTACAGGTTTTTAAACTTGCCTATATTTCTTGCCTTGTCTATTTGTTTTAAAATATAGGTTTTATTATTATTTAGTTAAGCAAGGTGATTGAAAAGATAGCTTCTTATACTCATGGATCTTAAGAAGACCGGCACATGATGCCATGCAGTGCCATATGAGGGGGCCACTGGGGTCAGTTAGGAGGCAGAGGAGTGGGGGTGGGGGGTATGTACCAGCAACTAAGGAGAGCCTCTGTGCACCCCAGCCCTCTGCAGCTAGCCAGCCCTAAGCCTGCTGGCCTCACCCTGCCCAGTCCTCCCACAGAGACCATAGTTAAGGCTGTGCCTGTATTTCCGCTCCTGCTCCATCTCTGGACAGACCCTGGTGCTTCTGCATGTGGCCCTGCATGGTGTTCTGTGCCTCCTGTTTCTAGGGAACTATGGATATAAACCTCTTCTCCATGACAGTCACTTCTGTGTCTGTGTGTCTTACCATACCTGAATTTAAAACAGCAAAGTCATTCATGTCGACAAAGATGTGATGTTCCTTTTTGTGTAGTGCCAGAGTTCAGAGATTTCTGTTAATTAACATAATGAGGATTAGAAATAGTTTCATACTAGATCACGTATCAGATTTCATGACAGTACATTTATTGGAGGAAGAGTCAGTAAATTAAGTTTGATGAAAGCAATTTTCACATACTAAAGTATGGGGAAGCCATTGTGGCTTATATATGAGTTAATTTGAATTTTGTGTGAACTAAAACAGTCTGTAGCCTATCAAACATACATTGTACATCTTCTTTAATTATTAAAGAAAAGGGTGCATTGCCCAGAAGTAAAGAATGGCCATATTAAAAACAAGGATTAAATACCTCCCTGCCTGGACATCAATGCTGCTCCTTGATGATAAGACTCCTTTGCCAGGTGCCAAAGCCATACTGACTCACTGTGTATGTGCTGATCAGTGTGTTTTGTTTTTAGGTTTTGTTTTTTTTTTTTTAAACATTGAAGGAATGTATCCCTGACTTGTTTATTCTGAAAATATATAAAACTGTGCTGAAAGCCATGCTTCTTTGGAGCAGTTACTCAGAGTTATCTGAGAGGCTGTCTACAGTCTTCAGTTTGGCTCAAAAGGAAAAAAACCTCTTTTTTTCCTATTATAATTTTTTTATTGATTATTTCTGTTGACAGGAAGCAGTACCACTTGCCAAATTATTGTTGAATCACAACCGTAGGTTGGGTACAGATGTAGAATTTGGTAAAAATCAACCAAAGCTTATTGCTATATGGAATTTACCCCATAAAGCATATATATTTTATTATTATTTGCAAATTCTGTGCTGTATAAACTTTATACATAATTAACCACATTACTTAAAATAAAGTGATGTATCTGTTTATTATCAGTAATAATATATACAATTTTTTTCTGCAGAGCTGGTTATTAAACATTTAGTCACACATCATTGTATAAACCCCACTGGAGATGCTGCAGACACTTCCAAACACAGCACCCTCCCTCAGCTTAGCAGTATTCCCCTGCTGGGGATTCAGCCATCTCTGTGGCTTTAAACTTTCATCATTATATTTAGCTGGAGTCCTGCAGAGGTCTAGTTTCTGGTCAGGAGATCATTGTCCTTTCCCAACAGCAGACAGTCCAGGTGAAATGAGAAAAGTCTGTGCATATAAGGTTTATAGAACCTAATTTTAACTGTTCAAGCTGAGTTTAGCAGAAAGGTCTGTCACAGGACCTATTGCCTGTGTGATACAAAGCTACATGTGCCGGAGTGGCTTTTGAAGATGGCAGAATTTGGAAATACATGCAGAGGCTGGTTTTGAGTGCTCCCAGCCAAGAAAAGTCAGTTGCTTCCAGGTAGAAAAGTGGCCAGTTGTGATGTGGCTGAAAGGTACAAGGGGATCCTCCTGCAGGCATTTGATTTGGCTCTGATGTAAAATCTAACCCAGGGATGGGTTGAAAGATCTGAACAGTCAGGGGATTGAGATCACGTGACTGGTATAAATCCTTGTAGCTTTCCCTGTGCCTTCTCTCAGTGTCCCCATGAGGGTCCCTTAGTGAGAGCATGCATGGAATTGTGGTGACAGATCCTTCTTTCCTAGGATGCACCAGGGTAGGCTGAGTGAGAACCAAAGCTGGCAGGGAAAAAGTGGCTTCTATAAACAGTCCAGAAGGGAGAGAGCTAGTTACTGCTTTCTCCAAAAGGAGGACCCCTCGCTCTCTGTCACAGTGAGCAAAACCGGGGTGTAAAAAGGCTCATTTCTGGGATGGGGCAGTTCCAAGACAGTGGCCCAGGAAGGCTATCTCTATTGCTGTCCTCAACAGCAGGAGACAGATAAGATACATGACACATTTATGTGAAGCTTCCAGCCAGAGCTCAGAATCCATTTTTGTCTCCTGGAAAGTTTCTACTTTTTAAATCATCTCTCTGAACATCTGGGGTGTCCTTTACAAGGAAAAGACCTTTCATTCTCAAATTCTTCATGCACTCCAGAAAAAGCTGGCTGCTAACTTTTCACAATTCATGTTCTTTTCAGAGCTAAGTAGGTCAAGGTTTCTCAATTAGTTAGTTAGTTATTTAGTTAGGTGAATGCATGGATAGATAGGTAAATAAAATAATTAATTTGGTTTTCGTGCTTAAAATTAGGAATTATTCTATTTGGAGGATCCATGATCCTAGTTCTTAATTTTCTATTTAAAATGTAAATGAGTATTTATATCTTAGGTATTCATACTATAAATGAACAGATCTTGGCTTTCCTTTTTGCCACAATTGTAGCCTCTTGAGTGTGGAACAGCCCTCTCAGTTCAATTTCTTTAAGTGCAGCTAGATACTAACTACCATATATAAAATAGATAAACAACACGTTTCTACTGTAGAGCACAGGGAACTTTATTCAATATCTTGCAGTAGCCTATAATGAAAAAGAATATGAAAAGGAATATATGTATATATATGGATGACTGAAGGATTATGCTGTCCATTAGAAATTGACATAACATTGTAAACTGACTATACTTCAATAAAAAGAAAAAGAAGAAAGAAAATGACACAATGTATTTTTTATCTACCTATGTTTTTCAGCACACTTCATATTGGTATAAAAGTGCCTAAGATGGTAATTTTGTGAACATTCCATACATAGGATAAATACATTCTTCAAGTTCTTAGGATAAATTTGCCAAGTCCATCATCCATCATTAGATTTTTTCTAGAATAATTAAGCGGCAACAGAAGGTACTGCTCAGAATGTGCCAGAAACTATTTAAAGACAACTATGACATCAGAAGTCATTATTACCCAGAAATATTTATCTCCCAAAATTTGAATAATTATTTTTTCATGAACCATAGTCCAAGTCAACCCTTTACTGAATTCTACCCTCTTTCTCTTTAATACTCATTTGAATATTACTTTGAATTCCTATTTTCACAGCCAATGGTGGAAAAGTTTGAAAAGGCCAATAAAGTAATTTACAATATAGACTTTTAAAATAATTGGACCTAGAGATTATCATATTGAGTGAATAAGTCAGAGAAAGACAAATATATGTTATCACTTGTATGTGAAATCTTTTAAAAAATGATATAAATTCTATTTACAAGCCAAGAACTGACTCACAGACATAGAAAACAAACTATGGTTACCAAAGGGGAAAGGGCAGGGAAGGATAAATTAGGGGTTGGGGATTAACAGAGGCACATTACATTATATAAAATAGATAAAAAACAAGGACCTACTGTATAGCACAAGGAACTACTGTCAATTTTTGTAATAACCTATAATAAAAAAGAATCTGAAAAGAAAAAAATACATATGTATATGTATAACTGAATCACTTTTCACCTGAAACTAACATTATAAATCAATTACACTTCAATAAAGTTTTTTTTAAAAACACAGTATATTACACACAAAACTAAAATAGATTGTATTACATAGGCTTATAAGCTAAAGTGGGTTTAAAAAGCTGAAAAACTCAATGGAAATGTCATCTATGTGTGTGCTTTCAAAGTGAACACTCTAAAGCACCAACTTTGTGTGAAGGGGCCTCTCCCAGCTGGCCGGGCTCCCATGTGCCCCACCATGTCCTGGGGGACTTAGTCATTGGTCTGTGCATCATCCACTTCTTTCTCCCACCCATGCTTGAAGGGTGGTGCCGCCACCCCCAGCTGATGTTGGGCCTCGTGTTTGTTGGCTTGGTGAGTGTGTGCATGTATGTGTGTGTGTGTGTGTGTAGCAGCCCATGTAATTCAGCAGACTTCCCATTTCAGTGCTCACACTGAGAACTCTCTCTTCACCTGTGTGTGCACTGTCCTGGTGTCCAGGAGGAGTCAAAACCACACTCAGGGCTGAGGCCCCTCAGCTGAGCACTGGGACAGCCCTCTCAGGACAGGGACATTTCAGTGCTGAGTGAAAGATACTTTTCTACCCACAAAACACTCCAGTATATGTAGTTTTATATCACATGCGCAATAAATCTTGTGTTGACCTTTCCATTGAACTCAGCTTTGAGTATTGTGAAGGAAATTCAATGAAGCTTATAAAACAGCAATATGTTGATCAGTTACTTTAATTCAGGCTGTAGCGTCTATCCCAGAGTCTTTTTCTCACTCATAATTTCTTCTTATTGGATTCTTTTGGCTTGTTTGCCTGAATTATTTGTAATATTCTTCTTGTTTTCACTCCTCTGATTTCTGATTATGGTATCTGCCCAAACAGGGTCAGTTTAATCAGCCGGGAGCTGAAGGTCTTGACAGATGGGGTTGAGAATTGTCTGACCCCTAACCCTGTATGGTTGGCGGGAAGACAGTCCCCTTAGCCCACTTTCTTTGCCACAAGATCTTTACATGCTGGTTTCAGATTGGCACAGATTCAGTGGCTGGGCTGCAGCAGGGAGGCTGTGCTACCTGGCAGGCTGTGGGAGACCAGGATCCCAGGAGAGGGGGAGTAGCCTCTGGCCTGGAGCTGTCAGTTCTGGGCTGAATTCTCAGCCCGCCTGTCTTTACAGTGAGTTCTGCTGAGATGATCTCCTTTTAAGGACATGTTGGTGATAACCCCAAGAAGTGCTAATTGTCCTCCCAAAATGTGTCACAACTGAGCTGTTCGCACAGGATGCTGGAGGAAAGGAGGTAGGGTGCCCAGCTGCCTGCCTCCAGCCTTGGCTCCCAACCCCCTGCCCTCTCTGCATCTTCTTGTCTCTCTTTCTCTGTCTCTGTTTTGGGGCAGCTGCCCCTTGCCAGACTCAGAGCACAGCGGTGCAGGGGACAACCATGAGGCATGGCCCTTGCCCCACCAAGGACTTAGGGACTTGCTGAGTGAACAAACCAACGATGTGAAGTGTAGCTGCGTCTGCCGCGCATCTCTGCCCCGCTCAAGAGGCGCTCAAAAGGGAGCTGCTGCCAGAGGGGCCCCGAGCTTGGTTTCGTCCAAAATCATTGGAGTTTAGGGTTGAATAAGCTCCAGCCTCTAGTGTTTCCTTCCGCGCATCTGAGTTGTTTACCTTGAAGTACCCAAGAAAGCAAGAAAGGCTTTCTTGAAAATGTTTACTAAATGATACAAATATTCATCTAATGCTCCAGTTTATAAGAAATGAACCAAATTGATTTATTTCAACATAGAAAATCAAAGAAGCCACACGAACCCTGGCTCCCCCTCTCCCCTCCCCGTGGAACCGCCAGGCTGGGCTCGCTGGGTGGCCCGGCAGTGTCCCATCGGGATGGAGCCGCAGGTCAGGCCAGCAGGCTCCCACCTCGCTGAGGATGCATTTCAGGAGGAGGCAGGGCAGGAGGATGAGAATGCTCCGCCTGCATCACTCGCTTCCTCCATTAGCGTGGGAGGCCAGGAAGTCTTTCAGATGTGGGGAAAAAAAATCCTGAGAGTGTGTAAGACACGCTGTGGCGGGCTTGCTTGAAGAGAGTGAAGCTGGGGGAGGGTGTAGCTCAGCGGTAGAGCAGCGCCTGCTTAGCATGAAGTCATCAGTTCGATCCCCAGTCCTTCCATTAAATAAAAAAAAAAAAAAACCTAATTACCTCCCTTCCCCTCAAAAGAAGGAGAGTGAATCAGAGATGTTTGCACCTGCTCTGACAAAAGCGCCTTTCTGCCTCAGCCTCCTCACTAGACTTTGCCCAGTGACAGGCTAGCTCATACATCCCCTTTGGCTTCGTCTGCAAACAGCAGGATGTTTGTGTAGCTTGGAGAGCTGAAAGAGAACATGTTTACTGTTTTAAAGGCTCACAAAGGAACAGCACTTCAGCCCCTCATTCTGCACAGGAGCTGACCAAGGTGATCTTTGAGAGATCCACCCCAAGTCATTTAGCAATCAGGGACAAACAGATATGATTTAAAATATAATAGAATAAAACTGCTTGCCTCCTTCTGTTGAAAAGAAGGTCCAACTTTCCCCCCAATTACTCCTAACACTGCTGCCTTGACTAGGAACCACTTATTAAAAAAGAGGAGGAAAGTACCCATCTCTATGGCAACGGAGGACATCCCCAGGGAGGAAGTTACAACCGGACACAGCTACACAGCATTGGGGGCTGGGCCCCACCTGGAGTGCCCACATCCCTGGGGTGGCAGTGCAACTTCTCCACTGTGGGTCTCACCCTGAGCCCCAGGGGTCCGTGAGTCTGGCTTTCTGGATGGCTGGGACGCCAGCCCAGAGGTGCTGAGTGGGAATCTCTGGGGTAGTGAGACCAGCTGAAGTCCCCGGGAGTGAGTGGTTACCAGGTGAAGCTGACAAGCCCCACAGGCAGGGGCACCAACCCCACTGAGGATTCTCACAAGCAAATTTGGGGCTGGATGTGGGGCTGGCTGGGCAGGGAGACCTGCAGATAAGGACGAGTGCAACTTACAGGGGCCTTCTCCCCAGGGCCGCTCAGCAGAGGCCAGCCTGCTCTTCCCCTAAACAAACCCACCCAGCTCCGCCCTCTAGGATACCTTCAGAAGATGCCCGCTGTGCATGAGAGCCTGTGGTGCCCTTGGACCGGCAGAAACTAATGAGTAATGACAAAGACAAGCCACTGCAGCAGGGACCGGCCTTGCATCTGTCTGTAGGTAACTGTCATGGGAAAGGCCAAGAGGTCACGCTCAGCACAGGACCCAGGCCAGGTCCACTCCAGACCGGCACCCTTCCCCACACCACTCCACCGTGGGACACGGTCATTCCAGGGTCCAGGAACCGCATAAAACGGGAACCTTAGCATGTGGGCCCAGAAGTGGCTCCAGAAAAGCTGAGGGTATGACAGGTGTTCCCATCGGGAGAAGCAGCTTTGCAGATGAAGGAGGGGTCCCACTCTAACGAGCTTCACCATTGACTTTCCCCTGTAGGAAGGAGCCAGGCTGCCCAGAGAGAAGGATCCAAGCCGTACTGGCAGTCTTTTCTCATATGTGGACTCAAAGGCTGTTGCAATAGTCGTAATGACTCTAATGACAAAGTCAATAAAGAATTTGGTTAGGCTGATTCAGCTCCTCAAGCAGGAGTCCCCAAACTGGGGCTGTGAGCACCATGCAGTGTCCCTCCCAGGGGCCCAATGTCACCCACTGAGCTTAGGAAATATTAGAACTTCCACTATATATTTATAGGAAAAATTTTAAATAAGCTTTATTTATATTTACTGATTATTAGAATGGATGAAATCAACGGCCTTATGGCCCATCATTATTTTATGTCACACCAAAAGGAGAAGTCTGCTGCTGATGGATGACTTACTATAACCTAGGATTTAATGATACACTTATTACAAGCCTTTTTAAGACTTAGACACAGCAGAGATTTTCATCAAATATGTTAGTCTTACGCGCGTGAAAAGGACGGTAAAAGTGAAACCACGTTTGCGCATGCTCAGTGTGGCAGTCACCAGCACTCAGTGCGGAAAGTGCTCAAGAAGTGTTTTTACTGATGGGGTGAGGATTAAAAAATGTTTGGATGAGGATAACATCATGTTTCTGTATGAGGTCCAGAACCAGCATTCCCCAAACTCTCCAATTCGCAGATATCCCTGGATTCCCGGTGGCTTCCTGTCTTGTCACGACACCAGAGACGCTCCCCCATTAGAATGGCACCTGTCATGGGAAGGGGTCCCAGAGGGCAAAAGGCAAAGGGCCTGCCCTCTCCTGGGCAGCACACCCAGGCTTGGAGCCAGCTGGGGCCAGGACTTGGCAGGGCCATCTTTCCCACACGCCCAAGACCGGCTCTCTCCCACAGACATTGATTTGCTTGTCGGTCAGTTGGTTGATTGATTTGTGCCAGAACTACAATTTTTTAAATTGGGTGTGAAGCAAATGAGATGAGGCTTGAGTTGACCCCAATCTGACATTGACATAACCTGTTTATCTCTGAAGCCTCCAACCTGCTACTTCTGGTGTCATCATTTAGGCTCTAAAGTTTGGAATATAATGGTCCTTGATGCTAATGAATCACTTAATTCTCTGGGCTGGGGTAGGAAGAACCACCCTCCTGGTATAATGAGATCTCGGGCTACTTCAAGGAATACGCAAAAGTCTCTCTTGCTTCAAGCTTGTCTCGATTTTTTTAAAACCCTAATTGAAAATTCTCTTCAAAGGGGGAGGGTATAGTTCAGTGGCAGAGTGTGTGCCTAGCAAGCACAAGGTCATGGGTTCAATCCACAGTACCTCCATTAAAACAAATAAATGTATTCTTGGGGATTTGAACAAATACTTTGGAGGATTTCCCATGCTTTTCTATTATGCCACGTTGCCTCTTTTAATGCAAAATTAACAAATGTAAATGAAGAAAATTGTAGAATGGTAGCTACCTGCTCTAAAGCATATTGTATTTAGAACACTAAAAATTGATTCTTTTAATTGTAATATAATAGTAGTTAATGGCATATATGGTGTTTCTTCTTTGACACTGTATTTGGAACTAAAAGGTCAAAGGTCATCAATTGAATATTTATTTAGAATTATTTCGTGCAAAGCATGATTTTAGGTCATGGAACAGAAAAAATTACAAAATAGTTCACACCAACAAGAGAGACTATTTTGCATAAATTTTATACTTCAATATCTGGGAGAGGGGAGGGTAGGTTATCCTCATTTCACATGAGGAAATTGCGGAGCAAATACTGTTCTTCTGAAACAGGATGGCGAACATGACCTTGAAAAGATGTTACATTGGGATTAAGAAAGCCTGTCATTCTTGGACCCGTGGAGAGTCAGAGAAAGGAGGGCCCTTGGAGATCCTTTGGCTTTTGGGTCCCTGGAGGAGCCAGAGGACCAGGATTTTGTAGTACATTGTTATCTTTTTGTGATCCCCCATCCGTGTGTCTTTTCACATCATTAGAATTATATTATAAATACAGTTCTCCATTCTACTTTCCATATATTCTTCAAAATCATCATAATATTCCATTAAAGGATTTAAAAGATTTCCTCACATATTATTCTGCTGCTGGATTTAGAACATGGACAGATTTTCAATATTCTAAATAACACTATCAAAAATACTTTCTTTAAGAGCTCAGAAATAAATCTATGCACTTACAGTCAATTAATCTATGACAAAGGAGACAAGAATACACAATGGAGAAAAGACGGTCTCTTCAATAAGTGGTGCTGGGAAAACTGGGCAGCTACATGTAAAAGACTGAAATTAGAACATTCTCTAACACCAAGTCAAAAAAGAAACTCAAAGTGAATTAAAGACCTAAATGTAAGACCGGATATTATAAAATTCCTAGAGGAAAACATAGGCAGAATGCCCTTTGACATAAATCACAGCAATATTTTTTCAGACCTGTCTCTTAAAGCAGAGGACATAAAAGCCAAAAAAGCAAATGGGACCTAATTAAACTTAAAAACTTTTGGATGGCAAACGAAACCATTGACAAAACAAAAAGACAACCTACTGAATGGGAGAAAATATATGCAAATGATATGACAGACAAGGGGTTAACATCCAACATATATAAACAGCTTATACAACTGAACATCAAAAAAAAACAAACAATCTGAGATGACACCTCACACCTGTCAGAGTGGCTATCATCAAAAAGAACACAAATAGCACATGTTGACAAGAATGTGGAGGAATGGGTCCCCTCATACACTGTTGGTGGGAATGTAAACTGGTGAAGCAACTGTAGAAAACAGCATGGAGGTATCTCAAAAAACTAAAAATAGAACTACAATATTACCCATCCATCCCACTGCTAGTTATATATCCAAAATAAAACCAAAAACTCTAATTCAAAAAGAAACATGCACCCGCTGTGTGCACAGCAGCATTATTTACAATTGCCACAGTGTGGAAGCAACCTAACTGCACATTGACAGAAGAATGGATAGCGAAGATGTGGCACAGACACACACACAATGGAATACCACTCAGCCATAAAAAAGAATGACATTTTGCCATTTGCAGCAACATGGATGGACTTAGAGTGTATTATGCTAAGAGAAATGAGCCAGACAAAAACAAATGCTGTATGATATCACTTATATGTGGAATCTAAAAAAATACAACAAACTAGAGAATAAAACAAAAAAGAAGCAGACTCACAGATACAGAGAAAAAAATAGTGGTTATCAGTGGGGAATGGGGAGGAGGAGGGGTAATAAGAGGTAGGGGCAAATAAAAAGGTTATTATGGTATTATATGAAATCATGTGTGTGAAACTTTTGAGAAATGTAAAGCACTATAGAATTTAAAGATTCTTTCATTCAATTAAAAAAAGACATATTTAGGGCAAATCTACTCAGCGGCTCAGAGACAAATGCAATAAAAAATGTGATTTTGCCAATAAAAGTTCTGATTATATTCATAATAAAACTTTAGTGTTAAAAAACACCAAAGAAGTTATTCATTTTATACCAATCACTATAGGAAGAGTAGAAAATGGTAAAGGGATTAAGAATCAGACCCTGAGCCCTTGTGCACTTTTGGTGGGAATGTACATTCATGCAGCCACTATGGAAACCAGTATGGAGGTTCCTCAAAATATTAAAAATATAGCTACCATATGATCCAGCAATTCCATTTTTGGGTATTTATCTGAAATCAATGAACACACTAACTTGGAAAGATACATGCACCCCCATGTTCATTTCACATCATTACAGTAGCCAAGACATAGAAGCACCTGTGTCCACTGATGGGTGAATAGATTAAATAAGTGTGAGATATACATGCAATTTATACTATTGATAAAGAAAATGTGAGATGTATATAATAAAATATTGTTCAGCCATTATAAAAAAGAAAATCTTGCCATTTGCAACAACATAGGTGGACCCCAAAGGCATTCTGCTAAGCAAAATAAGTCACACAAAAAAGCAAATACCATTTGATCTCACTTTTTCATGGAATCTAAAAAAAGAAAAAAAGAAAGTAACCAAACTCATAGATACAGAGAACAGACTGGTGGTTGCCAAAGGTGGGGCAGGGAGTGAGATGGATGGAGGGGGTCAAAAAGTACGAACTTCCATTCATAAAATAAATAAGTCCTGGAGATGTAGTGTACAGCAGGGTGACTATAGTTGATACTGTACTGCACATTTGAAGGTTTCTAAGAGATTAGATCTTAAAAGTTCTCACCACAGGGAAAAAAAAAAGCTATCACTACATGTGGTGATGAATGTTAACTAGACTCGCTGTAGTGATCATTTCTCAATATATACAAATCGGTGGGGAGGGTACAGCTCAGTGGTAGAGTGCATGCTTAGCATGCACGAGGTCCTGGGTTCAATCTCCATTAAAATAAATAAAATAAATAAATAAACCTAATTACTCCCCCCCAATCAAACAAAAAATTCCACTCAATATGTACAAATCATTGTGTTGTGTACCTAAAACCAATATGTTATACGACAATTATATCTCAATTTAAAAAACAAGGGTTTGACATAGTTCAGGGATGTGCTTATGTACTCTGTGAATGGCATCAGTTTTATTCACAGATTAACATTAATTATATGTAAATTATCATTATGTCAATGTTTATATCAATATGCTACAATATGTTAATCTACGATATCTTTAAATAATTTAAATGTTAAATTATAAAATATCATACTATTTCTAAATTAATAACTAATCTCTGGTGATTACCTCTTAAGGAAAAAAAGTCAAATCCTGTTGACTAGCTGGAGGAGTTAACCACTCTAAGCCTC
The DNA here is from genome assembly GCF_036321535.1 of Camelus dromedarius. Lineage (NCBI taxonomy): Eukaryota > Metazoa > Chordata > Mammalia > Artiodactyla > Camelidae > Camelus > Camelus dromedarius. Next base: position 72,776,672 of record NC_087446.1, read on the forward strand.
AGTTTCCTCGAATATAGAAGGTATAACACATATTTCATAGGCTTGCTATGAGAAATGAATGGGATTAAGTGTGTAAAGTGTCTGAAATATGCTGAGAGTTAACACACAGGTATCATCACGATCACTGCCGTCCTCACATCACCATGACCACTGTCAGCACAGCCACTGTCACCACCCATCCTGAAGCAGGATCAATGGGTCAAAGAATACAAAGCGTCACTGCCCTTTCTGCAAATGACAAATTACTTTGAAAGATGCCTGCACGATTTTATTCAACTTTGATAAGCAGAAGCCATATTTTCAGAGTCACTGTCACTGTCACTGTCCTTGGAAGACAGCAGTCCCAGTCTTGGATGTTTCCAAGGATGTAAAATTGTGAGCAGATGTCCTGGGACCCAGCCCTTGCTCTGATGCTTCTGAACCAAGCTGGCATTGCTTAGGAGAATGGAAACTATCCCAGCTAGCTCCTTCCCCATTTCGATGCTGGAAGCCCCAGTGACCAGTGGGAAATGACTTCACCTGCAGGGCTACACAGCTACCACCTGCAATTCTGATGCCTACTCTGTAATTTGTGTCCTCCTTTCTCTGGGGCATGGAAGGAGCAGCCAGTGAGCAGGACCAGCAAATGGAGAGCCCAGTAGGAGAGGGCGGGAGGAAGAGCACACTGCACTATAATCACACTCTCCCCTACGGGCACTGCTGGCACCAGGCAGAGCTGGCTGAGAAGGGGGAGTGGGAAGCGGCGCTGCAGGGCTCCACCCTACAAGGGCCGCCCCTCTCCTGCAGTCTGGGCAGCGGACAAGGGGGTCTGAAGTGGGGCTATATGGCTGCACCCGCATTAAGGGCGTCCCTAGACTGCTAGTTCTCCCCAAGGTGGCAGAAGAGGGAGGGAGGGGTGGGAAGGTGGCTTTAAAGCTGAGCATTCATGAACTGTGTCCTCCATTCATGGCCCCACCCAGGGCATACCCCCGAGAGGGTGGGAGCAGGAAGGCGGCTTGAAGGGCTCCACCGCACAAGAGCCGCCTTCCAAGGCGGTCGGGACGGTGCACGAGGGGATGCGAAGTGGGACTGGAGGCTTGTGTTACCATTAAGCGTGTCTTAGGTTGTGGGATTTGCCCAGCGCTGACTGCTGTGCAGGGAGGAACAGGAGAGCCAGCGGAGGGGCTCCCCAAGGCATAGGACTAATAGGGGGTGCTGAAGGGCTGTACTGCAGTCAGCTGTGCCCCTCCCCGCTGCCCCGGCCAGCGCTTACTGAATAGGGGCCGGAGCAAGGACGAGGGTGCAAGCGCTGTGTCTCCACCTGTGTCCCTGGCCCTGCCCCAGACCCCGTCTCAGCACAGCGGCTGTGTTTTGACCTAGGAAATCCGTGTTCCTTACTCAGTTTTACAAGGGAGACATTTGCATTGAGTTGGAAACTGCTGAGACTCTTCACAAATTGAGTGTTCACCCCACATGTTCTCCACACCTCGCTGGCTTTTATCTATTTACGTGGCAGGCCTGAGCCATGGGTACAAGGGACCTCCCTTCCCAGGGGGCACAGACGCGGTGGCCTTCAAGGGCAGCGCCTGGCCACGCAGGACTTTTCTCGTCCTTCCGCAGCACGCCGTTTGCATGTCACAGTTGAGAACACGGTTTTAATGTGCAGAGAAATCCGACAGAGGGAATTAGTTTGGGGAATCTGTCTGCCAGGCGCGGCTCTGCTTACTAGCTTCTGTGTGCCCCAAATTCTGCTCTCCGTAAAGGACACTTAAGGACACAGTTTGGACGTCAAGTTAAAACCCAGTAATCGAGATATGGGAAACTTAAGAATAAATTTTTAAATGGAAATATTGATTAAAACAAAAAACAAACTATGTGATTGACAGCGAATGTGACTTTCCCAAGGATGAGTGGACCCAGATTGCTCAGTCCTGTGTCTCCTGGCACAGGCAGATTTCTATGGATCCGTATTATAAAGGAGCAAATGCATGCGTGTGTGGACTGTGAGCACAGGACGCGGGTCCGCTTACGGCAGCGGCCGGGTGTCTGGCGGGGGAGGCAGTGCAGGTCCGCAAAGACCGGCGTGCAGAGGCGGCAGCAGCGGAAGGTCCAGGTTCCCCGCACCAGGGCGCCGCATTCGCTGGGGAGGCCTTAGAGAGGCCCTCGAGCCGCTCCGGCCCCGCCCCACGTGCATCCCGACCCCGCCTCTCACAACCAAGCCCCGCCCTTTGCACGCCCCTTCATCCCGCCCCCAGCCCTCTGCTGGTGGGCCCGCTGCCCCGCTCCAGTCCGCTCAAGCCCGCACCTACCTGAGCCTCTGGTCCTGCTCGCAGTAGCGACCGGTGAAGTGGGCGGGGACACGCAGAGCTGCCCAGCATGCAGGTGCCGCCGGTCCTGCAGCATCGCCGCTGCCCCAGGGGCGCTCCTGTGGGGTCTCCTGGGCGTCAGCTCTGCGTGGCCCTCTCGGTTTGATTTGTCCGAGGAGGGCCGAACCAGATCGCCTTGGGGAGGCAATAAAATTAGTTCCCTGCTAAGTGTGGTTGCTCAGGTCAACCCTGTTTGTTAATTTAAGGATTAAAAACAGACTACCTGGGGTGCGAGCAGATCAATGTGAGCCCTGAAACAGATGGGGAACCCCTGCGCACTACAAGTAGCGTTTTCTTTCTTCCCTCCTTTCACATGTTAAAATTAGGCTGTGAGTTCCCAGGACAGTTCTTAAACACAGGCCTCCCAGGCGGGACCACCCACAGGTATGAAGACGCCAAAAAAAATAAGTTTAAACCCCTCTCCTCCCCAACCGCCCTTTCCTCAGAGGGACGCCCTGAGAGTCTGCGATAAGCCTAGCAAAGGTCCGCTATTAACTTAGGTTAGGATATTTGCTTTAAATACACTTAAATCGCAGTTCTCTGGACCTGCAGAGAAATGCCCATTTAAGAGCAAATACAACGTTTTGCCAATGAAACAGTAAAACGTTTTTTCAGAGTAAAAGAACACCTATTTTTTACTTTATAGCTTATCATCATTTGAAGATGATAAAATGTTGACATAGGAAAACAGATGTGGGGCATGAGAAGGGCTCTGTCCCAGGTCTTGGCTGAGCCCCTGGGAGGTGCCCTGCCAAGTGTGGGTCCTTGGTTTCACTCAGGAAAGAATTCAAGAGTGAGCCACAGTTGAGTGCAGGTAGATTTATTCAGAGAGATACATTGAAAGGCAAGAGAAAGGCCATGAGGTGTAGGGGTTGGGTGCTAAGATTAAAAGTAGGTACACACTCCACAGAGAGAGAGTGCGGGCCGCCTCCGAAGAGGGAGAGAGAGAGGTGGCCGTGAGGCGCCATGTTGCTGGTTTTTATGGGCTTGGTGGCTTCATATGCTAATAAGTGGAAGGACCAGTCTAAAGGGAAGGGGCTGGGATTCCCAGAAATTTGGCCATTTCCCACCCTTTGACCTTTTGTGGCCAGCCTCCGGACTGCCATAGTGCCTGTGGGTGTGTTATTCACAATGTTAATATATTACAATGGGTGTGTAATGAAGCTCAAGATCTGCTAGAAGTTAAATCTCTATCATCTTGAGCCTCAAGGCCTACTGGGGGTTGAGTGTTTCACCATTTTGATGTTAATTGATGTGGCCTTCCTTGAATGGCTGTGCCCTGCTCCCTTCCTGTCTCACAACTCTGGTGCAAACTATTCTGTGATTTTATAACTTCTTTCTAAGCATAGCCTGCTTTCTTCAAAGATGAAATAGCCTTTGATACTGATTTAACGTTTTAAATCTTTAAATGGGAGGTTGATGAAAAAGGCTGTTAAGTAAACCAAGAAATGGGTGAGCCTGGTTGCCGTGTAGCCTCCCAAGAACTGGGTCTCAGTGGGGACAAAGCCTGCAGGGGCTGTCATCTCAGCCCTTCATGGAACTGCTATAACAGGAGTCATGACAAGTATACTTTTAGATTTAATAAGTATTATTTGTTTATTGCATGATTTTGTTATATCCAAGAGGGAATACATTTATGACTGTTGTGAACGAAAAATACTGCAAACCATATCAATAAACAAAGAATGCTGAAGCCATCAAGTCATCAGTGGCTGCTGCCATCCCCCAGTGAAGACAAGCCTGCAGCCCGGCCTCTGCAGCAACTCACAATCGTGCCCTCTGGGGGACTCAGAATAAGAAAGGACAGGAGACTGGCCCTAGATAGCTAGGAGCGTGTCAAAGGAATGAATTCAGTGAGCCCAAATGTTTGCTCCCTCCCATACATACAAAAGCGCTAAATTCTTTAACTTGAGATGCCTGGTTTTCTTTAGATAACAAGCAATCTTTTATTGTTCCAACTAGGTGTTGTAAAGCTGTATATTCTAGCTCCTCCCTACCTCTTTAGAGCAGTCCTTCAAAGGGATCTGGGAAGCTTTGAGTCCTCCCGCCAAAGAAAACATAACTCTCAACTTTTAGGCTGCACACTTATTTACATCGACACCTGGAACTGTTCCTGAGGAGGTGGTGAACCAGACACACAACAGATGCTTCCAGATTAAGTGAATTAAGGGGAGTAGTGGTGAGACAAGATAAAAGGTTCAGAGGAGACTCATGATCTACACTTAGATGGGGTGAGGAGGGAGGGTATGCCTCAGTGGTAGGGCACGTGCTTAGCATGCACTAGGTCCAGGGTTCTATCTCCAGGACCTCCATTAAGCCCAGCTGTCCCTTCCCTGTGACCTCAGCTCTCACCCAGGATGGACTTCTGGGGGAAATTACCTGCCCTCCCTGCCCAGGTCCCGCCTCCACTGCAGCTCCCCAGGCACCACTGATGCAGGAAAAAGAAAACGGATGTGGGGCATGAAGAAGGCTGTGTCCCAGGTCTTGGTTGAGTCCCAACAAATGTGGGTCTTCAGCTTCGTACAGGAAGGAATTCAAGTGCGAGCCACCATTGAATAAAGGTAGAATTATTTAGAGAGATACACACTGCATAGAGTGTAAGGCAAGAGAAAGGCAAGGAAAGAGGTGTGGGAATTGGGCGCTCAGGTTAAAGTAAAAGTAGGCACACACTCCATAGACAGAGTGCGGGCGTCTCCAAAGGGGAGGGAGAGCGCCAAGGGCCACGAGGCGTGGTGTCACTTTTTATGGTCTCAGTAGCTTCACACGCCTACAGGTGGGATCAATCCAACTGCCCTGGGGAAGGGGCTGGGATTCCCAGGGATTGTGCCCCCGCCCATTCTATGGCCTTTTGCGGTTAGCCTTGGGGCCGTCATGGCGCCTGCAGGCATGTTATTTATCACGCTGTTACAATGAGCTTATAATGAAGCTCAAGGTCTATTAGAAGTCAAACCTCTTAATCCTCAAGGCCAACTAGGAGATGAATCTTCCACCACTATGGTGTTAAATTGCTGTCATTCCTTGAGTGGCTGTGCCCTGCCCTCTTCCATGCTGTCTCACCACCAGCTTCTCCAGACACTCTTAGATCCACTTGACTTCCAGATCAGGAAGGTGCTGGAGGGCTGGGCCTTCCCATCTGTAATTTGGGAGGCTTGCTCTAGCCCACCAAGAGGCCAAGGCCCAGAGGTCCCTCCTCCCAGCCCTCCCCACCATGTCCTCATTCCCAGCAGCCCTGGAGGTGCCCCCCAGGGAGCCCAGAGCGCAGGCAGGTATATTGTCTGGGAGTTCCCCACCAGGAGCGCCTACACAACCTGGGGATCTCCCCAGAGTAATAAAACATTTCACATGGCCCTAATCATACAGGTATATAATTTACCCACTTAAAGTGTATAAATCAATGTCTTTTAGTAACAGAGTTGTGTAACCATACCCACAATCTAGATTTTAGATTATTTTCATCACCCCTCAGAGAAACTCTGTCCCCATTAGCAGTCACTTCCAATTCCATCCTCCTCTCCAGTCCAAGCAAACCACTCATCTTCTTTCTGTCTCTATAGATTTGATTACTCAGGACACCTCATATAAATGGAAGCATATTGTTACGGAAATGACAGGCCAGCCAAGAAACAAGCACCACTCGGAGGGTTGGAGTACTCAGATTTATTACGCCGGCGGGCTCAGAGGGGCTTCTGCTCCAAAGCTCTGAGCACCTCCAAGACGTGCGCATGAGGTTTTATAGGGTTAATTACAAGTATGGGGCTATTAGCCAATAAGGTTCAAACAACAAAAAGCAAGGAACCAGTACACTGAAGCTTATCAATTCAGAACAGATCACGTTACTGACACTTGTTGAGCTTGGATTTACGAGTTAGCTTGTTAGCCCAGTAAACTGACACTAAACTTCAGATTTACGAGTTAGCCCGGCAGAACTTAGATCAGTAAACCGACACTTATCACACTTAGATTTGTGACTTAGCTCATTAGCCCATCTGGGCTTTTCCTTCACAATATGTGCTCTTTTGTGACTGCTTTTTTTCCCCAATTAGCATAATGTTTTCAAGGTTCATCCACATTGTACCATGTCCAGTACTTCATTCCTTTTTATTGCTGAATAATATTCCCCTGTATGGATATACTACATTTTACTCATTCGTCAGTTGATGGACATTTAAATTGTTTCTCCTTTTTCGCTGCTATGAACACTTGTGTACAGGCTTTTGTGTGGACATAAATTTTCATTTCTCTTGGGTATGTAACTAGGAGTGGAATTGCTGGATCATATGATAACCCTATGTTTAACCTTTTAAGGAATTGCCAAACTTTTCCCCAAGAAGCTTTTCCAGTATAATATTGTTTAATGCTCTTGTCTGCTAATTCCCTTATCTCTTGTCTGAGTCTCTTTCTGTTGATTGGTTTTTTCCTGCTGGTTATGAGTCATAATTTCTTCCTTTGCCTGCCTGGTGACTTTTGCTTAGATATCAGACATACACTGTTGGGTGCTAGATTTTGTTGTACTTCTTCAAATAGTGCTGGACTTTCTGACAAGCAATTATGTTACTGGGACTTAGCTGTATCATTTTGTAGCTAGTTTTTAGGCTTTGTTAGGGTGGGTCCAGGACAGCTGCTAGTTTAGAGATGATTTAGCTCCATTATTAAGGTGATGCTCTTTTGAGGGTTTTATCTGATGCCATGTGTATTAGAAATCATTTCCACTCTTGCTGGTGGAGCCATGAACTAGTCCTAGCCCTGTGTGAGCTCTGGGCTTCTTAAACCAACTGTTCTCTGGTGCTTGTCTCCCCAAATTTATTTTTTAAAATATATTTTTATTGAAGTATAGTCAGTTTACAGTGTTGTGCCAATTTCTGGTGTACAGCACAGTGCTTCAGTCATATAGGAACATGCATATATTTGTTTTCATATTCTTTTTCACTGTAAGTTACTACAAGATACTGAATATAGTTCTCTGCTATATAGTATAAACTTGTTGCTTTCCCCAAATTTAGATAGTCTCCTCTTGCACGGGTCAGAATTCAAACTGACTCTAGGGGACCTCTGTGCTGCCCCCTCCTCCCAGGGGTGCTGTCCTGCCAAATCTAGCTGTCTTGGCCTCCCTGAATGTTGATCTCTACCCCTCAACTCAGTGTGTCTGTTGTCCTCTGAGTTTCCCCTTCTCTGTTTTGTGGCTTTGAAACTGCCTCCTGGCACTAAGTTCAGGCAGTCATCATCGGGCGTGCCTCCCTTGTTTCACTGTTCTCAGGAATTAAGTTCTATGCTCAGTGGTAGAGCGTGTGCTTATCAGCATGCATGAGGTCCTGGGTTCAATCCCTAGTTCCTCCATTAAGGTAAATAGATTAACCTAATTACCTCCTCCCCCCAAATAAACCAAAAAACCAAAGAAGATCTTTTTTTTTCAGTTTTATTAGGTAGAATTGTGACAATATATTGCATGTAAATACATAAATACAATATACTGCACATATTTTGTTAGTTTGTGTTTATGTACTGATCATTGTCTCTAAGAACAGATTAGAGCTTTAACTTCTTAAACTGACATAGTTATCAAAGGAATAAAGCCAACTACAAAATAAGAATCAATAGAATGCAGTAATCTGATCATAAAGGACAATCAAATATGCTTACACATATTCAAGAAATCAATCATTAATGTTATAAATAATAAGTAGTTCATTTGTGTCCCCCCCTTTTGTTTTTTAGATTTCACACATAGGTGATGTATGGCATTTTTCTTTCTGTTTCTGGCCCATTTCAGTTAGAATGATGATCTCCAGGTCCATCCATGTTTCTTCAAATGGCATTATTTTATTCTTTTTTTGGCTGAGTAGTAGTCCATCGTGTGTGTATGTATGTGTGTATTTATATGTATATGTGTATATATGTGTGTGTATCTCACAACTTCTTTATCCAGTCATCTGTTGATGGACATTTGGGTTGTTTCCACATCTTGGCTATTGTAAATAGTGCTGCTGTGAATATTGGGGTGCATGTGTGTTTTTGAATTTTATTTTTCTCTGGGTATATGTCCATGAGTGGTATTGCTGTATCACATGGAACATTTATATTGTCCTCTACAGTGGCTTCACCAGTCTACACACCCACCTTTTTCTACACAGCATCTATCATTTGTAGACATTATAAAGATGGCTATTCGGGCTAGTGTGAGGTGATATCTCGCTGTAGTTTTTATCCGTATTTCTCTGGCAATTAGTGATGTTGAGGTAATTCATGTACCTATTGGCCATTTGTATGTCTTCATTGGAGACTTGCTTGCTTAGGCCTTGTGTCCACTTTTAGACTGGGTTGCTTGTTTTTCTGATATTAAGAGTTATGATCTGTTTGTATATTTTGGAAATGAGTCCCTTTTTGGTCGCACCACTTGCAAGTGTTTTCTCCCATTCTGTAGGTTGTCTTTTCATTTTGTTGATGGTGTCCTTAGCTGTGCAAAAGCTTTTAAGTTTAATTAGATCCCATTTATTTATTTTTGCTTTTATTTCAATTACTCAAGGAGCTGGTTCAAAAATATATTGCTGGAATTTATGTGTGAGAGTATACTGCGTATGCCCGTGAATGCGCGTGCCAGGGTAACGGATCTGAAGCCTGGCGCGCCCCCAGGCGCGAGCCCCGCCCCTCTGCAGACGTCTCGCGCTGGCCTTCCCCTCTGTGCCGTGCGCGGTGCCTCCCCGGGCACCTAGTGCACAGGCGCCAGCCGTAAAGCCAGCCGGTGCAAGGAGCTCCAGTGGGTCAGAACAGCGGCAGCGGGGAGGATTCCTGGGCTGGCTGGCTGAAGTGCCCCCAGGCCATGTCCCCGGGCATCTGCTGAACTGGAGAACCCGAGGATGTCTACACTGAGGGAGGTGAGAGCCCCCCGGCCCAAAGCCGTGCGGGACCCTGTGGGGGACGCGGGACCCATTGGGGTTTGGGTGGGGCGAGGGCTGCGTGGTGAAATGAACAGCTGGGGCGCCACAAGGGCGGCAGAGGGGGTGGACCTGGGGCAGCCTTGCGTGGGGCCCTGGCACCCGAGCCTTCCAGGGGTGCCGGAGCGAGCACCGAGCGGGGCTTCGAGGAGAGGTGACTTTCTCCGCTTGGCCCCACCAGCTGGGGGACCCGAGGAAACCCGGGAAGGGGTGCCGGCCGCCGAGGGGCTGCGCGCCCTGCTCAGGCTCGGCACCGCGAGGGGATGGGGGCTGCAGAAAACTGCACACTCTCTCGCCGCCCAGTGGGGACTGGTAGGCCGATCACTCCTGGGAATGGATGGAAGTCTCCAGGAGCCTGGGCTGAGTGAAAGGGGCTCGGGGCGCGGCGGGGAGGCTGGAGGGGTCACTTATGCCGGGTGCGATGTCCGCGGCGACCAGGCGGCTGACAGATCGCCCTGGGAGTGTGGCCACGGGCTCTCCAAGTGGAAGGGGAGCACGGAGGCTTTTTAGGGGCGGTTACTGAGCGAGGCTCAGGATTCTGTAAGGAGCCTCCGCCAGCAGCAGCTGTTGTTGCCCTTCTGGGCTGGTTGGCTAAGGATAATGGGAAGTTGTAATTATTACAGTCTTCCTAGTGAAGGATGGGGGCGGCAGGCATGGTGGCCCCCTGCTGGGCCAGGTGGGTGCCCGGTTCCCGGCACCCCCACCCCGTCGCACGTGCTACATGGAGAGACGTGGAGTGGAGTGCATGCGATCCAGAAAGAGTCGGGGGTGGATAGGGGCTGCAGGGCACAGAGCCCCGGGGCCCGGTGGGTTTGCAGGGGGAGAGCGGCAAGAACCAGCGCTGGAGGGCGACCTGTGTTGGAAACTAAAGAGCAGCTACCTCGGCGCTCTCCTCTCTCTCCTCTGGAAAGTGTTCTGGCCACCTGCGTGTTGCTTCCCGCATGAATGGCTACTTGGCAGGTGTCTGGATTCTGGACTTTCCTGCGCTGCTGGCTCCTATGGAGCAAAAATAAAGTGATCATCATAATTACAGGGATTCTTTCCTGTAATTAATGCTGCCAGTGCGGGCTGTGGGTGGTTTTGGAGCCAGAAATATAAAGCGCACCTGCTGTTTCTGTCATCAGAGGAGGACTTCAGACAAAGGCTTTCCTGAGGGGCCTCAGCCAGGGGAGTCTTGGGGCTTTGCTCACAGTAATCGTTCATCCTGGTGGACAGTGCGTCTGATTGGAACTCGCAGGCCTGGTAATCTGTGACTTCAAGAATACTCTTATCTGCAGATGTGAATTATTTGCATGAGTTATTAGAAAATCCCCTGGCATGTCAGCATGGCCTGAAGGAGCCCAAGAGCCTCATCCAAAAGGAGTGTTTCACTCCCTCAAAGCTAACTCCACAGAACCCTTTTGCCTTTCCCAAACCTTGGAAGGAACAGTATTCGGATTTGAGGTTAATGTACATTAAGGCGCCATTTTCATTTTATTGCCTTTATGTTCTCTGCAGAAAAGAATAGGTAACCAAAGCAAAAAATGGTGAAATGATGGAAAAGTGGTCATTTGGGGCAGGTCAAGTTGTTACTCTGGTGTTTAAAAAAAAAAGTCACTAATCAGGAATTTCCAGTAGTCTAAAGGTGCAGGCAGCTGGGTGACTCACCGAGGTGGCTCTGATAGTAATTGTAGACTGTGTGGCTTTCTCATGGCTTGGAAGGGGATGACTTAGAATATTTTTCGCCCCACATCTGGCAACATGACCAGCAGGCTGTGGGGAGTACTTTGCCCAGGTACATCTGGGCTGGGAGGGCTGTGGACCCACTGAACAGGAACAGCATGAAACACTCCCATCCTGGAGCACACTGCCCCTCTCTCCCACCACCTCAAGTCTGTCCCAGGTCAGGAGTTCCACAAGTGGGGGCCTGCCTTTATTCTCCCTGAGCACCTGTCAAGGGAGGCTTCTTTGTGTCTGTGAGCCCCTACTGCCCCCTTGTGGCCTCCCCTCACTAATTTCCTCTGCTCTTGGTTGAGAAGTCCGTAAGTGTTGAATGAATTACCCCAGTGATCAGGGTTTGCTTCAAGAGCACAGTGTATTCTTTATCAAATCATACAAAGTGATGACATAATTGGAGGTTTCTCACAACAAAGATACTTTCTGAGGTATGACGTCTAAGTCAGCTTTCAATGCTTTTCATCATTTTCTCCCTTTCCTTCCAAAGAGCTTTGCACTTAGTGTAGTTGTCCTAAGTAGTGCTGCTGGAGACAGAAACAAACACGGGTTTATGTAGCAGTGTTTCTGTCAGCTTTAGGTTTCCTGAGTTGTAAGTGAGTTAATAACAAAGCTTATTTTTATGCAGTTCAGATTACTTTGCATGATTTCTCCCCAGAGATGTAAATGTCTTCCTGTGGCAATCTGTTGGTTCTCTTATTTTTGTCTACTTCATTTTTGAAGTTGGTGTTGGTGGAAATTTCACATTAAATGTTAAAAGGAAAAAAGTACTTTGCCAAATTTGAGTCACATTGGATTCTGAGCATCCAGAATCCAACCAATTCTGAAACTAAATTCTAATATTTTAAAGACTATTAGAGGATTTGTCATCTGTGGTTTTAACAGTGTATCTCTCATCATGTGCCTTCATGATGAAGTTGAAGAAATGCTGTAATCTTTTTATATTTGAGGAAAAATTTCATGGTTTCTTAGTTACTCAAGGAGTTGAATGATATACAGGTTGATCATAGATTTTTAATGAGAAATTAATCAAACGTGTTTCTTATTGACCCTTGGAATGGATATGCCATGGTCATTCACTGGACACAATAAAAGTAACTGAGTCATCATTTTGGCCAGATGGAAGTCACATTTCAAGCATTGTCACGTGTCAGTTGTAAAAGAATTAGGGGCCACCTAATACGAAGTTAGCAAGCAGAGCAGTCTCTGTAGTTAAGAATCATTCTGGTCAACAACAAGTTTGTGTGTAAATCGTTTTTACTCAATAACCATCTTCCCAGCTGATCGCCAACTTTTCAAGTAGGTGCTGTTGTCTTTGGTCACAAAGCCTATTCTGGGTGATTTCATGTTTATTCACGACAAACGCTCTGGTTTCTGGGAGCTAAGCTGTGAGTCTCTGGGTGGATGGTGGGGGTGCAGGGCTGCAGACTCCCCTTTAATTCCTGCACCTGCTGTTAGAAGGGCTGTTACGTTTACTGCACGAGTCCCTTCCAGGGCTTAACACCAGCTATAAACAACAGGTTTGAGTTGGTGTTGCTCTTCTTGGAAAGGCACTGGGAGTCCACGTGCAAAGCCAGCTCTTCTTTTTTCTGCGTGGTCTGTGCGCTGGACTCACCTGTGATAGGCAGCCTCTCGAGGGGTCCCTCACTCTCAGCCCCCTGTCAGCGGGGCGCCCATTTCTTGATGTTCCCACACTTCCCACGAGGGGCTTCAGTTGGGTGACTCTCAGGGAACACGTCTCCAGATTTGGTGCTGACAATTTCCCATGCTCGGGTGGATTGTGTGTGTTCTTGAAGGCTCTTTCTTGGAGGGTCTCCAAGGAGTTGAGCTCACCAGTCCGATTAGGACAACTTCTGTGGCCTGGGCTGTCCGGCCTTCCAGGACAGCTGCACGGTGACTTGTCTGGAGAGCCAGCCTGGCCCACTTTTAGGATCTGGCTGTGGTGGGCCCACTCTCTGCTTGGAGGTGGGCTCCTAGTGGGCTCAGGAAGTCAGGACCCCACCCCTCTCTCAAGAGTAAGTGCCACTGTGAGAAACATGGCATTTCTTTGGAGCCAAGAATGGTACCTAACTTTGAGGGAAGTTTAGGAAGTAAATCTGAAGGATGCGGGGCCATAACTGCAAGGCCTCTGAGAGTGGGGTGGGGTAGCTGGTCTGGAAAGGAAACTGGTACCCAGGGCAGCAGGGGTTCTGCAGCCCTTTAAAGCAACCAGACAGCACCTGAGTCTTCAATTCATCCACTTGCTTGTTTCTCTAGTGATATTGTATTAACAGTCAAGGCAGGCACTTAGTTTAAAAAAAAATCTTTTGCATATAACTAGTCCCAGCAATTTCACTTCTGGGAATACAGCCTAAGGAAATAATCGTGAATTTACAGGAAATTAGATAAACAGATATTCACTCCAGCTTTGTTTTGTTATGGAAACAACAGGCCAGCCAAGAAACAAGCACCACTCGGAGGGTTGGAGTACTCAGATTTATTATGCTGGCGGGCTCAGAGGGCCTTCTGCTCCAAAGCTCTGAGCCCCTCCAAGACATGCGCATGAGGTTTTATAGGGTTAATTACAAGTATGGGGCTATTAGCCAATAAGGCTCAAACAACAAAAAGCAAGGAATCAGTACACTGGAGCTTATCAATTCAGAACAGATCACGTTACTGACACTTGTTGAGCTTGGATTTATGAGTTAGCTTGTTAGCCCAGTAAACTGACACTAAACTTCAGATTTATGAGTTAGCCTGGCAGAACTTAGATCAGTAAGCCGACACTTATCACACTTAGAATTGTGACTTAGCTTTTTAGCCCAGCTGGGCTTTTCCTTCACAGTTTCATAGTAAAATATTGGAAACTAGCAGTAAGTGGAGAGTGGATACATTCATTATGATACAGCAGTTTGTAAAAAAATACACATCCATTACAAAGACGAAATTTCAGTATTTATAATGCTACAGAAACGTGTTCCTATTATTTTAAGTGGAGGAAGCAGGCTGTAAAACAGGATACACAGTGTGGTCCCCTTTCCCTGAAGCTGCTGAGCAGAGGGCAGTCAGGAAGGACCCCCGGGGCCAGGGAGGGAGGGGCTGTTCTCCCAGTGGCATCTGCACCTTGCTGGGGCAGTGGGGTCTCTTTTACCACAGTCTGCACTACCCAGAGCCCCCGGGGGCTCTCTCTGGGCTGTTCCCTGAACTGTCAACAAGGCCTTTGCACCGGTCTTGCCAGTGTGTGCTCCTGGGTTATCGAGGGTCACTTCCCACGCGGCACTTCCTCAGTGAGTGGGCTCCATCACTCCCCTAACTCCCTACCTCCTGGTTGCCGGCTAGTGAATCACAGGCTTTACACACTCACATGTGGGTGTGTGGTCCCCACGTCTGCTGGTGTAACTGGCTTTTACTGAGCTCTTGGTGCCACGTGCCCTGCGGAGCATGGTATGTGCACTGGCTTGTTTGCAGCACGAGCCCCACGAGGCCAGCCCCTTGGATAAGGGGCCAACCCAGGAGGAGGGTCAGTCCTGCGTGGGCTCTGGCCCAGCTGGATTGTAGCCACGGCCCCCAGGGCCCATCGCGGCTGTGCGGTGTGTCTGGGTCCGGGCGGGGTGCCGCATGCAGTGCTTGCTGAGCGAGGGGACAAAATCAAATACTGACACTCCTTATCTGGGGACGCGGAGCCTGGAGGTGGTTTTGGTTTCTTTTTCCTTTTTCTCTATTTGGCCTCAGGTCAAAGAAAGTCCCAGACAAAGTGGCCTCAGCAGGACTGTTAGCTCCTGATGAGGCTGGGGTAGAATGTGTGAGAACCCGGGTTCTCCTCGCCTTCCTGCTCTGCGGCTCTCTCAGTGGTGGCTTGACCCCCCGCATTGCAGAGGGCCATCACCATTCAAGGCTGTCACTCTCAGGTGTGACAGCTGGCGGAGCAGGGGGACTTGTCCCTTGCTGAGGTCCCCGAGCTGCCATATCAAAGACCCTCTGGAGCATGTGTGCAGAAACAGAGCACAGGTTGTCCTCAGCTCAGGTCAGTTCAGGGGAGGCTTTCTTGGTCCCCAGAATGGTCATTCTGCAACCAGGCTCTTCCTGCCTTGTGGTTTTGCCACTGTCACCCTGATCCAGCCCAGAGGGGGGCAAGCTGGGGTGCATGTGGGCTCTTCTGCTCCAGCTCCCTTGGCCTCTGTCCTGTGCACGCTGGCCTCAAGGCCTCAAGGGAGGCAGGGAAGATGCAGAAGGAGGTTGTGGTGGGCTGTTCTGTGAAGCCTTCCTGGTTTCATCTTTGGAGTGAAGAGATCTCACCTGGAAGTTCCTCAGAAGTGCTTCCCTCCTGCTCTGTCATGCCGGACCAGGTGTAGCAGGAAGGATGGGACCATCATTGGGGTTTAGATTAATCTTAAGGCAACTTTGCCCTGAGGCCACGTGGAGGAGGCCCAGCCCTGGGGGCCAAACCCACTTCTCTTAGAAATCAGGAGGGGGTGGCTCTTTGGTTATTTACTAACAATGTCTAGTACGCAGCTGTTCTGGATTTATAAACTGCCTAGGGCATGTAACACATGTAATTTAATGTCTTAAAGTAAACTTTATGCATCTTTCTGGTAAAGATTTCAAAGATATTATAAAATAAATAGGACAGAGAAGCACCTTCTGAGGACCCACTGAACCCAGTGTTGAGAGTCCCCCTTTGCTCCTTCAATCGCAGGGTCATTGTCCGATGGATTCACTTGTCTGTCCATCAGGATTCTCTGCTCACAGCTTCCAGAAACTCTGGCTAACGCTAGCACCACAGAATCCACAGGAGCTACCGGAAGGACCTGGACCAGCCTCTGTCATGAGGGAAGGTAGGAGCCCTGTGGCAGGTCCTTTGGGAGCCTCTCCGCACTCTGTCTTGTCCTTGCTCTGCCAGGTCAAGCATCCACGGGCTGCTCTCTTCCACCCTGAGATGTGCAGGACTCGTGGATGGGGTGGCACTGGGCCAGGCAGACCTACCCAGTCTGTTCTGTGGCCCCAGGGGATAACCCGTACCTGGCCTTGAACACTGCAGTGCAGCCTGAGGGAAGGGATGATGTCAGGTCATCATCCTAGAGCGTGTCTGGTTCTGTTAAGACAGATGCCACTTAGGCTGGCAGGTGAGACCAGGGTCGTTGGTACTGAAGTGCAGGGTTGTCCCCGGAGACCACTCAGCTTGCTGTGGGCATGCACATGCCATTCTTGGGCGCTACCTCTGAGCCACTGTCCCTCCTTTATAGTTCCCTCTGTTCTAGGTTGAGGGTGTGCTTTGCAGGGTATTTAGTGTTTTCCCGGGAAGCCAGAATAGCCAAACCCGGAGGTCAATGTTTTGTTGTCAGAATGGGTAACTCGTTTCCTTGGCTCCCAGATCTTCTCCTTGTCATGTTTGTCCCACTTTTGGAAGCTCGTCGTCTTTATCTTCCCAGCCTGCCTTATTTAACAGAGCCCTTGTCCATTTTACCTTGCTTGCTTTAGTTGTCTGTCTGTGAACCTTCTCCAGCTTTGCTTTTAATGAAACATGTAGCTAGAACTGCGTCCGTTACCCTGCGGTCAGGAAGCACCATAATTTTTACCCAGACAGGGTGATGCTTTCTGATTTATTCCAAATACCTCTTTTGATGAGGGCTAGCATTTTGTTTATGTTTTGGAGGCTGTCGTATTTCCTCAGTTAGCCTGAGAGAGAGGTGAGTTTTTCACTTTTACTCATCCGACTTGCTGAGCTCCAGCAAATGGGTCATACCTGTTACCATGTTCGAGGTGTTAGCAGAGGTGGCTGCTGGAAGTGGTTACAGGTCTCTGTACTGCACAGTAAGTGGGTTTAGCTGAATCAGAGACCCTCCTGTCCCCAGTGTGACTTGTGAGTTGCCGTGTTGTGGTTTCCAAAGAACTAAACTTAGTATGATACACTTGGATTGAGAATCTGTCCTATAGGTTATCAATAATAAACTAAATAACCAGTGGTCATCAACTATCTTGTATATAAAAGACACACATGATGGATTGATATTTTAATGACAGAAACAGAACTTTTGTCTGTGTCAGGCCAGATTTAGGCAAAGCTTAGCATTTCTGTTGGTGATACTGAAACTCCAACTGCTGCTCTGAGTCTCTTACTGTCTCTCACCTGTTTATCATAATTAGAAGGTGGCTCATAAACTTATCCCGTGTAGCATGTTAGCTGATAATCCCTTAAAATATGTTATTCTTTGGCATATTTGCATTTCACTGCTAGTCCAAGAAATAATCAAATTGGTGACTCCCTGGTGCTGGAATGATTTTGGAGAGTTGGATGGGAGAAGTAGACACACACCCTTCTGCTTCCTTATGAGGCTGGTTCTACTAAGTTGATGCTCTCAGATCGTCAAGTAACAAAAATATCATATCGATGCTTTGCTCTCATAACCTCACACACTGAATTTTTCTAGTGTTTTTTTTAATTGAGGTATGGTCAGTTACAGTGTGTCAATTTCTGGTGTACAGCATAATGTCCCAGTCATGCATATATATACATATGTTCATTTTCATATTCTTTTCCATTAAAGGTTACTAAAAGATTGAATATAGTCTCCTGTGCTATATGGAAGAATTTGTTTTTTAATGTGTTTTTAACACTTGCAAATCTCAAACTCCCAAATTTACTAAAGTTGTCCAAATTCACTGCTGTAGCTCAACTTGCTCATCATGAGCATGAGCCCAGTGATCCACTGAGGTTTTCTCTGAAACTCAGACTGTTTGAGTGGAAGGTGCTCAGTGGGAAACACCTGGACTGTGCTAGTGCATCCAGCCCTCCACATGTGCACCCGCTGTGGGCAGCCTGCCATTTTCATGTGATTTAAATTTGTATGGCATAAACATCTGAATTCAGTAGACTGTTAACGAAGCATCTGAATTTTCTTTCAACAGGATAGCTAGATGGCCATAAGCAGTGAATTAAAAAAAAAAAAAAACCTTCAAACTCCATAATTGGAAGATATTGAAAATTCTTCATACCAGCGGTCTGAAATCAGGGAAAGGACTGGGAGGCCCTCCCTGAGTGTGGCCTGGCAGGGGGCCCTGTCACGGATTCTGCATGGGTAACGCTGGCCGTGGAGAAGTTTTGGAAGGGGAAACCAAAAAGCTTTGGATCTTTTCCTGAATTTTTTTGATGTGCTTCTAAAGCAAGAAAAACCATCTGTAAAAAGGTGAGAATAATACTGAATGGCCTCTACTATTATGCAGATCTTTGCTGTCTTTTCAAGGTCCTTTGCAGCTCACTTAGGACTTACACCTTTTTGGAGAAGAGATCTGTGAGACGTGTTTTGGATGGAACTTTGCAGTGCTGGCCACTTGACAGTTGAAATATCTCTTTTAGACCACTAGTTTAAGGCTTAAAACCCTTTTTATGATTTAAGGGGCCTAGTTTACATTTAAAATGATACCCTAGGATATATTTTAAACTTTCACGGTGGGGTGTTTCCAGATCTTGGGAAAGGTCTCAAACAGAGAAAGAGCTTTTCCTAATGGATGAGTGAGCTGGAGAGAGCAAAGCTGACACTTATCCCTGTTTTACTCCAGACCAGGATAGGTGGACAGCAGAACAGTGTGGTCCTGCAGAAGCTGAAGCCTGACACTCCTTACACCATCACCCTGTCCTCCCTGTATCCTGATGCAGAAGGAGGTTGGATGACAGGAAGAGGTGAGACCAATAAGTGAACCTGGACTCCTGTGGCTTTTATAGTAACCATCATGGGGATGGAATCACATCTTCCACTTGGAACACTGGAGTGACACAGAGTTTTGCTAGACTTTTAAAATGCATGTTAATAATGCTCTTCTTTTTTCTTTCTTTTCTTTTCTTTTCTTTTCTTTTCTTTCTTTCTTTTTTTTTTTTTTTTTTTTTTGGTCTCTGTTGGAGGTGGGGGTAATTAGGTTTTATTTATTTTTTAATGGAGGTACTGGGGGTTGAACCCAGGACCTCGTGCACACTAAGCATGCACTCTACCCTTGAGCTATACCCTCCCCGCAAGATCTAAATTGTTTTTAATATCCTTTCTGGAGTTATCTGCCTCTGGTCTTGGAGAAAGTTGTTTATTACCTTCTAGGATAACACAGACAAAAAAAAATTGTGTACTCTGAGGCTACAATACCATGTGGAGGGATGAGACATGTACCCGATGATCACAGACATTTTTTCCTTTATTCACTACTTCAACAGATATTTGCGGGGCACCTACTAAAGGGATCCTGTGTTCTAGGGTTCCCAGGACCCCTGAGTAAACCTGGTCTTTGTGTGTGCTGGTTTGTTAGGGTCACGCATGATGTGCTTTCTGTGCATTTCAGAACCTTTGAATACAGTGAGGAACCTCAGTGTATGACCCTTCCACCAGCACTTTGCACGTTCGCTGGGAGCACACAGAGCAAAATCCTGGTCAGTATAAGCTCTTCTATGCACCCGCAGCAGGTGGTATGAAGGAACTGGTCACTATTTCTGTAAGGAAAAGTGTGTGTTAGTTTCAACTGTAGATTGCAAAGTAGAGATCAAGAGTTAACCAGTTTACTGTAGCCCTGAAGAAGTTCATGTTCCTTCAGTAGAACTTGATGGAGGGTGGTCGGTTGGGGCCTCAGAGCCTGGGTGATGGGGGCTTTTGGGGGACTGGGGCTGGGGGATCAAATCATTCCAGGGGCTTTTCAAATAGGAGTTGGGCGTGTGCAGAGAGGTGATCATCACCTCTTAAAACAGTTCATATGGGGGCATATCCTTAGGTCCCAATACTCCGGAACCTCCTTCGTGACTTGGTCTTGAGTTAGTATTTTGAGTATTCGGTTGTTCAAAGTATTATTTCTTGTACAAGGTTTTCAAATCAAGTACTTTACATTTTATTAAAATCTTTAGGTGCCAATCCCTGGGAACACCAATGATGTCGTTCTAAGGAATCAGCAGCCGGATGCCCCAGACACCATTACAGTGGTTCCCCTCTATCCTGAGGGTGATGGAGTGCATACACCAGATACTGGAAGGACATGGAAGTAAGAAGACAGACAAATTTAGCGTTTTCATGATGCATTTTGCTTTTTAGTATAGCATTAAGTTTAAAGTATAAAGAAAATTTGGGTAATTCATAATGATGGAATAAAAATGTAACAATTACACATAGTTTACCTCCCAACCCCCACCAATCGTTAATATTTTAGTGTATGAAATAAAGATGGCATTCTGAAATGGTAACTTCAGGATTTGTAAATGTGTACATAGTTATCAGTATTCTCTGTCACTGACAAAAGTTCATGAGTTTTGCTTTGTGCTTGATAAATTTGAAGCAGCGTTTTGTTACTGGATTTCAGTGTCAGTTGTTGAAATCTTGGCCATGTTACTCGATAGCACATTTCTCTGCTGATGAACTGTTTTTTTTGCATTGAAAATCTCTGCTTTCATTTGCTATTAACACCTCGAGAAACCAGTTTATAGTGGTTTTGCAATTCTTTGTAGTATTGTTTAAAGGCTTTGGTGCATACATCTAATTTTTTTTTTTTTTGGCTTAAAAATATATGTGCTGTGGCTAAAAGAAAACAAGTGTGGATGAATTCTTTTGGCAAAAGATTAGTGGTCTAGAAAAATGATGTTATTGCTAAAGTGGGGTTTGGGGATAATATATGGATTTAATTTGCATGTTTTCCTAAGTCCCTATTGGGGCAGTTAATTGAGAACTGAGTGTATCTTTGATTTCTCCCTATGTTGCCTTTTCTTTGAATCACAGAAGACATTCAGTGTCTGTCTGTTGAATGAGAAGAAACGAATGATCGAAGCCAGGTAACCTAGCTGCCAGTTAGTTGGGCGTCCTCGGTGTTGTCAGTTCTCATTTAGAGGCAGAGGTGGTAGAATCCTCTTGTCTCTCTCTCCATGACCTGTGCTGGAAAACTGAAGCTTCTTTTCCAATTTCTTGCCCTTGACCCTTGTCCTTTTGTGGCCAACCAAGTACTACTAATTTTACTCCTTTGTTTTTTATTGGCAACAAGTTAGCATCCGTAGAGACCAAGACCCTAGTTGGCAAAGTTTGGCTAAATATGGATTTGGAGAGTTTTCATCTGCTTTTTTATGCAGGTAATTCAAAGTTTAAGGAGGACGGTATTTTATCCTGCTACAGAGCGAAAGTTCAGGAGAAGTGATTACAAAATCTTGACATGTATAAATAGACGTAAGAAATACATGTTGGCTTTTCTTTCCTCAGTGGTGAGAAGAGTGGCCAGAGATGCCCAAGTGTACAGTCTGACCCCAAACAGCCAGGCTGTTGGCTGGGCCCCGCCCCTGGCCAGGGCCTCAGCACCGCGCTGTGTGTGCTCCCCTGGCTGGCAAAAGGCCCCCGGAACCTGTAAGTACTGTTGTCATGTTAGAGCTGGCAGAAGAATTTTGTAGATTTTATGGCGCCTCCTGCTGTAGTTGCTGGCGCAGGACAGTAGGTAAGGTGTTGTGGCCCTGTGTCACGTGCACACTCATTTCCTGATGAATTTAGTTCCATGTTTGTGTTGTGCTCAGCAGCCTGTGAGAATGCAGGCCACAAACATGCCCGCGTACAATGCTTAAGTGATTGCTTTTCATGAATTAAATTGTAAGGGTATGAACTGCAGGGTTAGTAAGCAAAAATGAATTTGGGGAAAATGTAAATTAGCTATATGAGTTAAAAAACCCCAGTAGTAAATGCAAGTCATTGATAGACCTTGTCAATATGGGCTTTCATTGTAACACACACGTCTTTGTTAGGAACCTACCTGAAAGTTTGCCTTCATTGGCTCTTAATAGACTGCCCAATCTGTCTTAGTACTATTCTATTTTCTAAGTAAGTTAATAATATAAAGAGCAGAAATTACTAATTTGAGTAGGGAGAGTGTCAGAAAACCTGAGGGAAAGTAAATTTATTAGACTTTACAAAAAGAAGCAGTGACCGTAAACAAACATAAGCACACGAGGAGCCTGTCCGAGTGTTGATTTACACCCTTGTGTGCTGCAGGACGTGTTCAGAGAGCACTGGCCTTGTCCATCGCATGGAGTAGCTCTTATTTTAATAGAAAAACCTCTCCCTGAGAAGTGTCTCTAACACTCGGGGTGCTTTGGGGTCACTATCATAAGCCCTGGATGTTGTATTTGAGAACCTTCCCCAGGAACATAAATGGGAGGTTGTTGAGGATGCCAAGGGCCAAGTGTGAACTCACATTTAGTGGAGAGGGGATTTCTGAGGGAAAAGTGCATGTAATGCTGTGGCCCGGGCAGATGTCACAAAGTAGCACAGAGGTTGCCTTCTGCTGAGTCTGGGCTCAGTCCTTTACTATAAACATTATTCTGCTAATAAAAGTGTGAGTAAGCATTTGGGTTGTTACCAGACAGAATTTGGCATGTCCTCCCCTCCAGGTTGTGGTGCCAGGAAACACCCCCACAGCGCACTTCGAGCAGCTGGTTCCAGACGCACCCTATTCCGTGAACATCACTGCGCTCTACTTGGATGGAGGGGGAATCCCAGCCCCAGGCGGGGCCAAACACATGAGGCTGAAATCCTTCCCGTCCAGTTCCCTTGTGACTCAGTGAGGAAGGCTGGGCAGGTGGGTGGTGAGGGGGGTGCTGAGAGCCTCCGCCACCTTGCGCAGGTGAGGGGAGGCCTGGCGCCCACTTCTGCCCCGGTTCCCACGTTCACATTCAGTCTGAGGGCCCTCTGGGCTGAGTGAGTGTCATTGGGCTGTTTTCTCATCTGGGGCCTGGGTTAAGGAGAGGTTTCTTCCCTTCTCCTGCCCTGCGTTGGGTCTTCTCACCAACTGAGCACTTTTGAAACGTGAGGGCTCAGCCTCTGTGTTTCATTCAGCGGGAAGTGGTCAGCATAGTTAAAATCCTTTTCTCTCCCAGTCTGTACATTTAGGCTCCAACCCAGTCTCTGTCCCAAAAAGCTCAGCACGTAACTGTAGCTCTGAATGGAGCACTTTCTGCTGTCTAGGGGTCTACGTGAGAAAGGTAGGAGATGCGGATTTTATC
This sequence comes from Camelus dromedarius, assembly GCF_036321535.1. Classification (NCBI taxonomy): domain Eukaryota; kingdom Metazoa; phylum Chordata; class Mammalia; order Artiodactyla; family Camelidae; genus Camelus; species Camelus dromedarius. The sequence continues at coordinate 72,799,633 of NC_087446.1, forward strand.
ACAGGGGTGGAAATACCCCAGAGTGGTGACATCCCTGGGTGCAGTTACTCTGACCTGCGTACAGTTCTTTTATAACCCTCCCTCCAACCCCATGCCCACCTGCTCACAGACAGGCCACTAACTCTATTGTGTTGCTTTATTTAGGACCATGCAGCAGACCGAGGAATCTGAGTCTTTGGAGAGACAACCATCAGCCTGTCCGCGCACTGGGATCACGCTGATGGGCCAGCTCAGCAGCACAGGGTCATTTTTTCTCCCACCGCTGGTGACTCAGTTGATGAATATGTGAGTCTGATACTCGTTCATTTGAGCATTTTGCAACTTCTTGCCTGGTTGGACGCTGAAATTAAGCTTTCTTCTTTAGAAGTGCTGTGATGACAGTTGAGTCCTGTCTCTTGTGTGACAGACTGACAGTGTCCAGTTTGACTCTTGTGTGACAGCCACATTTTATATGACTTTCTCTGGCCTGGCCAATCAGAATCCTCCCCAGCTTGGGGGTGGTGATGTGGGGCTGTGCTTGGTGATGCAGTGGGGGCCGAGACTGAGGCAGAAGACCTGGGGTCCCCACTGGAAGTCCTGGACCCGGACCCTCCCACAGCAGGGGGCGCTGTCACCTCCCTGGTGGTCCTGCCTCCTGGCTTCCTGTCCTGGGCTCCGCTGGGATCCTCTCACCTGGACCTGCATCAGGGGAGTTACCTTTTAGAAAGTCTGTCAGCCTCCTGGGCTTATTTTCCTTCATACTGCCTGCTCACTTTCCTGTTGGTTTTTTGTGTTTTTCTTACATTGATTGTTTTTAAAATTTCTATCACCCAGAGCACCTTGGCAAAGAGGCACTGGACATCTGACCAGGGCCAGTGTGGTGAGAGCGCCAGCTGCAAAGGGAGGCCGATGTTGGGCCCCTGCCGGCCTATGCACAGTGCCCCGCAGCCCGGGCTGGACCCAGACTGGCTGGGGAGACCTCACGGCCCCTGTGGTTTGGGCAGGCCAGGCCTCACAAGGCCTGAAGCTTTTTTTTTTTTAATGTTGTATAAGTTAATCCTGTATTGATTCTTTTTCCTGTTGATACTTGTTTGCCGGTCTGGTGTTTGCAGGTTAATTTTATTTCATTTCTTTCTTGCTCGTGCAGAATAATCCAGTTGATTTTATACACTGATCCTCAACGCAGTAACCATGCCCTAATTCACTTCCTAATTGTGAATGTCTCTGGATTATGATGGGTTTTCCATGCATATAATAATGCCATGCACACACAGTGGCAATTCTCTCACTTAAAGTTTGATCTTTATGCTTCCTATTTTGTTGTTGTTATTGCATTATTATCCTGACAGTGTCTTCAGTACAGTATTGAATAGAAGAGGTGAAAGCTGGCATCTGGTTCATTACAGAGAAAACTCTTCCAGTATTTGCTCATTAATTGTATTGTTGGTTATTGTTACTGAATCCAAACTCATTCTGCTCACTGCATGACAGGCCAGTAAATCAGGAGATGAGGTATAAGGGCAAAGAATAGTGACTTTATTCAGAAAGTTGGCTGACCCAGGAGATGGCAGACTGATGTCCTGGAGAACCATCTTCTCCAAGTCAGAATTCAGGCTCCTTTTTTACTACAAAGGAGGGGGAGTGCTTGGTTGCTGCAAACTTCTTGATGTAGGAATTCTTTGTTCTTGGAATCCTGTGTTCTTGCAGCTGTCCAGGTGGGTGAGATCATGGTGTCCCTGTAAGCCTCCAACAAAACAAATGTTGTTTTTTATTGCAACTTGTTATCTTCACATGAATGGAAAAGTGTAAATATCCTTAAAGGTCAGAGCCTTGGGAACAGGCTCTCCTGTATATTTCAGACTATTGGCAACATTGTTTTACAAAAGGTGCAGAGCCGGCAAGTCTGAGCCTAGGAAACAGGGCACAGGGTTAAAATCAAAGGAACAGGTCTAGTATGGAGTCACATTTATTCTTTTCTATTCCATCATCAGTTCACTTAGATAATCAGATTCAGAAAGCTCCCTTCTTTCCTTTTTTTTTTTTTTTTTTTCCCCAGTTCATGTTGCTCCGAATGTGTTTCTTCCTGTCTGGATTCTAAATATTGTTGGACTCATCATGCTCACTCATGTTAGATTCAGTTTTCTGTTTCCTTTGTCTGCACCTCACTTTGCATTTCCGTCTAGTAAAAAGCCAGTTTTCAGTCTCTTTCCTTCCAAAGAATATGGACAATACTTTGAGTGGAATTTCTATTGGTAAAGAAATAAAGATGGAAATCTTTATTAGAGTTCTTCCACAGGAGGAGGAGTAACTACAGCTGAAGTGACCTGGATAATCGCAACTGCCTGCAGGACCTGCCTGAATGGTTGCAGATTTCTGTAAAGCAGAATTGAACTGTCTTTTTGTTTTTGAACAAAAGACAAGAACTTGCTGCCTTTTTATGTTCCTCTGCTGTGCTGTTTGCATTTTCTTAGACTGCTGAGTGTGTGATTCCTGTACTTGGGCACCTGGGCTCTATGAAACTTAATGCCTGGTGCAGGATGCCTTCTCTTTATTCCCACATTGCTCATCCTACAGTGCTGCACTGACTCATCAGAAAAGGGTGTTAGTGTGGACATACGTTACTGTGCCATAGAGTAAGCCCGTCCCTGCCACCCCCACCTTCCTCACCCACTCCAGAAATTGCAAGAATAGGACCCAAAATATATTTTTACTACAGAACCACAATTAGACAGTTGCTCAGAGTTAATAATAGCAGCCCTCTTCTGTGTAGCAAAACAAAACAGACACACACATCAAACCCTCAACACTTTTAATGAGCTGATTCTGGATGTGCTGTACTCTTTTCAGTTTCATTTAGATATTTTTACTTAGCAGGAAGATCCCTAAGAACAATGTGCAGAGATGATAACTCACCTGTGCTGATGCTCTTACCAGGCTGCTGTGGCTGGTGGTACCACCACGCTGTGGCGACTGCCTGTCCTCCTTGTATCTATCCATCTTATTATAGTTTTCAAAGCAACGTTAACACTGTTCTTTCTCAGTACAACTTTGCAGGATAGGCAGTGCAGGTTTTCGTATCCTGTTTTGTATATAAATGAACACTGAAGTTTAGAGACTTGAAGTGTCCGGAATCAGAAGTGATTAGGTGGCAAGACGTAGTCTAGTAGGATGAAAATCAGTCTGTGCACTTTTGTTCTGGTTCCAGGTTCTAGCTGCTTGAAAGATAGGGCTGAGTTCTGGCTCTGCCACTGGCTGTCTTGGGAAAATTGCTTAACTTTTCCAAGCCACAACTTCATTCTTTGTAAAATTGTTTGATACAGATCTTTTTATGATTGATGGTCTTGTAAGTGAGATAATGTGAGTTAAGCCAGCACAATGATCACCAAAGGAAGTGCCCACGGTTACCATTATTATATTATTATTATATTATATTATATTATATTATTATTATTATTATTATTATTATTATTATTATTATTATTATTATTAATTATTACTAATGTTGCTAAATGTTCACATTATCCCAAGTATATCCTTTTACAAATTGTATAGCATTTTTATTTGTTTTGTGTTTGTTTTTATTGAGATATAATAGGCATATAACTTTATATTAGGTTCTGGTATACAACATGATTTGATAGTTACATATATTGTGAAGTGATAACCACAGAAAATTTAGTTAACTTCCATCATTGTATATATTTACATTTTTTTCTTGTGATAAGATTCTATTCCCTTAGTAATACCAAATATTTTATGTGGTATTATTACTTATAGTCACCAAACTGTATGTGTCATGACCTCATGTTATTTATTTTGTAAATGTAACTTTGTATGTACTGGCCCCATTCACCAATGTTTCCCCTCTTCTCCTCCCCACGCCTGGCAACCACTAGTCTGTTCTCTGTATCTATGAGCTTTTTTTGATTTTGTCTTATTTAGCTCCAACCTATAAATGAAGCCATGCATGTTTATCTCTGTCTGATTTATCTCATTTAGCATAATGAATGCCCTTAGGGTCAATCCATGTTGATGCAGATAGCAAGATTTCATTCTTTTTAATGACTTAACGGTATTTTGTTGGATATATACACACATACCAGATTTTCTCTGTCCATTCACCCACTGATGGATGCTTAAGTTGTTTCCGTATCTTGATTATTGAATTAATGCTGCAGTGAAAATGAGCGTGCAGATCTCCTCTCAAATTAGTGTTTTCATTTCTTTCAGAAAAATAAGGGTGGAATTGCTGGATCATATAGTAGCCCTACTTTTAGTATTTTGGGAAAATTCCATGTTGTTTAAATTTGTGGCTCCACTAATTTACGTTCCCAACAGTCACAGGTTTCCCTGTTCTCCATGTCTTGCCAACACTTGTTATGTCTTACCTTTTTGATAACAGTCTTCCTAACACATGAAAGGTGATACCTTGTGGTACTGATTTCTGTTTCCCTGATGACTAGTGATACTGGTCCTTTTCATGTGTAATCAGATTGGGTTTTTTTAATGTTGTTATTATTGAGTTGTAGGAGCTTTTTTATATATTTTGTATATCAGCCCCTTTTCAGTTATATTATTTGCAGTCCTTTTCTCCCATTCAGTTAGGTACCTTTTCATGTTTTTGTTAATTTCCTTTGCTGTGCAGAAGCTTTTTAGTTTGATATAATCCCACTTGCTTATCTTTATTTTTGTTTCCTTTGCTTTTGGTGTCAAATCCAAAATCTCATCAGCAAGATTGATGTCAGGGAGCTTACTGCCTACATTTTCTTACAGTAGTTTTATGGTTTCTTCATTCATTTTGAGTTGACTTTGTTTGGTAATAAGATAGGTGCCCATTTTCATTTGTCTGCATATACTTATACAGATTTCCCAACACTGATTAGTAAAGAAACTGCTCTTTCCCCATTATATATTTTTGGCTCCCTTGCCATAAATTGTTGATATATGCACAGGTTTATTTATGAGCTTTATTCTGTTCCATTGATATACGTGTCTGTTTCCAAGCCAGCACTATACTGTTTTGGTTATTTTCACTTTGTCATGGAAGTTGCTTTCTTTCACAGTTTTGCTAAGAGTTATTTTCATGACTAGTCAGTGAGTCTTATTAAATATCTTTTTACACTTATCCTACTTAATCATTATTTTATCATTGTACTTTTCTGTTAAGGGGATAATTCACAGTAATTTTTTAAATATTAAAAATACATGTTTAATGAAGTCATATACTTATTGAACATTTAAATTGCTACATAATTACTGTAAAGGTATTAGTAACAATATAATGATGACTACATTTTTAACTATTTAGTAAGCCACTGTAGTTTAGTTATATTACCATATTTTAATTTCATAGTAGGACTACAATGTGATTAATAATAGTATTCTCAATTTTAATATGTGGAAAATGAGATTTATATGGATTAAGTCACCTGCCTAACAAATAGAGTATTGAACATATCAATTCATGATGGTCTGGCTCTCATTCCATCTCCTACGCTCTGAACCGTATGAACAAGAAAGTGACTGAAGTTATTTTGGGGATCTCAAAATGTTTTGCATATTTATTTAATTATTTTTATTGTTTACCTACTTTTTAAAAATTTTTATGTTATTGAGTTATAGTCAGTTTAAAACGTGTCAGTTTCCAGTGTACAGTACAATTTTTCAGTGATACATGCACATACATGTATTCATTGTCACAATCTTTTTCACCAAGAGCTACCACAAGATCTTGTATACATTTCCTTGTGCTGTACGGTGTAATCTTGTTTATCTATTCTATATATACCTGTCAGTATCTAAAATTTCGAACTCCCAGTCTGTCCCTTCCCACCCCCCTCCCCCCAGCAACCACAAGCTTGTATTCTATGACTATGATTCTGTTTCTGTTTTGTGTTGATGTTCATTTGTCTTTTTCTTTTCTTTTTTTAAGACCGCATATATGAGCAATCTCATATGGTATTTTTCTTTCTCTTTCTGGCTTACTTCACTTAGAATGACATTCTTCAGGGACATCCATGTTGCTGCAAATGGTGTTACGTTGTCTTTTTAATGGCTAAATAGTATTCCATTGTATAAATATACCACATCTTCTTTATCATCTATCAGTGAACATTTAGGCTGTTTCCATATCTTGGCTATTGCAAATAGTGCTGCTATGAATATTGGGGTGCAGGTGTCTTGTTGAAGTAGGATTCCTTGTGGATATATACCCAGGAGTGGGGATTACTGGGTCATATGATAAGTCTGTTCCTAGTCTTTTGAGGAATCTCCATACTGTTTTCCAGAGTCGCTGCACTCCCACCAGCAGTGTAGGAGGGTTCCCTTTTCTCCACAGCCTCTAAAGCATTTTTCATTTGGAGACTTTTGAATGATGGCCATTCTGACACATGTGAGATGATACCTCATTGTAGTTTTAATTTGCATTTCTCTGATAATTAGTGATATTGAGCATTTTTTCATGTGCCTATTGATCATTTGTACTTACTTCTTGGAGAATTGCTTGTTTAGGTCTTCTGCCCATTTTTGGGTTGGGTTGTTTGTTTTTTTTTTTTCTTATTAAGTCATGTGAGCTGCTTGTATATTCTGGAGATCAAGCCTTTGTTAGTTTCATCTTTAGCAAAAATTTTCTCCCAGATGTAGGTTGTTGTTTTCTTTTGCTTATGGTTTCCTTTGCTGTGCAAAAGCTTGTAAGTTTAATTACGTCCCATTTGTTTATTCTTGCTTTTATTTCTATTGCTTGGGTAGACTGCCCTAGGAGAATATTTTTGAGATAATGTTTTTCCTATGTTCTCTTCTAGGTTTATTGTATCTTGTCTTATGTTTAAGTCTTTGATCCATTTTGAGTTTATTTTTGTGTATGGTGTAAGGGAGTGTTCTAGCTTCATTGATTTACATGCTGCTGTCCAGTTTTCCCAACACCATTTGCTGAAGAAACTGTATTCTTTTGTATATTCTTGCCTCCTTTGTTGAAGATTAGTTGATCAAACGTTTGTGGGTTCATTTCTGGGCTCTCTATTCTGTTCCATTGGTCCATATGTCTGTTTTCTACCAATGCTGTTTTGATGACTGTAGCGCTGTAGTATTTTCTGAAGTCTGGGAGAGTTAATCCTCCAGACTTTTTTCCTTCAGTAATGCTTTGGCAATTCTGGGTGTTTTGTGATTCCATATAAATTTTTTATTATGATGTGTTCGATTTCTGTGAAATATGTCCTGGGTAATTTGAAAGAGATTGCATTAAATCTGTAGATTACCTTGGGAAGTATGACCATTTTAGCAGTATTGATTATTACAATCCAGGAGCATGGGATATCTTTCCATTTTTTTAAGGGTTCTTTAATTTACTTAATCAATGTTTTAGAGTTTTCTGTGTATAAGCCTTTCACCTCCGTGGTTAGATTTATTCCTAGGTATTTTATTAGTTTGGGTGCTATTTTAAAAGGGATTGTTTCTTTACCTGTTGATTCATCATTACTGTAAAGAAATGCAACTGCTTTTTGAACATTAGTCTTGTAACCTGCTACCTTGCTGAATTCTGTGATTAGTTCTAGTAGATTTTGTGTGGAATTTTTAGGATTTTCTATATGTGGTATCATATCTGCATATAGTGAGATTTTTACTTCTTCTTTTCCAATTTGGATCCCTTTTATTTCTCTCTTGCCTGATTGCTGTGGCCAGGACTTCCAAGACTATGTTGAATAGGAGTGGTGATAGTGGGCATCCTTGTCTTGTCCCAGATTTTAGTGGGAATGTTTTGAGTTTCTCACCATTGAGTACTATGCTGGCTGTAGGTTTGTCATATATAGCTTTTATTATGTTGAGATATGTTCCCTCTATACCCACTTTGGTGAGAATTTTTATCATAAGTGGGTGTTGAACAGTTATTTTTGAATCTTGACCAGTACTGCATTTTCAATATAGTCTACTGTTATTCTGTTATGTTTATATAATGGCTTAATTCAGATAATAATATTTTGTTTGAATATGTACAGCATAGTCCTTTAGATAGATAGATAGATAGATAGATAGATAGATAGATAGATAGATAGATATGCATATATATTCCTTTTCTTATTCTTTTTCATTATGGTTTATTACAGGATATTGAAAAAGTTTCCCTGTGTTATACAGGAGGACCTTGTTTTTATTTTTATTTTATATGTAGTAGTTTATATCTATTGGAGTTTCTATCTGCTCGTCTAAAACATCTAATTTATCCCCCTTCCTGCTTTCCACTTGGTAATCTTAAGGTTGTCTTTTAAGTCTGTGAGTCTGTTTCTGTTTTGTAAATAAGTTCACTTGTGGCATGTTTTAAATTCCACATAAAAATGATATCATACGGTATTTGTCTTTCTGTAACCAACTTAGTACAATTTCTAGATCCATGCATTTTGCTGCAAATAGTATCATTTCATTATTTTTTATGGCTGAGTAGTATTCTAGTATGTATATATAAAATACTTTTTCTTTATCCATTTATCTGACAAGGGACATTTAGGTTGTTTTCATGTCTTGGCTCTTGTAAATAGTGCTGTTTGAACATTGGGATGCATGTATCTTTTTAATTTAGTGTTTTCTCTGGATAAGCCCAACAATGGTATTGTTGGATCACGTGGCAGCCTACTTTTAGTTTTTTAAGGAAATTCCATAGAATTTTCCATAGTGGTTTACCAATTTGCAGTCCCACCAACAGTGCCAGAATGTTCCCATTGCCCAAAGTCTCCACATTTGTTATTTGTAGACATTTCAATGATGGCCATTCTGACTGGTGTGAGGTGATACCTCATTGTAGTTTTGTTGTGAATTTCTCCAGTAATTAGCAACATTGAGCATCTTTTCATGTGCCTGTTGGCCATTTGTAGTTTTCTTTGGAGAAATGACTAGGTCTTCACACTGTTTTGGGATTTGTGTCATTTGTTTTGCTGTCATTGTTACTGAGCTTTATGTGCTATTTGTATATTTTGGAAATTAAGCCCTTTTTGGTCACGTGAATATTTTCTTCGATTTCATATTTTGTCTTTTCATTTTCTTTATGGTTTGCTTTGCTGTGCAAAAACTTACAAGTTTGATTAGATCCCATCTGTTTATTTGTGCTTTTATTTCTTGCCTTGGGAGACTGACCTAAGAACACATTGCTACAATTTATGTCAGAATGCTTTGCCTGTGTTCACTTCTAGGAGCTTTATGGTGTCATGTCTTACATTTTGATCTTTAAGCCATTGTGAGTTTATTTTTTATGTATGGTGTGAGGGAGTGCACTAACTTCAGTCATTTATATGCTGTTGTCCAGTTTTCCCAACACCACTTGCTGAAGAGGTTTTCTTTTCTCCATTATGTATCTTGCCTCCTTTGCCAAAGATTAATTGTAGGTCTGTGTGTTTATTTCTGGGATCCTTATTCTGTTCCATTGATCCATGTATCTGTTTTTATGACAGTACCACATTGTTTTGATGACTGTAGCTCTGTAATATTGTCTGAAGTTTGGGAAGGTCATTCCTCCAGCTTTATTCTTTTTCTTCAGTAATGCTTTGGCAATTCTGTATCTTTTATGATTCTATATAAATTTTAGGATTATTTGTTTTAGTTCTGTGAAAAATGTCCCGGGTAACTTGATAGGGATTGCATTAACTCTGTAGATTGCCTTGGGCAGTATGGCCATTTTAACAATATTAATTCTTCCAATCCAAGAGTATGTGATATCTTTCCATTTCTTTAAGTTCTCTTTAATTTTTTTAATCAATGTTTTGTAGTTCTCCATGTATGTCTTTCACCTGCGTGGCCAGATTTATTCCTAAGTATTTTATTGTTTTGAATGTGATTTTAAAAGGGATTTTTTATTTATTTATTTATTTATTTGCTTTCTTTTCCTATCATTTCATTGTTAGTGTAAAGAAATGCAACTGATTTCTGTATGTTAATGTTTTATCCTTCTACATTGCCAAATGGTTTTGTAGTTCTTCTCTGTCCTTCCTTCATGCTCTTCTCTTATGGTTGGTTGATTTTCTTTATTGTTATATCTGTGTTTCTCTCACTTGCCTTTGCATATCTAACGTAGGTATTTGATTTGTGGTTACCATGAGGTTCATATATTTCGCTCTGTTACAGTATCTAATTTCCTTAAAGTAATTGTTATTTAAGGACATATAAGTTCTAAAAGATTTACTGTTTTACTCCTCTCCCTTTTTTTGCTTTTGCTTTTATTTTTTATATCTTCATATGCCTTGTATAAGTGTTTGCTGTAATTATAGTTGTTGTTACAATTTTTGTCCTTTAGTCTTTGAAGTGGCTTATTTAAGTGGTTGATTCACAGCCATTGCTTCATTTTTGCCCTAAAAGTGGGATTTTCCCCCTTCATACAAGTTCTTATTTTTTGGTCTTTTTCAGGTAAAGAAAACCTTTCTTTCAATACTTCCTATAAGGTCAGTTTAGGATTGATGAACTCAGGTTTTGCTTATCTGAGAAACTCTTGAACTGTGTGTCAATTGTGATTAATAACTTAGCTGACTAGGTAGCCTAAGTTCTAGGTTTTTCCCGTTAATTACTTTAAATATATCATGGCTGTTCCTTCTGGCCTGCAGTGAAACTTTGCTGAAAAACAGCTGATAGGCCTCCATGAGCTCTCCTGTCCTCGCGATTACAGTGAAACCACAGCTGACTGCTAAACAAGCATCAAAAAAATGAACCTAGCAAGAAAGATCTTCAACTGGAAACATAAAGAGGGGACCACAGCAGGATGGTAGGAAGGGCATGCTCATAGTATAATCAAGCCTTATACCCGCCTGGGTGGGCTATCCACAGGCTGGAGAGTGAATCACAAAGACCCTCCCACAGGAGTTCTAAGCCCCATGTCAGGCTCCCCAGCCTGGGATTCCAGCATTGGGAGGAGGAGGAGGCCCCAGGACATCTGGTTTTGAAGGCCAGGGGTGCTTAGCTCTAGGAGCCCCATGGGACTGGGGGAAACAGAGACTTCATACTCTTGGGAAGTGTATGCAGAATCTCACGTGTGCCAGGTTCAAGGGCAGAACTAGTGATTTCATAGGAACCAGGGCCAGGCCTGCCTGGTGGTTTTGGAATGTCTCCTGGGGACATAGGGGAAGGCTGTGGCTCACCCAGGGGATATAAAAGCTGGTGCCTGATATTCCAGGAGTGTTCATCTGTGTGAGCTTTCCTGGAGGCTGACATCTTGATTGGATCATTAGCACCAAAACCCAGCCCCACCCGACAACCTGTAGGCTTAAGGGCTGGGAAGCCTCAGGCCAAACATACTGGGTGGGAACACAGCCCCACCTGTCAGTGGACTTGCTGACCTAAAAATACATCTAGACAAGGCCCTACCCACCAGAGGTCCAGGAACAATCTACAGCCAGCAGTGGGCAGACACTGACTTCTCCTGCCAAGAAACCTGCACAAGCCTCTAGTCTAGCCTCATCCACCAGGGAGCAGATATCAGAAGGAAGAAAACAATCCCAAAGCCTGTGGCAGGAGCCCACAAACACAGGCCAGAGTCTACAGTGGGACTGGCTGGACCCTGGCTCTTGGGTGACACGACAGAAGTGCATTGCTGGGACACATAAGATGTCTCCCACAGAGGGCCACTTCTCCAAGGTTGAGAAACATAACTATCCTACCTAAAAATATAAATAGAAAGACATACAGAATGAGGCAACAGAGGAGTATCTCCTAGGCCAAGGTACAAGGTAAAATCCCAGAAGAAATAAGTGAAGAGATAGACAATTTATCTGAGAAAGAAGTTAAAGTATTGATGGTGAAGACGCTCAGAGAACTCAAGAGGAGTACAGATGCACAGAGCAAATTTTTAGCAAAAAAGTTGGAAAATATAAAGAATACCCAGAGTTGAAGGATAAAATCACTGACATGATTTTAATGATCTAACACACTAGAAGAAACTAATAGACAAAATGAAGCAGAACAGGTCAGTGAGCTAGAAGACAGATTAGTGGAAATCACTACTGCAGAACAGAAGAAAAATGAAGAGGAATGAGGATAGTTTAAGAGAACTCTGGGACAGCATGAAATGCACTAATATTCACATTATAGGGGTCTCAGAAAGAGGAGAGAGAGAGAAAGGATGTAAGAGAATTTTGGGAGAGATAATAACCAAAAACTTACCCAACTTGGGAGAGGAAACAATTACCCAAGTCCAGGAAGCACAGAGTACCACACAGGATCGGCACAGAGAGGAACATGTGAAGGCACATAGTCATCAAATTGACAAAATCAAGGATAAAGAGAAAATGTTAAAATCAGCAAGAGAAAAGCAACAAAATGACATACAAGGGAGCTCCCATAAGGTTATGTCAGCTGATTTCTCAGCAGAAAGTCTACAGGCCAGAATAGAGTGGCACGACACATTTAAACTGATGAAAGAGAAAAATTTACAACTAAGACTATTCTATCCAGCAAGGCTCTTGTTCAGATTTGATGGAGAAATCAAAAGCTTCACAGATAAACAAAAGCTAAAAGGATTCAGCACCACCAAGCCAGCTTTACAACAAATGTTAAAGGAATTTCTCTAGTCATCAAATCATAAGAAAAGAGAACAAAAAGAAGAAAGAGAGGGGGAAAAAAAGACATATACAAGATTGCTGTGGTTGTCCAGGGTCTTTTATGGTTTCATATAAATTTTGGAATCGTTTGTTCTAGTTCTGTGAAAAATGCCGTGAGTGTTTTGACAGTTGTTTGCTTTGGGTAGATGGCCATTTTGATAATGTTGATGCTTCCAGTCCAAGAGCACAAGATATCTTTCCATTTCTTTGTATCATCTTCAGTTTCCTTCATCAGTGTGTTTTACAGTTTTCAGAGTATCTGTAACCTCCTTGGTTATTTCTTTCTAAGTTTATTTCTAGGTGTTTTGTTGTTTTTGATGCAATGGAAATGTTTATGCCAGTTATAAAATTCTGGTTTTTGAAGTGAAAAAAGTGAATGAAAAGCCAAAATCGCAAAATCTCCTTCTCTCTTATGGGTGAGTTGTGCTCCATTACCTGTATGTGGGGCATCTTCTTTATCCAGTCATCTGTTGATGTGTACTTGGGATGCTTTCACATCTTAGCAATTGTAAATAGTGTCGCTGTTAATAGCGGGGTGTATATATCTTTTTGAATTAATTCTTATTTTGTGGTTGACTTTATTCCTTTAATAACTATGTAAGTTAAAAAAGCTAAGGCTCTAAACCTTCTTAGACAATGAACAGCAGATACATGCAAATTTTAAAAATACATGCAGTAAGAAGAGCTGATAGGCTTATGAAGGATTTCCTTTGATGTGACATTTCCCTCTTACTGCCTTTAGAATTCTGTCATTGTCTTTAAATTTCACTTTTTGAATAATGATATGTCTTGGTGTGAGTCTGTTTGAGCTGATCCCTTTTGGGACTCTCTGATTCCTGTGCCTGGATATCCGCTTCCTTCCTCAGATTAGGGGAGTTTTCAGCCACAATTTTATCAAAGATTTTCTCACCCTTTCTCTCTCTTCCTTCAGGGACCCTTATAATTTGAGTGTTACTCTGCTTGGTCTGCCTCAGAAGTTCCTTAACCTTGTGTAGCATGCTTTTTCTTCTTGCTTTTCTGATTGGGTGCTTCTCATTATTCTATCTTCCGGGTTGCTAATGGGTCATCTGTGTTGCCTAATCTTCTGTATTACCTATACTTCTGCTCTGGCTGGTTCTTTTTTTATATTTTCTAGTTCTTTTTAAAACTTCTCCCTGTGTTCTTCTGTTCTTTTTCCCAGTTCAGCTATCATTCTTACTACTATTGTTTTGACCTCTTTGTCAGGTAAATTACTTATTTCTATTCATTATGGTGATTTTCTTATTCTTTCACATAAAACATGTTCCTGTCTTCTCATTTTAACTTTCTGTATCTCTGTGAAATTAGGTGAAACAGTTACCTGTCAGAGTTAAAGATGTGTCCTTGTGTGAGCGTGTTCCTGTGCAGTCTGCTGTGCCCAGCGGGCTGGTTGGGAAGAGCTGGACCTGAAGTGATCCTGGGCTGCGCTCTTCCCCGGGACATGCTGGCAGCCCCTGCAATGGGGGCCACAGGGCTGGAGTCAGGGGGACTGGAGCCAGTTCCAGGTTCAAGCAGGGGCTTCTCCTCTGCTCAGTGACTGTTCCAGCCCTATCAGGTGGCACGGGGTCCCATGGGGCTGAAGCACGATCTCTGTGGGAGTTGAGGTCTCCTGGGTGTGATGGCAGTCTCTGCTTTGTTTTAGGATGTGGCTGAGGCCTGACGGCTTGCAGTGGCCCTTCTGTACTTTAGTACAGAAGGATCTGTATAAAGGTTATGTATAACCTTTTCTCCGGCGTGAGCAGCTTGGCTAGAGGGTGGGTCAGGGCCGGAGATATTGGGGCTGCAACCCTGAGCTGCCCCCCCGCCTGTCAGGTGTGCACAGGAAAGTGAGTTCTGGGGATGGCAGGCCCTGCACTGGTGCTAGTGCTGTCCCCTGCAGAGGGTGTGCAGGGACACACTAGCTGGCCGTGACTGCCGGCCGTCTTTTCAGAGGCAGGGCCACACCCAGGCCAGCGCCACTTTCTCCCACAATGCACACGCTCACTGGCAGTGGAAGCCTCCGCCTGAGTGGGGAGCAGCACCGAACAAGGAGGGTGGGGCCAGGAGCCTGGGGGAGTCCAGGGGGCCCGCCTGAGCCACCCCTGCCAGCCGGCCGGAGCCCAGGCAGCGTTCAGCCTGCTGTGTCCCTGCCATGATGGGGAGTCAGTGGGTCTCTGCCCAGGCTCTTCAAGAACAGGGGCTCAGCTTCTCACAGCCCTCCAGCAAGCCCGCTGGTTTTCATCCCAGCTGAGGGGGCTCCTCGTCCCAGTGCTGAACCCTGTGCCTGGGGTGCCTGATGCGTGGTTCAAACTGTGACTTAAGGCGCAGGTGATTGTCAGGGCTGGAGCACCACTGTGACCTCATGCTGTCTGCACACGGATGCCCACAGCTCCTAGTGTGTGTGATTGGTGGGGGGCCCTGCGGGGAGCGGCTGTAGGTCTGTCTGGCACAGACAGATGGGGCTCGTCATGATTATTCCTCACAAAGATGGTATAAGGCCAGGATATGCCGTCTCATTTTCCAAGGGCTTGAATATTATAATGTGTGATGTGCCTCAGCTGCCTAGTGTGAGCAGCATGACTGCAGGTGCTCTGGGTCCAGGAAAGCAAACTCCAGTTATGCTCTTGGGAATCAAAGGAGCTGGTCCTAAAGGGGGCATATTTACCATAAACGCTTACACATGTCAGTCATGGGGAAACCAGATTAAGAAATGGATGCTGCCTGAGTTTAGTATTGAATGATTAGAGAATGTAACGAACCTATAAGATTCTGAATCAAAATTAGAGGGGAAGGTATAGCTCAAGTTGTTGAATATGTTCTTAGCATGCACGAGGTCCTGGGTTCAATCCCCGGTACCTCCACCATAAATATAGATAGATAGATAGATAGATAGATAGATAGATAGATAGATAGATAGATAGATAGATAACCCCTCCCCCCAAAAAGATTCTGGATCAAACTTAGTGCAATGGCAAGTGGAAGTGATCCAAGGAGTACTTACAGTAAGAAATAAAGTCCTGAACTTAATCATCTTGTTTGATTTTCCCAGTGGGTAAACAATGATTACGGTTTTGACTGTTGTTTTGATTAAACTATAGAATGTGACCAATTGTGAAGTGTGAAATCTAAGGTTACTTGTAGTAAGATTAGCATTGTGATGATGTGGTTTTGGGGGTTAATGATTTCTGGGATAGATGAAATTACTGGCTACGTGTGCTGGGGGAAGAAGACAAGTTGCTGATGGGAGAGGAGGCACTGACAAATAGAGACGAAGGCTTGTGAAAAATGAAGGCGGGGAGCACTAGTAATACGCCAGCTAATGTAGAATGGGTGCTGAGCATGGTGACAGTTGCTGTAATGAATAACGGTGATATTACGCCATCTAAGCATAGTAACGGGGATATTAAATGTGATCGTATGTTAGTATCTATATAGGATGCTGTAAATGCAAAAATGATAGTAGTGTAGACTAATGCCATTTGATAATTATGAAGTTAATTATAATTTTATGAGTCAAAATGTTTTTGTTTAAACTAATTATCATACATTCATTCTAATCCTTTTAAATTCATTCATAGGCCACCCTTATGGCAACTAGTAATGAGATTACAGTTTGTGGGATGAAAACTTTAGTTTTTTAGGTTATTCTTTTGAGATGTTCAGGGTAGGGGTAGGAGGAGGCCAATTTCTAGGTCAAATAACAGAAAAGTAGTGACCACTGAGAGTAAATAAATGGAGAAGGGTGGGTGTACTGACACTGTAGAGTCAAATCCACATGTGTGTGGGCTTGATTTTTCTCAACAGACACTTACTAGAGGAGATAGAGTGTGATCAGGACAAGCTGTGAGTCTACAAAAAGCCATAGGTTGGAAGTCAGTTGTATTGTTTAAGTCTAAAGAATAAAATGATCACCAATAGATAGCGACCTATAGGACAATCACACTTCATCTACAAAACGCTGTATCAGGCCGCTGATTGAAATCCAAACTGATTAGATGTAAAGGGAAATTTTAGCTGGCATAGAAAGCACAGAATGAGAAAAGTAGAGCCAATAATTTTGTGTGGTCAGTGGGAGCTTTTAGCCATGAAAACTACTGAGCCAAAACTCCATCTGAAATTGTGAATTTTATATTCTGACACTTGCAATAATAGAAAATAAGTTCCTAGAGGAACTGTGATGAATCAGACTTGAAATATTGTTTATGATTTCTTTCTGTTAGATGATGGTGAGCGCAAGTGAGGGGAACTTCAGAGGCTCACAGAACTGAAGTATTAAGAAGGTATTAGGGGACCTGTATGTGTGGTCAGTGTGGTGGTGTTAGGTGGTGTGTGCATGTATTTTTATCATTTTTCTGATCAGGAGGTAGATTGTAATTTTAGGATCTATGTGCATTTGCCTGTGTGTGTGGGTGTGTGTGTGTGTCTGGTGAGAGTTTGGTCGTGGGGTGAAACATTGTAAACCTACCCGCTCTGTACTGAGAGCTGTAGGACCTCCTTCCCTGCTAATAATAACCCTGTTCTTGTCACCACATTCCCATCCATCACAGCACTACTTTCAAATGAATATATGTGATGTCCTGTTTGTCATGTATCAAAGCAGTGCACCCATTTATAGTTCGTAAAGTTATTTATATTTTAAATTAAAAGTATTCATATATATGATGGATTTTATATTTTTATGCTTATTTACTTTGATGCTCGACTTAATGATAATAGAGGACCCATTTCCTGAGACAAAGTTGACTTGCCGTTAGGAGTCAGGAGCGCTCATGAACACATCCTCACTCTGTTTGTCCTGACTGCTGCGTGACTTAATGTCATTGGAAGGAGTTTACCAAGACAAAGCCAATGGTCTCCCTCAGAACCTCAGGGAGCAGGTCACAGGACGGGCTCCAGGTGGATCCCTTTCCAAGGTAGACCTTGGTTCAAGGCAGAGTTACAGCACTAACCACCCCTGAGACCCATAGGTGATTCACATCCCCTCTGTCTTCTCGTCCATAAAATGGGTTATTGACAGTGTTGTGTAGTTGGAACACTGCACTTTGAATTTGGTCCGTTGGTACATTTTATTGCTTAGTGTGAGACCTCAATACCTTTGACATGATGTTAATTGGTAATTTATAGGGGGCCCCAACTCCTGAGGGTTGGAGGGAATTCTGATTGACAGTAGGAGGAGACCCAGGATCCCTGAAGCCTACTCACCCTGGATGGGACTCAGTCCCTCCAGGCTGGGGGACCCTGGGGCCAGCACAGTGCCAGAAGCCCGGCTGTGGGACCAGGAAGGCCCACGGTGTGGTTGGAAACACAACCCCACTGGGTCTGTGAGGAGTCGGTATCAACTCCCCACAGGGCAGGCTCCAGATTTCGCTCCCCAAGGACAGCCCATGCTCCTGGAAGTCAGCCCCAACAGGGACAGACACAGGCTGCAACCAGCAGTCCCAAGAAAAGTGGGAGGTACCAGTGTTTGCAAGTATGGTGACCCCTGGGGACCTCAGCTCCAGGGAGGTCAGAGCCTCAGAGCAGGAGGGCCTGTGAGGCCAGGGTTCCTGCCTTTTCTGCCGCCTCCACTCTGGGCCCCTTCCCAGAGTCAGGCCACCCTGGCCCTTCATCCCCCACCATGCACCCTGGGCTGGCTCCCTCTTTCCTTCCTGCCTCCTCTTGTCTCTGCTTCTCCCTACCCAGTGCCTGCTCACCGTCTGTCACTCTCTAGGACTTGACCCCCACCTCTCTCTCCAATTCACTCACACACTGTCTCTCTCCCTGCCTGTCTCTCTGTCTCTCCCCCCAGATCTCCAGGCCCTGGGCTCTGATCCAGCCCTGTCCAGGGCCACAGGGCCCCAACTCTCCGAGCCCCCCCACCCTCACCGGCAAGTTGTGGCCCCGGCCCTGCTCACAGCGGAGGAGCCCGGTTACAGAGGCTGCTCCTGCTGGTACTTACTGCTGCACTACTGTATCCCCGGTTCCTGGGCAGCACAGTCTCCCCTTGACCTGTTGGTGACCTTTGACCTGTTGGTGGCCCAGCCTGGACAACAGAGCTGCTGCAGGGCTGGCCACCTGCCCCAGCTGGAAGGAGGGAGGGCCCTGCGGGCTTAAGGGGCTCCTGGGGGATTGGATTGAGGGGCATCTAAGGAGCCAGGTATTTTCACCCAACTCTTTGTGAGTGGCAGAGCGTCCCAGACCACTGACTGCCCCCTGCCCGTTTCTCACTAAGAAAACTGCTGGCAGGTTGGGGAGCTCCTGAGACTTAGGAGGGAGCTGCTGCCTGGAACTGGGGCTCCTGAGGGCAGCTGGGAGGGCAGGGCAGGGGCCCAAAGCCTGGATGAGTGCGGGGCCCTCTCACTGGACTCCCACGGCCACTCCAGGCACCTCACCCCTTCCTCGCTGTCAGCAGTTGGCCACATCACGGGGACAGATATGAGGGTCTCTCTGACCCTTGAGACTGGCAGGCCCCACGTGCTCAGTATTCCCCGACTGAGTGAACACCAGCCCCCGCATCTACACACCAAGTCTTCCCACCGCCCCAGAAGGGTTTCTCAGGCCCCCTCGCAGCCAGTACTGCCCCAAAGCACAACTTTGTTTCTGCACCCCCCCCGGGGTAGGTTTCCGCCTCCTTTGACCTGTGCGTACTTGAATCACTGAAGT
Source organism: Camelus dromedarius (assembly GCF_036321535.1). Classification (NCBI taxonomy): domain Eukaryota; kingdom Metazoa; phylum Chordata; class Mammalia; order Artiodactyla; family Camelidae; genus Camelus; species Camelus dromedarius. Next base: position 72,818,817 of record NC_087446.1, read on the forward strand.
GCAGAGTAGAAGGCATGACAGTATATAGTTATACTGTATAGTTATATATATATTTGGCAAAACTAATACGGCTTATTTTTATGTATGTATCACGTATTTTAAAGTAATGTGTCGTCTACAGGTGTACTACCAATAATAAAGGCCATATGGGTGTGGTGATGTGATTAAGATGGTTTGCTCTTAAGGTCTTCTCTGTCTTGTGGACATTCTCTCTGCCTTTTGTATGAAGTGCTGAGTGAGGGGGAGTGAAGACCTCCCGCTCTGCTTGTGCAGGTGATTCCTCTTGGTTCTGTCATTTTTACCCAAGTTTTTCAGCCACTGCCCAAGGGAGACCCTGGGAATTTGGAGAAGGAGGAGGGAGCACCCAGCAGTAGCGGACAGGGGACCTGGGTTGGGCAGGACCAGAAAGCATAAGGTCAGAAAAGTTTGCAGAGAGGACCCAGGGTTGGATGGCAGTTGGTGGTGGGGGATCAGGTAGGTGGGACACATTCTAAAAGTGAGGTCACCCGGAATGCCCACTGTGAGGTGCCGGGGCAAAGGCAGGTGATTGGTCAAGAGAGGGCATAAAGCACTGGCGTTGCCAAGGCAGCTTTCAGACAGGAGAAGGCTTGGAGGGAGGTGGCTCATCCCCTCCAGCCGCTCTTAAGAGTCCGCTTGACCTGCCGTTTGTTTTCCTGAACTGCTGACCTTCTGACCTGACTGAACCCTCCTTCCTCCCCTCAGGAGCTTGATTAACCCTCATCCTTCCTGTGACCCCCTTCTCCTCCCAAGTGCCCAACCCCTCTTCCTGTCACACTCCCTCCCCAATCCCATCTCCAACCCCTCCCCACCCCACCCTGTCCCTGTCCCTCCCCACCTCCCCACCTCTTGCCTGGGGACTCAGGGCCCTGAGAGGACCAGGACATGGAGGTCATGAGGCTGCTGTTCTGGCCCCACGTGCTGGGGTATATTGGATACGGAAACACAAATGTGAGTAAACATTGGGCATCAGGTGTCCTCCTTTTTCTTGGGCTCCTTCACACTGTGCTTAACTCACTGCTTTCTCACGGGGTCCTTGATGGTAACTCATCATTGGTGGAGACCGAGGCCCTCAGGGCAGGTTTCTTGACCAGCCTGCAGCGGCTCTGGCCACCAGCATCCTCAGCAAGATCTGGGTCCTGTCAGGACCTCTTAGACCAAACACGGCAGGTTGACAAGATGAAATCTGAAATAGTTACTTTATTGCATCAAAGAAGGAAGTGTAAATGTACTAAAAGCCATTGAGTTGTATACCTAACTAAAATGGGGGAATGTGTGAATTATATCTCAATAAAGCTGTTTTTTAAAAAGTGAGAAACTCTTATTTACTAGAAGTCATAGTGAGACTGGCTCCTGGAAAGCTTGTCAGGATCCTGCTTCAAGCTGTGCACGTTTGGGTCCAGTCCCCATGCAGTGCACTCTCCTGTGCATGCGCCCTTCCTGGTGGTGATATCTGGGAGCAGTGGGGTCTCAGCATTGGGTTGGTGCTGGTCTGTTAAACAGTGAAGTGTCATCTGTTCTCTGTGGTTTCTGGTTTGTTAAATTCTAGTAACTTTTTTTTCTTTGAAGTGTATTCTTTTTAGAAATTTAAATATAACAAAAATATTCAATAGCCTTATAATTTTTAAAAATATTTTTATTAAAGTATCGTCAGTTTACAGTGTGTCAGTTTCTGGTGTACAACAAAATGCTTCAGTCATATAGGAACATAAATGTATTCATTTTCATATACTTAATTTTACCATAAATTACTACAACATATTGAATATAGTTACCTATGTTGTACAGTATAAACTAGTTGTTCATCTACTTTATATAGATTAGTGTCTGCAAATCTCAAACTCCCAATTATTCCCTCCCAACTCCCTTCCACCCTGGTAACCATAAGTTTGTTTTCTATGTCTCTGAATCTGTTTTCATTTTGTAAATAATATTGTCTTTTTTTTTTTTAAGATTCCACATATGAGTGATATCATATGGTATTTTTCTTTTGCTTTCTGACTACTTCACTTAGAGTGACATTTTCCAGGTCCATCCATGTTTCTGCAAATGACATCATTGTATTATTTTTTATGGCTGAGTAGTATTCCATTGTATAAATATACCACAGCTTCTTTATCCCATCATCTATCAATGGACATTTAGTGTCCATGTCTTGGCTATTGTAAATAGTGCTGCTATGAACATTGTGATGGATGTATCTTTTTGAATTAAGGTTCCTTCTGGATACATACCCAGGAGTGGGATTGCTGGATCATATAGTAAATCTATTTTTAGTCTTTTGAGGAATCTCCATACTGTTTTCCATAATGGCTGCACCTAACTACATTACCACCAGCAGTGTAGGAGGGTTCCCTGTTTTCCTCAGCCTCTCCAGCATTTATTGTTTGTGGACTTTTGAATGATGGCCATTCTGACTGGTGTGAGGTGATTCCTCATTGTAGTTTGGATTTGCATTTCTCTTGATAATTAGTTATATTGAGCATCTTTTCACTTGCCTATTGATCATTTGTATGTCTTCATTGGAGAATTGCTTGTTTAGATCTTCTGCCCATTTTTGGATTGAGTTGTTTGTTTTATCTTATTCAGGTTTATTAGCTGTTTATATATTCTGGCAGTTAAGCCCATGTCAATCTCATCTTTTGCAAATATTTTATCCTACTTTGTCGGTTCTCTTTTTGTTTTGCTTATGGTTTCCTTTGCTGTGCAAAGGCTTCCAAGTTTAATTAGGTATCATTTGTTTATTTTTGCTTTTATTTCTATTAGACTTCTAGTAAATTCTGAGTTATCCCTTTCCTTCTCATCTTGGAGGCTGCCCCCAGGGTCTTTGTGTCTAACTAAGTTGACGGGAGCCCTGACAGCCCAGCCGATGCGAAAGTGAGTGGCTGCAGCCTGCTGGGATGTTTATAATGGGGAAATGCCTAGGAACGACATGACCAGGAGGTGGACAAGTTGTTGTACTTTCTTTAGTGAAGTGTCCATGTGCAGAGTGTTGATTTCCCCAAAGCTGAAAGGGTCCTGCCTGTCCTTAGAATTGTCCAAATATAAAGAAAATTCCGGTACATACTGTGAAATTTTCACTCTCAGGAAGAAATACCTCCACATCCAAGAAAAAGAAAGACTGAGAACACAGCCCATGGATGTAAGCGGGTTTGTTGTGATGGGCGTGCACCGGATTGTTAGAGACCTGGAAAGAACTCATGTCGGGAACAACCTCGGCGCTGAGGCAGAATCATGCCACGTGGACCCTCCACTCAAGGAAGAGTCTGTTCTGTGTCTTCTGAGCCCACTGAGGGTGTTTATAGGTGATCTTTGTTAGAATTTTTTCCCTCAAAGGGAATGAGGATGAGTTCTCATAGGTTAGTAAAGCTCTCTTTCCTACCACATCTTTGAGCATTTGGATAAACTTGTCCTCCTCCACCGTTGCTCATGGCCGCTGACTGTCCGAACCTGAGTCCACCGGCCCTGGTGGGTAGAGTCTAGGTAGGAGGCAGCTACTGACGCCAGCGCTCAGTGCCATGTGTGACAAGCATGCCCACTACTGAGGGGGTTTTACCAGTTAGCGACTAGATGCTGTTTGTCTCTCTGTGCCTTTGATCTGCATGTCTGTCCTTTGTGCTGAGACCCACTGCTCTCTCAGACAGCGGCTACGCAAAGACAGTGCATGTTTCCCACCAGCAGACATTTTACTGATCTCAGCTGTGAGAGCAGCTGGCAATGACAATGTTACCGATTTCAGAGGTTGCTTTCTAGAGAGGTTTTATTTGCACAAAATGGAAGCTTGGTGTCTAGATTAGTACAAATTACATTGTGTGTTTATTTCCTCCTATAATACTTAGAAATCTAGCTTTTACAAAACTATGTGTTTGCCTTCTGTTTTGGTAACTGTACATTCCAGAAATACAAATTAATTTTTGTGGTGGCTGTTAATGGACGTAGGTGCAATACTGTGAAATATGCATGTGAATGATTTGTACTGATTATTTTGAATTCTCTTTTTATGTAACTTCATTTTCATAGTTTTGAAAATATTATACAAGATTATTCAATTGTACAAATGCTTATTTATTTCAGAAGTCTGACATTACATGCTCTGGTTCAGAAACAAAGTGAACATTGAAAGAAAACCTCCACGGTTTTTAGAAAGTTGGGCTAAAATAAATCATTAATTTTTGCCAGAATAGTAATTTTGTCATTATTGTAAGAGCTGATTGGCTTTCTCATTCATGTCTAATCTATAAATGTACAAATACATCTCTGTACATCTCTCTGTATTTGAACACATATCTTCATTGCTCTTACCCCATACATTTTGGGTGTATTTTTGAGGATATTTCATAGGAGTCTGTCCAGGTACTTAATGAACATACAATAGAAGATGTAGGCTTCCCATGCCCTGTAGGTTTGTATTAGCTTATTTTTTTATTTCAAGTTGGCTTTGCCTTTGTAAGTTAAGTTTTGTTAACTATTTTAAAAATATTTGCAATATATCTGCCAGCAAAGTCAAATCTCTAACATTTTGTGTGTCAGATATTTGACATACGTGAGCAGCAATGAAACTATCACCAAATGAAGGCAGTAAACATGCGCACACTCCCAAGAGCATCCTCCTGCCCCTTTTGAACTCAAGTATCCCTTCTCGCCTCTCTGAGGAGCTGTTTGAGGGTGTAGTTTAGGGTTTTTAAAGATGATTCCCTGTGACAGATGTACTGCAAGCGTCTTTGAGGTTCCTCATTGTCTCCAATATCTTTTCAGGTCCTCCGTACTCAGGTTCTCCTTTTCCATCCTCGGTCTGATGTTTATGAACTTCTGTGGAAGCTTACTCTTATTACTGCCTTCTGGGGAGTTTTTGGTTTTCTCATGTTCATCTGGAGGACCATCCTCGCTGTATTACTAAAGTACCTGATAGTGTCCTTTTAGTCACACATAACAGGAAATTTTATAGTCACTGGACATTTTATTTTCATGCCTGGGCCAGAATCCAGGAGTCCAACCCTTTTCTTTTTTCCTTTTAGATTACTAACTTGGACAGAAATTAGTTTTGAAATGGAAATTTGTTGCAAAATACTATCTTTATAGTAAGAATCCAATGAACAAAACCACAATATGTTCTCATTGAGAAAATGACAATTTATAAACCCTTCTCTTCAATAGCAAGCAAGAAATACTAAGTATTTGGTGAGCCCATCTCTCTGCCCACCTGCCCCTGCCTGTGTGTTGGGTGACGGGACAGGGACACTCAGTGTACCCTGAGCAACATGTGAAAAGGGAACACCCATGATTTCCTGTTTACCCTCCATAGATGCATTCTTCTACAGCCACATTGTAGCCACTGGAGTGTTGACACTGATGATATTCCAATAGATTGCCAAGGTTGGGGGCAGGCCTCAGTCTCTGGTAATCATTTAAAGTTTTGAATGAAGAAGTATGTTTTAAGGGTCAGGAAAATGTGTCTTTACATGGTATTACAGTGGAGTCCTGCCTGGATCTTACTGAGCTGTAATTCCTCACATGATGACTCGTGTCTGAGTCAGGAAGCATGTCCACTTCCTGACAATGGTCGCTGTCTGTCCTGCTGCTGGTGCTCTTTTCTGTCATCCTACTGTCCTGTTCCATGTGCTCTGTAAGGGGCCTAGATGCACAGCAAGGGTCCTAGAGAAAAAACAAATCTCTTCTGTACAGCACAGAGGACTCTAGTTGATATCTTACAGTAAGTTATAGTGAGAAAGAATGTGAAAACAGACATAGGTAAATACACGTGTGACTGAAACATGATGCTGTATGCCAGAGACTGACACATAGTGACTGACTACACTGCAATAAAAAAACAAATGTCGTAGATGTAAGGCACCACTTTCTGTATTAGTGGAAGGGGTCACACACAAGATACGTTTGGCTAGCAGTGTAATGAATATTTGTAAATTCTGTTTCCTTTATTACATATTTGTATAGACAGATGAATGACGCAAAGAAATGCTTAGAGGAGGCCATTAGGCAAAATAAGATGCTCTTTGATGAAGCACTGAAGTTTAAGGCAGAAACCTCTTCTTTTCCCAGATTACATTCTGAAAACGGAAATGAAAGTAATGGGTAATTGTTACCGATTCAGTATGTTTTGTTGAAGGAGAACTTGAAAACCATTGAGAGGGATAATGAATACTTCAATGACATCATTCTGATTGCTCGAGCTTAGCTGCAGGCAGCGAGGGGTCAGGATGCCAAGCGTCCACGCTCAGTGAGAGTTTGGCTGCTACGTTGACCACAGCTGGGCTTCTGAGGCTCTTTGTGCCCTGGGCGAGCTGTGCGCTCCCGCTCCTCCTGCTTTTGGCCACAGCAGAGTGTGGGAGCCTGGGAGCGGAACCTCCCTGTGAACAATGACCCAGAATTTCACGGACTAAAGCCTCTGTGACTTTTTAACTTCAGAGACTAGGAAATACGTCTTATTTCCACAACCTAGGGAGATTTCTCTCCACTCACACCGCTTTCCAAGATACATAGAAAATGCCAGGAAACACCTGAGAGGTGAAGGAAGTTACTAGCCGAGCTGTGCAGCCCCTTGCCTTGTTTATGTTAAACAGAACTTTCCATGTGAATTTGGGAAAACTTTATATTCCACTAGGAACACTCATTTGTGAGACCTTTGGCATGAGCAGTTTCCCACCCTTGCTTTCCTTTTGTCGTCCAGTCATGTCTTCCATTGTCCAGTGAGGAGGAAGTTTGTGGAGGCGAGGAAATATTTGTGCCTGAAGGTCTCTCTTTGTTCTACATTTCTTCATGGGCTTGACATTTGTCCTGGGCCCAGCCTGGGTCAGCTGCTATCACAGGAAACTTAGGGGTGGCTGTGGATACTGGCTGAGAAGGGACATGATTCCAGTTGGGTTAAAGAGAAGCAACTGCCCATCAGAACAAACCAAGACTTGCTGGAAGAGCTTGACAGGCTGGCAATGGAAGAGGACCAGCTGAATAAGGAAACACAAGATGCAGGGTGTCAGAACGAGCTGCTAGGATGCCCAGTGCTAGTACGTGAAGGAAGCGGCCCTGTCTGCTGTAAATGGAGCAGACGCTGTCTTTGACCCCAAACCGAAATTCAGGGAAAGTCCCAGATGCTTTCAAGCTTGTGTAAGGGGACGTATGACACTTGTATTCTTTTCTCTTTTTTTTTTTTTTAACATTTTTATTGATTTATAATCACTTTAAATGTTGTGTCAAATTCCAGTGTTCAGCACAATTCTTCAGTCATTCATGGACATACACACACTCATTGTCACATTTTTTCTCTGTGAGTTATCATAACATTTTGTGTATATTTCCCTGTGCTGTACAGTGTAATCTTGTTTATCTATTCTACAATTTTGAAATCCCAGTCTATCCCTTCCCACCCTCCACCCCCCTGGCAACCACAAGTCTGTATTCTCTGTCTATGTGTCTGTTTCTGTCCTGTATTTACGCTTTGTTTTTGTTTGTTTTTGTTTTTGTTTTTTAGATTCCACATATAAGCGACCTCATAAGGTATTTTTCTTTCTCTTTCTGGCTTACTTCACTTAGAATGACATTCTCCAGGAGCATCCACGTTGCTGCAAATGGCATTATGTTGTCGGGTTTTATGGCTGAGTAGTATTCCATTGTATAAATATACCATCTCTTCTTTATCCAGTCACCTGTTGATGGACATTTAGCCTATTTCCATTTTTTGGCTATTGTAAATAGTGCTGCTATGAACATTGGGGTGCAGGTGTCATCCTGAAGTAGATTTCCTTCTGGATACAAGCCCAGGAGTGGGATTCCTGGGTCATATGATAAGTCTATTCCTAGTCTTTTGAGGAATCTCCACACTATTTTCCATAGTGGCTGCATCAAACTGCATTCCCACCAGCAGTGTAGGAGGGTTCCTTTTTCTCCACAGCCTCTCCAGCATTTGTCACTTGTGGATTTTTGAATGATGGCCATTCTGACTGGTGTGAGGTGATACCTCATTGTAGTTTTGATTTGCATTTCTCTGATAATTAGTGATATTGAGCATTTTTTCATGTGCCTTTTGATCATTTGTATGTCTTCCTTGGAGAATTGCTTGTTTAGATCTTCTGCCCATTTTTGGATTGGGTTGTTTATTTTTTTCTTATTCAGTCATATGAGCTGCTTATATATTCTGGAGATGAAGCCTTTGTCGGTTTCATTGGCAAAACTTTTCTCCCATTCCGTAGGTTTTCTTCCTGTTTTACTTCTGGTTTCCTTTGCTGTGCAGAAGCTTGCAAGTTTCATTAGGTCCCATTTGTTTATTCTTGCTTTTATTTCTTCTAGGAGAAAATTTTTGAAGTGTATGTCAGATAATGTTTTACCTATGTTTTCCTCTAGGAAATTTATTGTATCTTGTCTTATGTTTAAGTCTTTGATCCATTTTGAGTTGGTTTTTGTATATGGTGTAAGGGAGTGTTCTAGCTTCATTGTTTTCCATGCTGCTGTCCAGTTTTCCCAACATCATTTGCTGAAGAGACTGTCTTTATTCCATTGTATATTCTTGCCTCCTTTGTCAAAGATGAGTTGACCAAAAGTGTGTGGGTTCATTTCTGGGCTCTCTATTCTGTTCCATTGGTCCATATGTCTGTTTTGGTACCAATACCATGCTGTCTTGATGACTGTAGCTCTATAGTATTGTCTGAAGTCTGGGAGAGTTATTCCTCCAGCCTCTTTCTTTCTCTTCAGTAATGCTTTGGCAATTCTAGGTCTTTGATGGTTCCATATAAATTTTATGATTTGTTCTAGTTCTGTGAAATATGTCCTGGGTAATTTGATAGGGATTGCATTAAATCTGTAGATTGCTTTGGGCAGTGTGACCATTTTAACAATATTAATTCTTCCAATCCAAGAGCATGGAATATCTTCCCATTTTTTAAAGTCTTCTTTAATTTCCTTCATCAATGGTTTATAGTTTTCTGTGTATAATTTTTTCACCTCCTTGGTTAGATTTATTCCCAGATATTTTATTACTTTGGGTGCTATTTTAAAGGGGATTGTTTCTTTACTTTCTTTTCTCTTTAAAATGTGTATGTTCAGAATCATTTCACTGCCTTAATGTCTTCTAGAGAGAATGCTCACCGAAGTCTTTGGACGTGTACCAGAGCTGATATATTTATTTTCTATGGTTTGTTTTGCACTTAACAAAATAACTTGGTTTTGAAAAAAGTAAGTTACACTTTTTAAGTATATCACCCTGAGTTTTCATTGAAATCTTAGTACATGCTTTGTTTTGTCCTGTGTGAAGATATTGGAAAAAGGAACATCTCCAGAGAACTTGAAAGATGCTGTTTCAGTGAGCACTTCAGGAGTTTCAGAGGAAAATGCCTCCATAAGCAGCAGGATTTCCACTGTACACATTAGCTTTCACAAGGAAAAAAATTTCATATCTTAGAAGATTAAATGTTGATACCTGTTCAGATTATTTTTGTTGGGAATTTAGTCATCAATGGAAATGTTTCATTTTAGGTTGAAATTGCTCTTAATAAAGCTCATGTCCACGAAGCCACAGTGGAACCTGAAGAAGTGCGTGTGCAGGAGGATGTCCAGCTCAGCAGCGAGAGGAGAGTAAGAGACGTTCCTCACCCTAGAGATGCTTACCTCAGAGGACTGATCATCACTTTGTCAATGTTTAATTGTGCTGTAACGCACGTAAAGAAGATGACCCATCTTAGCCGTTTCCAAGTGTACGATCCTCTTGTGTTAAGTACGTTCACATTGCTGTGGATCAGTACTTCCTGAAAGTCTTTTCTCACGTCTGTCTTGCAGCCAGGCATTTTGAAGCCCAGATCGAGGGTCCGATGCAGAGCGCCATGATGACTGAGGACTGCAGCCTGGAAGGTATGTTGCTTATTGGGAAGAAAACCTCATATGCAGGCTTCCTGGGAGATGTTGTGGCTTCAGTTCTAGACCCCTAGAATAAAGTAAATAAATATAATAGAATCAAATGATATTTTTGGTTTTCCAATGCATGTACCAGTTATGTTTACACTACACTGTAGCCTATTAAGCGAGCAATACCACTGTGTCTAAAAACCCCAATGTTCATAACTTAATGAAAATATATTTTATTACTAAAAACTACTAGCCATCATCAGAGCCTTCAGTGAGGTGTTGTCTTTTCGTTGGTGGATGGTCTTGAATTGATGTTGGTGGCTGCTGACTGATCATTGTGGCGGTTGCTGAAGATTGGTGTGGCTTTTGCAACTTCTTAACATAAGACCACAGTGAAGTTTGTCACAGTGTAAACTCTTCCTTTCAGGAACAAGTCCTCTGTAGCAGGCAATGCTGTTTGATACATTTTACACACAGGAGAACTTCTTTCCAAATTGGAGTCAGTCCTCTCAAACTCTGTGGTAATTTATCAGCTAAGTTCATGCATTCTTCTAAGTCCTTTGTGATTTCAGCCTTCTTCACAGCATCTTCACCAGTAGATTCCATCTGAAGAAAACAATTTCTTTGCTCATCCGTAAGAAGAAGCTCCTCATTCTTGCACCTTTATCATGAGGTTGCAGCCATTCAGTCACATCTTCAGGCTCCACTTCTCTCTTGCTATTTTCAGCACATCTGCAGTTCCTTCCTGCACTGAACTCTTGAGCCCCTCTAAGTCACACATCAAGATTGGAATCAATTCCTTCTAAACCCTGGTTCATGTTGATATTTTGACTTCTTCCCAAGAATCATGAATGTTCTTAATGGCCTCTAAAATGGTGAATCCTTTCCAGAAAGTTTTCCATTCATTTGCCCAGACCCATCAGTGGTATCACTATCTGTGGCAGTCAAACCTCCCAAAATGTATTTCTTAAATAATGAGACTTAAAAGTCGTAATTACTCCTGGTCCATGGGCTGCAGAATGGATGTTGTGTTAAGCATGGAAACAGCATTCATCTCATGCATCTCTATCAGAGCTCCTGGGTGACTGGTGCATTGTCCATGAGCAGTAATACTTTGAAAGAAATGGTTTTTTGTTTGCTTTGGTTTTTTTTTCTTAGCAGTGAGTCTCAACAGTGGGCTAAAATATTCATGTTGTAAACAGATGTGCTGCCATCCAGGCTTTGTTCCATTTATAGAGCACAGAGTAGATTTCCCATGATTCTCGTGGGACATAGGATTTTCAGAATGTTAAATGAACACTGACTTCAACTTACAGTCACCAGCTGCGTTAGCCCCTAGCAAGAAAATCAGCCTGTCCATTGAAGCCTTGATGCCAGGTGCTGACTTCTCTCCAGCTATGAAATTGCCGGATGGCCTCCCTTTGTAATTTTCTGCATTGAAAATCTGTTTAGTGCAGCCACCTTCATTAGCTGCCTTAGCTTCATCTCCTGGAGAACTTGCAGCAGCTTCTGGGTCTGCTCTTCCCGCCTTACCTTTCACAGGTATGCAGTGGAGATGAAATCTTGCCTTAAACTTCATGGGCCAACCCCTGCTGGCTTCACTCTTTTCTTCTGAAACCTCTTCACCTCTCTCAGGGTTTGTGGAATTGCTGAGAATTAGGGACTTATGCTAGATTAGGGTTTGCCTTAAAAGAATGTCATGGTTGCCTTAATTAAAGTGATAAAGAATGAAATATTTCAAGAATTACCAAAATGTGACACAGAGGTAAGAAATGAGCAAATACTGTCAGAAAAAAAGGTCATTGATAAAATTGCTGGACTCATTGTTCCTACAAATCTTCAATTTGTTAAAAAAAAAAAAATGCGTTACCGTGAAGGGCAATAAAGTGAGACACACCTGTAGTAAAAATGAGTTTGCACTGGGAAGGTAACAAATGGGTTCCTGCCTTCAGGATTCTCTCCTTTCTTCACTCCCCACCACAACCAAGCTCTTGAGTGCACAGTGCACACACAAAGACAATTGTTTTATGTTTCCAGAACATAAAAAGAAAGCACAAGACCACCATGCTGCGTCTGGATCTGTGCAAGTGGGCGAGGGAGCCAACTTCCAAAGGCTGCGGCAAAGCACACGCTTCCCTAGAGATACTTGTGGACAGACGAACAGGCACGTGGAAGAGTAAGACGCTCCCGTGTTAATTATGACACATAATGTCGTGTGAATGAATGTGTGAAATTAAGTAGATATTTTAATATGTTTCAGAATACTTACCACCATATTTTCTTTACCATATTCAATCAGTACAGATTTGCATTTATTTTTCGACCTTGATTTCTGTAATCTGCTGCTTCTGTTCATCCTAACTGGTTACCAGAGTCTTGTTTGTATTTAGTTTGAGGTTTTAGTGGGTTCTTGGACCAGATTTAGTCACTTCATTATCCGGATCCCCCAGATCCATTTTTATTGTCCTTAGGTTTCAACCACATCAAAGTGTCATGACCTGCCATGTGTCTGTCATTTTTATTAAACTCTAGGCATTGGGTAGAAAATAGGAAAATTTGAGGCCTCGTGTGAGGTTAACTTGCTGCAGAGAAGGTGGGCGTTACAGCTGGCAGGTGATCAGGGCACCAGCAGGGCTGCATCCTGTTAACCCAGTTAGCAGCTGAGATCAGTCAGTGCAGCCAGCCCTCCTGAGGCCCGTGTGTCTCCTGTCCACTTTTGTTCCTGGCATGTAGCGCTCGTGGATCCCAGCTAAGGCCTGTGGGTCTCTCTAGGGATCACCTTTTCTGACGGGCTGTGAGCTCCAGCTGCCTTGACTGTGGTCCCCATTCATGGGGGGCACCGGCTGCCGGGCTGCTCTGCATCTCAGTCATTTCCTCTGACCCCCGGGGAAGGTGGACCCAGTTCGGGGCTTCCTTCTCCATCTTGGCCTCATGTTCCTTCCTGGCTTTTTAGCAATTTGGTACGTTCTATCATGGATTTCATAATTTGCCCAGATTTTCCTGTCATTCTCAGGAAGAGGTCATGGAATTCACACCTATTAACCTGCTTTCAAAAGAAAACATTTTCTTATATTTGCTAAAGAACCAGGTTTTGCCCCAGGCTTTGACTGAAGTCAGGGCTCTCAGTGGGAGAAATCAGGTAAGTCATGGGCTCCTGCTCCATCCTGTGTGTTCGGTTGTGATGACTTGGTCAGGCCCTTATTCTCACGTTGAAACACAGTGAGCCCGCGCTGTCCTCGTCACAGGAGCCTGAGCCTGGGGGGGCACAGAGCACACCTCCCGTGGGCTTTTCCTGTGTGTTTACATTATGCACAAATGAGTAGGGGTGGGGACGCTGAAGGAAAGCCCTGATACCAAACTCTTGCCAGAGGCCTGAGTGTAGTTTTCTCATATTTATTAGTGGGGGACCTTTAATTCTTTCCTGTGTATTTATCAGCCTGAGCATTTATGGGGAAGGGCGAAAGGAACATGGAATTCTTCCCCTCCAATTTCTGGGAGGGATACTGGCAGAATTTCACAGAGTTTCTTTCCCCTCTCAGGAAGATGGACATGAAAGGATGTGAGCGGGTGGAAAAGAAGCAGCTGTTGGCCTCAGAGGAGAAGGTGAAACTGGCTGAAGAGGAAACACGGCAGTACAAGTGAGTTCAGCTCCTCAACACCCGCAGCTCCGAAAACAGCTGTTGGATTTTTTAAAAACTTTTCTAAAATATTTAGACACAATATCACACACAGACCAAAACAAATGTTCAGAAGACATTTGTATACATGCTTCACACAGGAGAAAAAATGTTATGTTTACACGTGTTAAGTTAAAGGTTTAACTTCACAAAATATTAAGTTGCTAAGAATTTCCTGGTCCCCAGTGCTGGCCAGACTGTGTGGAAGGATGGTTCACAGAGATGTTTCTGAAGGTGCTATAAACTCTTCTCAACCTGAGAACAGCAGTTTGGTGTAGCGTCAGTCGGACCAATAAATATGCCCGTGCCACTGTGGAGACCGACGTGTTGTAAGGCTGAGAAATAGAGTCAGGTGTAAGGAAAGGAAGAATCAAGCTTTATGATGAAAGACGCTCAGCACAGGACACTTGAGGGAAATGCTGAGAACGGGACAGGGAATTGTGTCCGCGCAGGACCCGGCAGGCGTTCAACAACAGTGACGGGAGGAGTGGCTGCGGCGACAGCTTGGCACCCGCTGTGCTGCTGCAGCCGTGTGCAGTGCGCCGTATGCGGTGAGATGCTGTGTGTGAGTGTGCAGTGCGGATAACGTGGGATGGGGCAGGGTATTTAACAGCATACCCAGCGTTGTGTCTTCTCTGATGGAACAATTTGTAACTCGTAGGAGAAGACTTGAAGAATGTCACGGGCAAATGCGGGAAGCAGAGATCACTTGGAGACACCAGGTAATCTGCCTTCCTCCTGACACACTGAGTCCTCAGCACCTGAAGCAGACGGTTATCGTGGCCCTGAGAACCCCTCACCATGGGGTGTTTCTTGATGTGTTGACTTTTTAAGGTTGCTCTTGCTGAGAAGAAGGCCCAAGACAACTGGGTAAGAATTTGTTAACTTCCTCCCTTTTGTGCACAGTTGGCCACAACTGAACCCAAGACAACTGGGTAAGAATTTGTTTCCTTCCTTTTGTGCACAGTCGGCCACAACTGAACGTGGATGTGTTTTTCTCCCACAGCTCAGGGCTCAGGAGCTGGAGAGGGAAAATGCTGAGTTGAGAAGGGAGAATGCCCACCTGAAACAAAGGTACAGAATTTTGACACATTTTGAAGGGTGTTTTGAGATTCTTAAGGATTGGCTGTTTTGTATCTAGTAGAGGAACTGATGATGTAATACTTATTGAAGCCATTCTTTCTCCATCATTAAGACTGGACATAACATTCAGAGAGAGGCAGGCAGAGGAATACATGAGGCAGGAGCCCACCCCAGGAGGACCACACAGGCTGTCTCCTCCCCTGAGAGGTAAGGAGCGCACTGTGAAGTGTGGCAGCTTCATTTCTGCTGCAGAAGCCACCGAATGGGCTTCTTGTCCCCGTGGGTAATTGTTGGCTTTCCTGGACACCACACCACACACTCACCACAGGGAACAGTGTCTCAGCTGGTTGACAAGATGCTGTTTTCTTCACTTGCCACCACCTAGCTGGGCTCTGTCCTCTGTGCCTCTGGAGCTCATGCCCCTCCAGGGACTGTGAACTGCCCCCCAGGCCCTTGGGTGGCTGGCGTGGCTGGTTTCTGTGCCCTGGAAGACATGAGCATCAGCACCCTCTTCCATCCTGGACACAATATTGAAGGCTGAATTCTCCTTGTCATTGAGAAAAATAACATGCACAGGGTTTTAGAATGAAGGCAGTGTGTCCTGGTGAGAAAAAATTTTCTCTTCACTTGTCTTGGTGGATAACTAACTATTCTATCCAAGATCTGCTTTAAGACAGCAGGCATTTCATCACTAATTTTGCAGGTCCCTTTGTTCTTATAAAAAAAGTTGCACAGTGACCTAGAGTAGCCAGTTAGCAAGTGGCATTACTACGTGGAGTATCACGTCTAGAGTTAAAAGTGTAACTCTAAAATCTGCCAGTAGGGTTTCCATAAAATTCACTGTTCTTTTGCCACTTATTAGAATACTAGTCTTTCTCAGGCCACTTCTGTCGTAAAGATTTACATGACACCTGGTTACTTACACAAGACATGTGCTGCCAGAAGGATTGTAACAGCTTCCCAGCGGGCTGAGGAGGGAGAGGTGGAGCTCATGGTCAGGGGTTGTTGATACTCTTCCAATGAAAGACTCTTCCTATTTCAATATTTAGCCTGTGTAGAAACTGCGATTTCCCCTCAAGTGTGAGGTGAGTTCCCTGTGTTAGTGCTGATGTCCGGGCATCTGAGCCCTGCGCTCCCATCCTGGGCGATTAGTTATGGAAACACCTGAACCAGGGCTCTGGTCTCTTCCTCAAGGGTCAGGAGACCTGTCTCCCCCTGGTTCTGGTGGGGGGAAGAGTGTAATATGGTGAAGGGGGTCTTGGAAGCTTTGTTTTCTTCAGCAAAGTCTGCAGCAAAGCGTAATCTTCCATCCTTTCTTTGTTTTTTTGTTTTTTTTTATCAGATTCAGGACCTAGTGCAGCTCCGGTGCAGAACGGCAACTCCTGCCCTCCTGAGGCGGCCACAGAGGCCCAGGTAAATGGGGTGATCATTCTCTGTTGGAACTCTTTCTGGCAACTTTGATTTTTTTTTTCCCAGCTGCCCTTGCTGGCCTCATCTCCAGATTGTGTGTTCTGTGACAGGTCTAGCGTGTCATTCCTTTCCAAATTCAAACCCTTGCCCAGGAGCCAGAGGGCTTCTCCCCTCAGCCCGTCACCTTTGGTGGTGCCTGCAGAAGCCATCAGGGAGTGAGTGCTTAGGGGCTGAGGACCGCAGGCTTTGTGTGTTTCTTGAAATAACAGGAGGAGGGGGACCCCTCACTCCAAACTTCCTTCTCTTGGCACGGCTGACTCCTTCCTGACCTCTGTCACCCGGGATTGCCCCTCGGTCACTGAGACAGATTCCTGTCATCATTATTTTGCTCTTTTCTTGTCTCAGACCAGGTGATTCGCCTGTTGAGAATGTTCATTCAAATCCTCGTAACTGAAAACTGAGCAAAGCCCTCCCTCCAGCTTTATCCCATGTGCTAGGGGCAGCTTTGAGTCCTCTTGGGTGTAGTAAGTGTCACAGCCCATCATTGTCTTTCCTGGGGAGGTAAATGTGTCTTCCACGCTCCCTCCAGTTGTCCTCTGGGTAGGAAAGCCTGACTCTCAGAGATGTTGCATTTGTAGTAGGAGATAGATGCCGGAAAGGGATAGGGCCCGCAGCGAAGAGGCCTATTTCCCTGCAGCGGGATTCCGATTGACACCACAGTCCTTACATTGTGCTCCCCATCCTGAGCTGGGCCGGTCCTGCCCTGGAAGCTGTCAGAGCTGCTCCTCTATCTCATCACACATCATGGGATTTTGCGCATGAGCTGAAATCCCTTCTGTGTCAGTTGTGGGGTTGAGACTTCCCGCTTTGCTTTTCCATAGGACACACGTACTGTGTGTTTTGTAATGAACTTAAAATCCAGAGCTACCTGAGAATCAGGATGATTGACTGCCTTCTGAGGACAGCCTTGTCCCCTCAGAAGCACTTTGCAGGCTCCCCCGCAGGCCTCCAGGGTGCCCAGCTCCCCAGGGCTCTGTGTGCCCAGGGGCAGCCCCTGCGGGGAGGACAAGGGCCCTTTGCGAGGTGGGGGCAGAGAGGGCCGGGTGGGCGCCAGGTGTGGCTCTGCTTCCACATGTGGAGAATGGGCTCTTCACGTCCATCCCTTCTCCGTGTTCCTGGTCACGCAGAGCCAGCTTCTGTGGCGCCAGGGAAGGTGGCGGGGAGGGCCGTCCTGCCCGGAGTGGCTGCCTGTTGGGAAGACGCTACTTTGTCAGTGTGCTGGCACCTGTCTGTGCATCCTCTAGGGCAGGCCGCTTTGCTTCCTCCACTTACAGACACCGGCGGTGACGTGCGGTGACCGTGTCTTATCCCCGTGGCAACCTGTGCAGGCAGGCCCCCGATGGGAGGGTGAAGTGTGTGACACTCTGCTGCTGTCTGGGCACCCGGGGGAGGGGAGGGTGCCTGGTGCTGACGGCTGCTGCGTTGGGTTCCAGCTTTTGTTGGTGTTGGTGCTTTTGTCTGTCATCCAACACTGCTCTCCATTCTGTTCTGCAGGTTACTTTTGATGCAAGAGGGCCCCATCCTTTCCCTGGGCCACCTCCACCTGAGCCACCCTTGTGCCCTGTGCAGCCTCGCCCAGCACCACCAACTGCTCCACTTGGTGAGACCAAAGCGTATTCCTCTGTTCTTTCTTGAGTCACTGAAGAAGAAGGGGAGATCGCTCTCCAGGGCTTCATAAAGCATGGGGAAACCTGACTGAGGACATTGTCATGTTCCTCTAGTCTGTTTGCACACACATTTGGACTGTGACTTCCCCAACCTGACATGGGAAGGAGGTGTCTCTTGTAGAGTAAAAAAGAGTCCTCTGACAGAAGGCAGAAGTGTCAGGTTTGCACATGTGCCTTCAACATGCACCGCATTCTGAGTTTTGAGAGAGAAGCACACCCGTATCATTTTCTCCAGTGAGTGGAGCCCTGGCCTTCCGCAGTTGATCATTAGTTAGGAAAACACCTGAACCAGTGGTCTGTGGTCGCTCCCTCAAGTGATAGTAGACCTGTCTCCCCCTTGTTCGGATGTGAGAAATAGTGCAAGATGGAGAAAGAAGGCTCAAAAGTTTTGTTCTGCTTCAGCAAATTAACATCTTAACTACAATAGTGAACAGGGAAGGAGTTTTTCAGTTTTAGTTTTTTCTATGCTTAGAAGGTAGCGTGCAGCAGGGAAGGGCACAGCTCATTAGTAGATGAAATGCATGCTTAGCAATCAGGAGTTGCTGGGATGAATCTCCAGTACCGCCATTTAAAAAAAACTTCAAATATCAAAAATATAAATTGTGCAGCTCCAAATATGATATTAAATAATTTTACGTGTTTTTTTTATACGTCTTCAAAAATATCCAAACCATAACTAAGCTTTTCTTTTGGAAAATACTTTAATTCTCTAAAGTTCTTTCTGCCAATTTTTATATTGAAATATCCATGAATGTACATAGATGAACATGGGTATATAAAATTTACAGTGGTAATATTCTTACTAACATATATGTAACTACATTTTACAGATGGAATGTCAATCTGCCAATTTGGAGAAGGCAAAGATAAAGAATCTACTGATAAGGAGGTACTGTATTCCTAGGTTAATATTTTTCTTAGTTTAAAATATAAGCATCACGGAATGCTTAAAGATAAACAGATGGTTGTTTTCACTTTGCATTTTGACGTTAGCAATTGACGATGAAAATTTTTGACAGTTTTTAATCTATACTTCAGTGAAGTCTGTGCTTAATGTCAGATGCCTGCATCATGTACTTCTGATAATTTTCCTGACTCACCTGATGAAACCAGTGTCTGTATCTAAATTTTTGTTTTTGAGTTCTTTTCTGGTATGGTTTATTACAGGACATTGAATATAGAGTTTACTGTGAAAGTGAGGTTGTTTCCTTTTCTTCGTGTTTAGCAGTCCTCATGTGAAATTAATCTAGTGATATCCCTTGCTGAACCTAGGATATTGGGGCTTTGCATTCCCTTCCAAGCAACAGTGTTCTAGTTTTCCTTATACCTTATGATGTTGTTTCACACCTCATCCTTTTGCTCAGGCTGCCTTTCCTCAAACCCCCTTCACGTCCCCCTCCTCTGCACTGCGGCTGTCTTTTGAGACACAGTCATTTTCCCAGCATTCCCTGAGCCATGGACATGCAACAGGCTCTCCTGTCCTTTGTGCCCTGACATTGTCCATTCACTTCACTTGTAGAGCTGTTCAGACTTTTCTGTGGTGATTCACTTTCATGGATCTGTGCCTCTGGCCGAGTAGAGAGCCGCATGTGTCTTTGATTTGTATTGCCAGCTTCTCGCAGGATAGTGCTAGTGACCTGATAGATACAGTACGCAACTGTTGTGTTCCTGACTGATTGAATGACCATGTATGAATATGATGGTTTCTGAAGTTTGGTTCTGGTTTTACTTTGTTTTCATAGGAAGGGGCGACTGAGCCAGAAATTGAAACACCAGAAGATGTTCCTGAGACTGTTGAAATTGCTCCAGAGGAAGTAACACTTCCTAATGCGTTGACCTCTGTTGATGGAGCACAGCAAACTAACATGTCGGTAAGTTAGTGAACATGTATTACCTTGTTTTCTCTCTGCTCAGAAGCTAGTTTCCTCTGTGGGAAGGGTATAGATCAGTGGTAGATAGGATGCTTACTTAGCATGCAGAGGTTCCTGGGTTCATTCCCCATTACCTTCATTAAAAAATATAGTTCATTGAATACTCTGAGTTGTCTAGATTTAAATATTATATGTGTTAGTTTTTAAGTGTTTTACTCGTACCACATGTCTTTATAAATATCTCAAGTATACCTTAGCTTTTCCTACAAAAAATGGTACAAGTTTTTGAAATTCTTTTGCGCTAGTTTAGTTTATAGAGATATCCATAATTTGCAATAGATGCATATGTGTATTCAAAATTTACATTGGTTAATATTCTCATTCATGTATCTTTAACATCATTTTATAGATGGCGTATCAGCTTTCAATTTAGGAGTAGAGGGAGATACAGAATCCCTTTCTCATCTGGAGGTACTATTGTATCATTATTATTATTACTATTTTCAAGTAGAATCTTTGAGTTATGTTAATACATAAATTAGGGGATGCCCTGAGATTAGTTACTCACCTTTGCATTTGCCCATCAAACTTTCTCTTAGTTTTTTCATCCACAATTAAGAGCTTCATTGTGTGCTTGATGTCATACCAGTGCCTATGACACTCTGAACTTTCCAGGCTCACCTAATGAAACCAGTGTATGTAGCCCAGAAAGCAATGTTGAGAAGTCCTATGGAATTGAGTCGGCTTCTTGAGTTGTTTTCTCTAAAAAGTAAAGATGTATTCTTTTTCAGCCTGTGACCAATTGTGTGTTTCTTTTGTATAAATGGATTGGTCAGACTCTCAGGCAGGTGCAGAGAAAAGTAGGTTAGATTAAAAAGAAGAGTGTTTTTGTGTTGTTGCGTTTTGTTTTATGTTTTTGCCACATTGACCTTGAAAGCAAATCCCTGTGAAATGGAATTATTATAGTTTCCTTGTCATAGATCTTCAGGGATTATTTCACGAGAATCAGAAGCATGGTGAAGAGTGATAAATATGTGGGGTTAGTATACCAACAGTTTGGGTTAGTGATGTTTTAATGAGGTGAGCCCCTTTTGGATAGTTAGTGTGGCCTGCGTGTTGTGTTTTGATCATGACCGTAGTTGAAGCGACGTAAGTAACAGTGATGACGTGTTCGAAGCTGACAGCTGTGGGGAGAGGTAAGGAGGCCCTGAGCTCTTGGATCTGGGCGGCTGCTGCCTAGTGGCCCAGCACTGTGTTTGAAGTCAACAGATATGTCGGCATGCGCTAGCTGTGGGGACTTGGAAAAACTTGTTGGAGCTGTTTGAATGTCAGCAAGTTTGTTGGTAAATTGGTACTGACACCTGCGAGGTATGTGCAATGAACAAACGTGGTAACAAATGTGAAAACATGTCGTCTGTAACTGGTGCTATCGAGTGTAAGACAGAGTGATCACTGGCAATGCATGGCTAAGTGTTGAGGACGCTTTTTTGACACCTGAGGACAATAAACAGCAGTGGAGTTAAGAATGGGAAAGTCAGAGTGGGCACGTGGATTTCTCATTTGGGGTGTGTCACGTTTCAGTGGACTTAGTGGAGATCTCTGATAGGTACAGAGTGTTTTGGTACTTGAGGCCATCTTGAGATTTTAGATGTTTTCACCTTAAAGAAATTCCTGCTCCTGAACACCCACTGCGTGCCGGGCAGTTAGACACTGAATGTACCGGTTGAGGGGTTAGGCTGTAGGGGTAGGAACAGAAGAACCAGTAAACAGGAATCCTCTGTCAGTCACAGTAAGTCCTTCAGGTAAAGAAAACGGAGAACGTCAGTTTTTTACAAAAGTGAGTGCTTGTAGCTAGGATGGGGGCGGGGCAAGAGTGGAATTTACATAGTCGGCACAGATAGGAGTGTGACCACAGCTGCCAAGGGAAGGACGGGAAGGAGCCAGTCACATGATGGCCCAGAGGAGTGACATTTGACAGATAACAGGGGGTCACTTCTGGTTATCGTTGTTCCCCAGCACCTTAGAGTGACGAGGAAGGAGCAAGTGGGTAGCTGTCCTTATAACCATTTTTATTATTTTTTGTGTGTAGAAAAGAAAATGTGCACAGTGAGGGCTGGGCACGTGCAGAGGGTTGGGAAATAAATGTCCTCATCCTTCCCTTATGACAGTCCCTGTGCTTTTTTGACGAGTCACATAACTACATTTAAAGGTTTTTGCTGTTATTAAAACATCAGTGTTTTTCTTACTACTTTGCTAATTTATTCAACTAGTTTTCCTAACTATAAAAGTTTTATCAAATAATAGATTGTGCTGAGCCGTTGTTTACTGAAATGAAGCAGCTTCTACAGTGCTGTCAGGACTCAGTGTGACACACTCCGAGGTTTGTTTTCATGCCAAGGATCTCATTTTAATGCTAAATCCGTATCTGTCCTTAGAAATATTTTAAATTTATAGCAAGTATACTTACTAAAATATTTGTTTAAAAATAAGTGTATTTTAAATTTTGCTTTTTTATAGAAGTGTAGTCAGTTTACAATGTTAGTTTCATATGTACAGCAAAGCAATTCAGCTTTACCTACAAAAATATGTATCTTTAAAAATGTCTTCCTCTTTGTGGGGGAATTCAAAGTGGAGTTAGGTGTTTTGAAGTTAATTCTTTGTTGAAATCTGAATATAAGTCAGTATTTTGCATGTGAAAATACTTGCTCTGGCTTTCCACGTTCAGTTTACTGAATCAAAAGCCAAATGAAGATAAAAGATAGACTTGATCTAGAGAATATATATGAAGTTTTCTATTTAAATGTTTGGTTTCCCTAGATATTTTTCTCTTATTTTAAGTATAATTGTTTTCAAAATAGGAAAATTTTTTAAAGTTAGAAAATGCAGGGATTTTTTTACAAAGGGATCTGGAAATCTTTATGCAACTCATTATTAATATTGATTTTAACAGAGTATCTCTGAGAGTCGACCACAGAAGTGTGTGGATAATTCATCTGGAGCTGCAGGTCAAACAGGAAAAAATACATTAAGTGAAGAAATAGAAGGTAAGAACTGTATTTTATTAAAAAGTCATTTGACAGAATGTTGATTTCAGACATGAATTCTGATATATTCTAAAAGCCAAAGAAAATCACCTGGTGAAGGTATAGTGAGGGGAAAGGTGAGAAAAGGAGGTCAGTTACATAACTCAGGCACCCACAGCAGGTCAGACTGAGATGCCGCTTAAGGAGCTGAGTTGTTGGGTTCACTTCAAGATGCTCTGTGACCAAAGGACAGTCAGGAAATGAGGGAAAGAGGGGATGAAGAATGAGCACAGCAGAGGGGACATGAAGTGAATGAAGGGAAAGGAGGGAGGGGACTGTGGGGGAGGGTGGGAAGGCAGAACAGCTCTTTGGAAAGAGGAAGAGTGTCTGAAATGTGAGATGCACCTGAAGTGAGCTTCCAGCACCACAGCTTGTCCGAGAAGCACGAATGTTCCCACTGTCCCCATCCTCCTCACTGTTAGGAGGGCTATGAGGGCTGAGGTGCCTGATCAGGCAGATCTGGGTTCTCCCTGCTGTGGGTGAACACAGGCAGGTGCGGGCAGCTGTAAATGTCTGGACCTTCATGTCATGTAGTGTGGTGCTGCCTTATAGGATGGTGTCACCTCGGCCAAGAGAAGAGAATAAGGAAGAGGAAGAGAGCAGGGTGTGTTACGGGGGGCGCAGGGAAGCTGCTTCCTGATTAAGAGACCGTTAGAAAGTGTGCACCTTCTAATGCAGTCTCAGGTTGGGGAAGAGTTACAGTGGGCACTTGAGGCGACATTTCAGAAGGATCAATTAAGTCGAGTAGACTCAGTATAGACCAGGGTTTCTCAAATTGTAATTAGTCACCCGGGGACCCAGTGAACAGTGCACATTCTGAGCAGCAAGCTTGAGATTCTGCATTTCTAACAAGTTCTAAGGTGACACTCTTGTTGCTGGTCTTGAGACCCCGCTCAGAGCAGCAAGAGGGTAGACGTGTGTTTAGAGTAATCTGGAAGAAGAGCCCCTGGAGAGTTCAAGACATAACAGCATCAGGAAAACATGGCTTTGTTTTTCTATCTGAGCACGTTTATAGCCAGAGGGAGGCAAAGAGCTGAAGTAGAAATTACCCATGTAAGGTACTGTGATCAAGCAGAGAGGAAAAAGAAGTGGTGGGGGCCATCCATCCAAAGAATCCAAAAGGGGAAGAATTACGACCACAGATCTAGGGATACCTTTGAAGAGGGAAGGATGCAATGAAAGGAAGGAAGGAGGAGAAAGGTGGAAGTTAAGTGATGTGGGAATTGATGAGGAAACTTGAGAGAACTCATTTTAGATGGCGTCATATGTTTGCACTGAAGCAAGATTAGATCATTGCCACTGCAGAGAATTCCAGAAGCAGGAAGGGGATGGAACTGGGGTAAACCACAGCCACTGCTCACAACTATCAGGCATCAAGGATGTATGTTGCATTGATATTTGTTATTCAAATGAGATTAGTTTGAGTATGGAAACACTGGCTTTTTTTCTTTTAGGATAGCTAATTTTTTGATAAGTTGGTTGTTTCACAAAAAGCCTTTTAAACATTAGCATGGGATACCAAACCAAACTAACTTTGGAAACAAAAGAAATTAATAGGGTTCATTCCCTAAATGCTAAAATTGTTGTTTTCAGTAACTACTACAGTGACTTTGAAATATAAAAGACTTTTAGTATCTAATAATTCTGTGGCAATCAAGTTTATTTTTTCCTTTTTTGATAATCATATTTCAATGTGGAAAACTTAATATACATTATTTCTTAGGTGTGTCTTATATACCGTATTGCACTAATGGATCAAGGAACTTTGAGATGACAGCTGAGACCACTTCCATCCCGACAGCACGGGCCCCTCATTGCTCCGCCGTCGCCACTGGGCTGCACTACCACCAGTTCGCTGTGGGCAATGACATTGCTGCACTTGTGGTCGACAATGGAAACTGGCATGTGCAAGGCCGGCTTTGCAGGCGATGATGTCCCCCGGGCCATCTTTCCCTCCATCGTGGGACGCCCCTGGTACCAGGGCGTCATGGTGGGCATGGGCCAGAAGGACTCCTACATGGGTGATGAGGCCCAGAACAAGAGAGGCAGCCTGACCCTCAAGTACCGCATTGAGCATGGAATTGTCACCAACTGGGACAACATGGAGAAGATCTGGCACCACGCCTTCTATAATGAGCTGCGTGTGGCCCCTGAGGAGCACCCCATACTGCTGACCAAGGCCCCCCTGCACCCCAAGGTGAACCGTGAGAAGAGGACGCAGATCATGTTTGAGGACTTCAACACCCCAGCCATGTACGTGGCCATCCAGGCCGTGCTGTCCCTGTACATCTCTGGCCGCACCACTGGCATTGTGATGGACTCTGGTGGTGGGGTCACTCACACTGTGCCCACCTATGAAGGGTATGCCCTCAACCATGCCATCTTGCATCTGGACCTGGCTGGACGGGACCTGACGGACTTCCTCATGAAGATCCTCATGGAGCGTGGCTGCAGCTTCACCACCATGGCCAAGCAGGAGATCATGCGTGAAATAAAGGAGAAGCTCTGCTACATCGCCCTGGACTTGGAGCAGGAGATGGCCACCACCGCCTCCAGCTCCTCCCTGGAGAAGAGCTACGAGCTTCCTGACAGGTCATCACCATCAGCAGCGAGTGCTTCCGCTGCCCCGAGGCTCTCTTCCAGCCCGCCTTCCTGGGCCTGGAAGCCTGTGGCATCCATGAGACTACTTTCAACTCCATCATGAAGTGTGATGTGGACATCCTCAAGGACCTCTACGCCAACACGGTGCTGTCCGGCGGGACCACCATGTACCCCGGCATGAACAGCAGGATGCAGGAGGAGCTCACCGCCCCGGCCCCCAGCACGGTGAAGGTCAAGATCATCGCGCCCCCCGAGAGCAAGTACTCCGTGTGGATGGGCGGCTCCATCCTGGCCTCGCTGCCCACCTCCCAGCAGATGTGGATCAGCAAGCAAGACTACGACGAACCCGGCCCCTCCATCATCCACCGCAAGTGCTTCTAGGCGGACTGAGTTACCGTCCACCGTTCTCTTGACAAAACCTAACTTGCGTGGAAAAGGAGATGAGAGTGGCATAGCTTTATTTTGTTTTGTTTTTTATTTTCTTTAAAAAAATTTTTTTTTTGGTACTTGACTCAGGATTTAAAAACAGTGAACGTGACAGCAGGCAGTTGGATCAAGCATCTCCAAAGTTCTACCTTGTGACCGAGGACTTTGTACATTTTTTAAAATAGTCACCCCAAATATCATGAGATGCATTGTTACAGGAAGTCCCCTGCCTTCCCCAAACTACCCGGCTTCTCTAAGGAAGTCCTTGCGGAAGCCCACAAGGGAGGGTGATGGCATTGCTTTTGTGTAAGTGATGTTCTGCAAATTAAAAAAAAAAAACTTTACCTTGATACTTGTTTTTGTTTGTTTTATTTTGAATGATCAGTCCCCCTTTTTTGTCCCTAAACTTGAGATGTATGAAGGCTTTTGGTCCCCGTGAGAGTGGGCTGAGGCATGGAGGCAGCCAGGGCTTACCTTTACACTGACTTGAGACCAGTTCAATAAAGTGCACACCTTAAAAAAAAAAAAAAAGGAAAAAATTTAAGTTGGTTAAGCTAGAGGATCCAAGAAATGTAGGCATATCAGTAGCCCACATGGGTATGGGAAAAAATATTTTTATGAACTATTATTCACCAATTGTGTACACAAGCTGATTAACTCATAACCCTTTCTCTCATGAGAACTGAATTACACATTCAAATAAAGTATCATCACAACTGTGGGCTTCCTAAATTACAGGGGAATTGAGAACATGATACATCCTCGTGGTCGATGGTGTCAACTGCTTTAAAGATGTGCTTGCTGCATTAGTCTTCTTGGAGTCATGACTTATTCTGATTAAAGCTCACTTTTCTTCTCATCAATCAGCATGTTCCCATTGGTATATGTGCACTTTTCTATTTTATAAAGTCATTTGAAACATAATCATACTTTTGAAATCTTAACCTATATTCCTGTTTTTATTCATTATCTGTAATGGATTCATGTTTCTGTCTTGTTGCTGTCTTAACTGCCCCTCAAAAATAAAAACACCAAAACCTAACGTGTTCATTTCCAAAGCAAGCAGAAGGGTTACGCTCAGCAGTAACTCTGCGTCACTGTACAGTTGGCTTTCGTGTTTACATATCATTGGTTAAGTGTCCCTTTTGTGTTTAAGATTCTACTGAAGAATATCCTCACTTGAAGGTAAAATATTTTATACTTTCATCTTGAATTTTTTAGTGGTGGTACTGGGAATTGAACCCAGGACTTCGTGCATGCGAAGCAGGTGCTCTACCCCTGAGGTGTACCCTCTCCCCTTGAATTACTACTATAGATTATAGCAAGCGTACTTTATGTATTAATCTGCTTCAAAACCATTCAGCCTACAGTTGGAGTGAGATTCTGTTCTTAATAAAACAGGAGGAATGGAGGATTTACAAACATCCAGATCAGGCAAATTTTGCAATACAAATTTAACTCTGAAAAGAAGTACACTAAAATATTTTAAATGCTCACAGTCTTCTCATTTCTAATTCCTTTTTGTTTGTAAATTTAATTGAAAGATTTGACAGAAATAAGACAGATTTTTGTTACTATCTATGTTTGGGAAAAGATGCTCATAAGCATAAGAAAAAGATTTTTACAATGTCAGCTTTAGCTCAGAAGTTCGCATTTCTGTTGGGATACACTAAAGTGCTCAGTTTGGAGTCCCTGTACTTCTTACGGATTCTAAGAGATTAATTATTAGATGCTGAGGTTTTTTTCCAGTGTTTTAAAATCCTTAATTGAATTCTGACCTCTATGTAGAGTAAAGCTTCACTTGCTAACATGTTAATTGTATTTCAACTTTAAAATTTCATTTTAGTGTTGTTACATTGATGATATTTATTTTTTTTATTTAATGGAGGTACTGGGATTGAACCCAGGGCCTTTTTCATGCTAAGCACATGCTCTACCACTGAGCTATACCCTCCCCTCTGAAGGAGATTTTCTGAAATAAATGTTTTACTCATATACAGAAAGCAAAATACATTTGTTTAATTTTTCCCAGTAGAATTTTCACAAAACATTACAACAGAACCACTTTCTTCATTTTATGTATTTAAGATTCTGTGCTAAAAAAATTATTAGCATGGAACATACATTAACAATTTAGTTTTATAAAAGGCAAGAATGGAAAGCTCATTTTAAGGAAAAATCCATTAAAGTAAAAAAACTGACCAAACTTTTATAAAGGGAAATTTTTCTAAGAATTGCAAGGTAATGCATTTAGTGTAAAATATGACTTGAATTGTTTAAGCAACAAAATCTGAAATTATATATATTCAATAGGCCAACATTTATTGTAGTTTTCATCAGATGAATCTAAATAGCATTACATATATATGTTCTCTATTATCTAAAACCAAAAAAGGTAGGAATTTATTTTATTTTATTCATGTGATTTTTTTTCTATTTAAGCAATCCCCAAGTTGATCTAGTCTCTAAAAGTATTATTTAAAAGTCACATTTTATAAGCTAGCTCTCTTTCCCATGATACTGTCTCTTATTTAATTTAAACATTGTAAATATTATTTGACTTATTTCAGATGCAGCAGGAGTTGGAAAAAATATAACTAGAGAACTAGAAGAAGGTATGTTGCCAAAATGTATGAATTACATTTAGACATTGATTTCCGAAATAAACTGTGAATAGTAAATAACATCTCTTTCCATTGTTTGAATAACAGACACTGTTACATTTTTTCTTATCCATACCTAGTGAAAATTGTGAAAACAAAACCATCCATAATGAAAAATATACTTCTCATTTATTCATTATGATCCATAGCTTTAAAAAATCTCAAGCCTATGTTCTGTGTTTATTTCTGGCTGTATCCTTCCTCTCCTCCTGCTAGCCCTGTGTGACTGTCACCCTGCACATTGATACTGTCATCAGAAAACCTGGAGGGCATCAGCTTCTCAAGTTTCTGGTCGTGACTGAGGCCAAAAACCCAGACTCAAGCAATCACAGTCCATGTAGCTGCCACTGGTGGATGACAATTAAGTTTCCTGTCATTGGTTAATCTTTTGCCCTCAGGAAAAATTCCAAATTCCTTACCTTGGAATAAACACAACAATTGGTTTCTTGCCAAATATTCAGATGTATCTCTTTACTCCCCTGCTCTGCTGCTTTGCTCCAGCGTCTGGCCCAGCTAGACTGCTTCCATTTCCACATGTGCCCTTCCCTGCCTCTTGTCTTTGTGTTTGCTTCTTCCCTCTCCCTCCCACAATTTGTCCTCGTCCTCCAGGTATCTGCTTACATATCACTGCCACCAAAAGGGGCAGTATTGGCACAAAGCTGGATGTCCCTTCTAAGTGTTCCAGTTGTGCCCCCTTTTATACCTGCCGTGCTGTTTATGACTCTGTATGGAAGTTGCCTGTTTTTCCAGTTTATGGTTTGTGATTCTTCAGGGTGGACTGTGTCATCTTCAACTTGCAGTTCCAGTGCTTTTCACAGTGTCTCAGCACATGGTTGTTGAGCCAATGAATAATGAAAACCAGAAACTTCGTTCCTCAGCCACATGAGCAGGTGATTCAACGTGCAGCCCCGGGCAGATTCTAGAATCATCATCTTGCATTTTGTATTGTAGTCGTATACAGATACTTTTCATTCTTCATAACACTTAGAAAGGTCTCAGCTTTTTAAAAAACTAACATATTTAGTTACCTATGAAGTATTTTAGATAAAGAATCTTAATTCTGTTTCTTTCCAGCTACTGCTGAACTTGAATCTGGGTCCTATAGACCTTCCACTCTAGGACCCTCAGCAGCGCACGGGGAAGCCGCTCTGGGCGGCTTTGTGTGGGGCCTGGAGGCTCCCTCTCTCAGCTCTGGGTGCCTCTGTTGCTAACCCTTCCTAGCTGTCTGGCCGCTGGAAACCCACTCTGCCTGCTGTACCCTTAAGATGGGTTGTTTGTAACTTACTTCTACTCCTTGGAAAACAATTCCATGAAAACTCAATTGGTTTTCCCCCAGCTGTGGGCAGGGATGAGGAATAGCAAATTATTTTTTTTTTATAAAAGATATAAATAATAAAAGAAGTCATAAAACAGCCCTGGGAGCAGCAGAGTCAGTAATGCCTCCCGGCCTAAAGCAGAAGTGATGGCTCAGTGTTCCATGGCTGCTGGGCATGCTGAGCTGGTTACTCCTTTCCTTCCTTACACGTTTTTCACTGAGAAAGAAATATGTGCATATGGTAAAAAAATTCAGAGCACAAAAATACACCAAGGAAAGATTTCCCTCATCCTGTTGTCTCAGCCCTCCCTGGAGATGTCACTGTTTACAGCCCTTTGTGTGTTTTTCCAAATAGGCTGTGCACATTCACACCTATGCATGTAAGTTCCTTTAACATTTTACTTATTTTTAACCTAAAGGAATTTAAATCCTTAAGTGGCTTCTGCCTTGTGATAGAAAAGAACAAATCTGATTCTGTATTAGATCTGTTCCTTTGACTTTAACCCTGTGTCCTGTTTCCTAGGCGTAGACTTGCCGGCTCTGCACCTTTTGCAAAACAATGTTGCCAATAGGCTGAAATATACAGGAGAGCCTGTTCTCAAGGCTCTGACCTTTAAGGATATTAGTACTTCCACATTCATAAAGATAACAAGTTGAAGAAGAGAAATTAATTTTGTTGGATTTACAGGGGCACCATGATCTGACTCACATGGACAGCTACAAGAAAGAAGGATTCCAAGAACAAAGAATTCCTTCACCAAGAAATTTGCAACAAGTGACCACACCCCCTCCCCTTTTCAGTATAAAAAGAGCTTGAATACTGACTTGGGGATTATGGTTCTCCAGGACGTCAGTCAGCCATCTTCTCAGTCTGCTGGCTTTCTGAATAAAGTCTCTATTCCTTTCTGATTAATTCATTGTAGTTTTGTTCATCTTTCTCCAATGATCCTTTCCTTTGTAATATGGAGGAAGATAAAGAATCTTTTATTTACATCAATTCCATTAGCTTGTCATCATTTGTGCTTGTGTATTAGAACAGATATACAACATAAAGAATAAAATAATTTCTATTTTCCTTTAACAAAGGAAAATTAAAACAAAAATCCCTTGGGGTGCAAATAAATTTAGAGTCAATTTTGATTTAATACTGATTCTTTACAGCTCAAAATAGACAGGGGAAAACAAAATACAGTTGCTCTCTCCTTACCTTAAGCAACTTTTGCCTAAATGTTGAAAGTGATAATGATTCCTGATTCACCATTTTTCCCATGTTGAGACAGTGCGAGACCCTTTATGTTTAGCTCTCTCACTTAATCTTGACAACATAAAAGGGAGTGATATTGTTCATACCATTTGAATATGAGGAAACTGAGAATCAGGAAGATAAGGTAACTTACTCAGTGTCACCAGGCCTGGAAGTGGAGGGGCTGGGATGAATCAAAGTATCTGATGTCAGAGTTCATACATCATATGCATTCACTATTTGATAGAGATCTTTGTGTGTAGATTCTGTTTTGTGTGATCTAAGATAATTTTTTTTGGGGGTGGTGGTGTTGAGTCCTCAGGCTGCCCAGAAGGATGCTCAAATTAAAGTACTTGAAGGTCGGCTTTAACAAACTGGAATAACCAGTGCTGCACAAAACCAGCCCTTATTCTACATGTCGAAAGAGAAAGCAGAATTACATCCTGAGCTAGATGCGCTACCTGGCCATGCTTTACAAGGTAATGTGGATGAAGTTTTTATTTAAATAAACTGCATGGTAATTTTGCTCTTTGAGTTTGCTATACTGTTCCCTTGTCCCCTGTAGCCAGATTGAACAGCTGCTGTATTTACTTACGCTTTTAATAATCATTCCTTTAATTTGCAAGCATAAATTTAGGGGGATGTAATTATTGTCATTGCAAGAAATGAGTAGCAACTTAAAAGGGCTTATTTAACAGTATTAAGCAACTAGATTTAGGAATAAAAATATCAACCATGTTTCTGAATTGGTTATTTAAATTGTTTAAAGTATTAACCAGTTTCATTACTCTGCATATCTAATTGCCTTAAAAATAAGTTTATAAGCGTTTGCTGTGGCATCTGTTCACATACCTTACAAATGGTGCATAATCTTGTCTTACGTGGGGGGTTTTAACATTGGGTCTGTTTTGGTTGGAGTGTTGCTGTTTGTTTCCCTTTTGCTGTTACTTACACAGATCCAGATGGTGCACCTTTAGGTAAGTGGGTTTAGCTTTCTGTTTACCTACAGCTGCATGAATTACCAATTGTTCACATACACTAATTGTGGTTCATCTTATTTTAAACATTTTTATTGGCGGCCAGCTGGTTTCTGCATGACCATTTTTTGAAATGTACCTGTGACCACAAACATACTAAGTCTTTTGCCTTTCTTACACATTTCTTGATTTTTAAATTCTTAGATATTTAAATAAGTACGTTAGTTAATTTTCTGTTTCATTATTTGAACTCCAGGTTCAGCTCCTGTTTCATAAGCCCTTCTTTTTTTTCTTATAGGAAAAAAAGGGAACATATATTCCTTTTTAATTTTTAAATATATCTGTTAACTCGTATCTGTTGTTTTACCCTCATAAATAACTTTGTTATTTATCTTTGGCATATATTTTTTTGGCATATATTTGCTAGATTTTTAGCTGTTCTTAAGTTTTATAAAATTAAGCACATATATTATAATTTGAAAAAAAAAACTATCCAAAGGATTTTATAGGAATAGATTGAAACAATATTTATAATCGTAACATGGTATTTTCAGGTTGGAAAGAGCTTTAGGTTTCATTGAATATTGAGATTTTCAGTTTTTTTCTCTTGTCACTGCAATATTCACGTGAACCACACCCAGCCTGAGTAATATCTATGCTCCTCCTGATGATTTATATACACGGAGGGCCAAGCGTATCAGGGTAATTTTATTACTTGTGATTTTTCTGAATGATTATTTTGGAGCAGTTTTTATTAAAAGTATTTCAAAATCTGATCTTAATTTTTTTTTCTAATCACACAACTGTCAAGATTTTTCTAAATACTTATACTTGAAGGAGAGGAATGTAACTGAAAGATTAAATGTAAGTACCTTTCTAGGTCATTAAACATAATCTATGAATCAATTTAAAATAAATTTATGTTAAATAAGTTGTTACACAAATAAAATAGATGAGCTACTTGATTTTCTTTACATGTTTACACTGTGTGTTAATCTCAAAATAGTATTTCCTTGAGATCAATTCTGTAATATAGATACGGACAGAAAAATCTCAAAACAGTATTTCCTTGAGATCAGCCCCGTAATGTAGATACGGACAGGCTACTCCTTTGAACCCGCTCAAGCTGTGACAAGGACGGGTGGAGAGCAGAACCGTGGCTGTATTAAGGAACCATGTTAGACTGCCCACGGTCCTGGATCATAACCTGAATTTTTACCATTCCAAGTTTTATCAAGCACGTTTCTGCTCCTCTTCCTCCTTGTTCTTGTTCTGCTCCCACCTTCCTCCTCCACCTTCTCTTTGTTCTTCTTCATCCTCATGGCTCCTTTATCCCTTTTAACTTGGAAGAAAAATGCAGTGCCTCCTTTGATGACCTTTTGTGCAGAAAAATATTAAACTGCTATTTGATGAGTGCTGTTACTTTTCACAGCTTTCCAACATCTGTAGCTTAAAGAAGGGTCAGAAACAGAGAGGGAAAACGCATTTAGCTAATATGACCTGTGACTCGTGACAGAAATTTTCCCTGAGGGCTGGGGCCGTGATCCAACCCCTAGGTTCCTGAAAGAAAGGGTGTGGAAGGAGAAAAGCACGGACGTTAAATCCGTGGAAGCTACATAGTCACAAATGCATTGCTTTGAAAAATACTTATTTAGTTCCAATTTATCTCAAGTATTGGACTGGGTGCTGAAATTGGAAGATAAGACAAAAAATCTTGCACTCACAGACTTGATGCCTTGCTGAGGGTGACAGGCCGTGAACAGCTTGTGATACATTGCAGTGAGGGCAGAGACTGAAATTTGTACAGGGAATTATGGGGGTACAAAATGGGGTTACCCAGCAAGAATGGAGGAACTGGTGAAGGCTTTCTGGAGGGGGTAAAATTTGAGCTGAAATATAAAGGAAGAAAAGAATTAGGCAAGAGACAATGTAGAAGGGGGTGCAGTAAAGAGTTGCTCTGCGCAGTGAGTAAGTTAAAGAGTGGGCATTTAGCCACAGTATTATAGGTGTGACCCCTTCAAGCAGGTTGGTGCCCGGGAGCAACAAGGCTGTGGTGTAGGGTGATGGGACATGAGGCTGGAGGGGGAGCCGGGCCAGTACCTCATACCTAATAGGTTTGTGTTGTAGTCTTTGAAGAATATTTTTATTTCCCCTTCCTTTTCCTCCTTTTTTAATGCTTCTAGAATATTTCCGTTTTTGGAGATTTGCTAGAAGACTCACGGGGTTCAGCAGATAGTTGTATTCATGGCAAAGATTCAAGAGAGCAATGTAGGAAGGATCCACAACAGGACTATGTGGGGAAAAGATGCAGATAAGCGTTGGGGGGAATCCATGTCCAGGCTTCCTTATGCGCTCTCCCTCCCATGAGAGATCACACAGAGCGCACGCTTCCCCCTGGAACAAAATGCAGCAACGTGTGTGCATTGTTTGTGCCCATTGTTATTAGCTTACATCCAACTGAAATATTCATTTGCATTACCTAACTGACCACTGTAATATTTTAATACATTTATCTTGTTGCATCAATTACCATAAGAGAAATAATTTTGGAGTTTATGACAATAAATTTGGAGTTAAGTGAAGAGCACCAGAAACAGTAATATCGAAACGAAGCTGAGTAATGCTTAAACTTCAAAAACTTTAAAAAATAATGGGATATTTAAGGAAGGAAAATGAATTATTTTAATTCATTTGTTTTGATTTTGAATATTGTCATTCTGTGTTTTCCACAGGCATATACATTTTCCCCCATATTTATACTGAGAGAGGACATACAGTTTTCTATAATAAGTTCCCGTTTCATCTTATGGTTAATTATCTGCACATAGCTCACTGTCTTCAGACCTTATGAAGCTTCGTGGTGAAGTGAAACCTAAAAACAAAGTAAGGAGATTTGAAAATACCACGTGAACACTCTTAATGCTGTTCTTCATGATTCCTATTGAACACGGAGGGCGCAGGCTCGGCTCTTCACAGGCTCGCAGGTGGGCATGTTTTCACCAAAGGTGTCACGTGTGGGAAGGTTAGTGCTTTATCGTGTTCCCCTTAGAACAAAAAGCTATATTGAACAGTTTTCTCCTTTATGGGGCTTGTGACCTACTCTATTCTTGCACTTTTCCCACCAGATAAGAGATGATTATGGAGAGCAGTCCTTCAAAATAGTTTAGATTGATAGGAGTTTTTTGAAATTTTAGCTTTCTAATATGTTCTTAAGTGTTCCTTATTTATTTTGTTTAATTGTCTCCAGAAGTGGTTTGAATAGGCCAACTCTTAATCATCATTTTGTTTTAAAAACTGAGGCTATAATGGATACTTGTGAAGTTTAAAAAATATGAGTAATACATACTGTTAAATGTGTAAGACGCACATGATATATTTCAGGCTGAGTGTTGGCAGCTGCTAGGTGAATTATAACCACCTTAAGATGTTTTTGGATTTTTGCAGTGCTTAGTAAATATCTGCTGAATGAATGGGTGGAATCAGGACCTGAAAGAACAATACTGTGCTACTGGGCAGGGTGGATTCGAGGCCCACAGTGGTCAGCCAGGTGATGCAGGTGAGTATTTCGGTTGGATGTAAGACAATTAGCAGGGGGATCAGTGTGGTTACCTGAAGAGGACATGCCCCATCTAAAACAAGTGCCACCACTCTGCCCTTGCTCATTTTTGCCATGATGGAATATGGGCCTAAGGCTACCAGATTCTCAATTTTTTTCAAGAGAAGCCTTAAATATGAATTTCAACGGAGAATTTCTTTATCTTTAAAATAATGGCCTTGCCAATCAAAGCACATTGACAGGCTTCATGAGTGGTCCTTGAGCCACCGGCTTGGTAACATGTGTTTTGCATTTTATTATTCTAAGTGACTAAGCAGAAGGTACCCAGACTCAAAGAAAACATTCTAGTGTAGTTTGGATCCAGTCTTAAGTCAGGGAGATAATCTCTTAAGGTAACTTTGTGTCTCGGGCCCTGTGAAGGCCTTGTTATTCATGCCCTTGTAGGATCCCCAGGAGAGATGTGAAGGGGTGGCCTCAAGGCCATCTCCTGAAAACACCACTGTGGTTAGGAAGGCCCGGGAAATGATTCCACTGGCAGCGGAGAGAATTGACAGGACATAAGACTGGCCTGCAGGGCTTTTCTTTCTTTCTTTCTTCTTTTTTTTTTTTTTTTTGGCAGTGAAGGGCAATTGTCTTTATTTGCAATGGACACACTATTTAAAATGTGAGCCTTGCCAGTTCTGAGAAGTGCCCCCCAAACCTGTGCATCCATCACTCTCATCTCCAAGCACAAAATAGACCGCAGCATTTCTTCAGAGGATGCTCAGCTAAAAGCACTGAAGGCAGCCCCTACCAGGGCCTGTGTGCCAATAATGAGAACCAGGAGGCCCCCAATGCCTTCTTCCTGTGGTTCTGGGCTTCGTGAGGTCTTGGTCGAGGGCTGCTTTCTAGCAAGCCTCGATCCTCCAGCCCATCGCTGAACTGGCCGCCCTCGCTGATCCGCAGCTGCCGATTCCCCTCGGGCCCGGCCGGGGACGGCTGCCAAGGGCGCGTGGCCCCTGGTGGAGGCGGGCCCGCGGGGACCGCTTAGGATGCGGCGCTCGCTGCCCGCGGCCGGCTCCATGGCGCGGGGCGGCGGACCCCGGCGGCGAAGACGAGCGCGGCGGGGACTCAAGTCAAGTGCGAGGCGCCGCAGCTGGGAGCGAGCGGAGGGATGGACCGAGGGCGGGCGGGCGCCCTGGAGTGGAGGTGCGCCGGCTGCAGGGGGCCTGGGGTGGTGGGGGGTGCGCGTCTGCAGGGCTTTTTCTTTCCAAAAGTTTTCTCTTGCTCTCTGCCACCCCTTTTGAACTGCGAAGATGCCTGAAAGGATCTCAAATCATTTATTTTTCACTCATTGAATAAACGAAGTTGGCTATGTATTTTAAATAGGTAATGCACTATGTTAAATGCAAGTGATGTAAAGTTGAATACAACAGGGTTTCTGCACTCTAAAGGTTTATAATGTGGCAAACACCTTGATTATCTAATACATTAGTGATAACATCCAACTCTAAGCATTTACAACAAGGTAGTCCCTTGATTTTCCTGGAGTATGGAAGGGAATGCTTATGGTGAATTTAGATTCTAGGGAAAATTAACCTTCACCTGCCTCACCACGCTGCCAAAAGCTAGCATGGGCTGGCGTTGGATATCCAACAGGCAGATTAAACATCCAGTTAAGACATCAGGGGGCAGGGTCATGAAAATGGGGCCACAAATATAAAAATCGGTATTAAAATAAAGTTTACATTAAATAAATCATCTAAGCACGGGAAAAATCAAAATTGAGTTGAAATCCCCTGCAATTATCTGTTGGTTTAATTTCTTTCTTTCTTTTTATTAGACATTGAGGGAGCGGGCCACGAGTGTCAGGAGAGCGCAGTAATGCTGGAGGCAGATTGCCTGGTTTAGAATCTGGCTTTACCACTTACTAACTGTGACTTTGGACTTTTAGCTTCTGTGTGCCTCTGTTTTCTCACTTGTGAACTGGGATAATGATAGTATATGCTAATATAATAAATTGTTTACAACAATTTCTGGCATCCAATAAGCATATACAAATGTTGGCTATGATTATGACCCCCAAAAGTCTTCCCTGGCTGTAGCTCTGGCTTGTCACTGTCATACGTGCTATGTTTGACACACTTGCTAGGGAAAGACATGCTAAATGTTTTTACCTTCAGACACTAGTGCAGGAGATGCCTTCTTGCATGGCCCTTTTACACCTGTTGCAGAAGGGCAAGAGGTTAGAATGAATACTGAGACCAGTACTTGTGCTAGGGAAAAAGAGCTCCCTCCCCCTTCTGGCTTCGATTTTAAGAGAGGCAGCATGCAAGTCTGGCCCAGCTACACTAACTTCCTTTCTTTTGACTTTTCTTTTCTTTTTCAATATATATATATATATATTGCTAATTTCTTATTTCTTTTTTTAATTATGTAAATAAGATCTCTAGTTTTCAAAGTAATTTCTGCCAGGTGTCGTGTCCCCTAACTTTTTGAATATTCGGAATAATCTAAATGAGATGTTCTTTGTTAAAATTGCTGTGTCCTATTTCTAAGTTTTAGGGTCTTTCTTAAAGATTATCATTTTTATGAAGGCTGAGATGTGAATTACAGACAAAACTTATTTAGAAACAAATGTAGGTTAAAGTGTCACCTGTAAAATCATTACAGCAAACAGAACCTTGGAGCCTCTCCAGTTTGCTCTGAGTCATGGTACATCCTCATTCTAAGAGCCTGGGCAGGTGAGTAGACTTTTGCTGACACTGTTAAAGAAAAATGCAGATGTCAGTTACCAACTTAATCCATTTTGAACTTTCCTAATCCTTTGCCTTGAAGACATTGCATGTCTGGGATGAGTGTATACACAAAGAATTGTTGTTGTGTTATTAAAGAGTTGAAGGAGGGAACGTTTCCCATCTGTGATCATCTTAACAAGAAACATTCTACTCAAAACAGATTTTATTTAGAAATTGTTCATAATTATCTTGAGAAGAAAGATTTTCCTACACAGGCCAGTGTGTGTGTTTTGTTTGTTAGTTGTATTACAACTACATCAGTCATTCACTGGTAAAGATTTTTAATGACTTTTTTCAAACTAACCCTCATATATGATCTAGCAAATGATTTACTATATGAACACATGACTGCATTGAGAAATAGTGCCAAAAAATGGCACATACTAGATGACTCTGCAAATAATAAAATATAACAAACTCCCCGCCCCCAACTTGAATATCTGTTTCTCATAACTTTCTTCATCTTATGAAGGTATTTTCATTGTCTTCCATTCAGTAAGCCCATCTGCTACCTTTAGTTCCAAAATTAATTTTGAAGATGGCAGAACTTTCTTGCTTGTGCTTGAGGTGGCCTATGTGATTAACTATTGAATTTGCTGATAAAGATTGCTAACTAGTATGGCTTATGGCTTCAGTGCTTTTTTGATAAGATAACAGTAGAAGAAAAGCTTTTGGTGAAGGTAGTGATACAGAACTGAGACCAGATTTTAGGAACTCCCATGTGTTCAGCATTTAGTCTGTCAGATGAATAGTGACTTTTGGAAATTCAAGACTAAATCTATGATCTGGAATCCAGAATATCTTCTTTTTGCCTTTTTCTTTTTAAAAATGTTATAATTCATGACAGGTTGTAGAAAATATCTTTTAGATACTGTCTCTTCACATGATTTATTTTCAAGTTTTCATCAATTAAGATGCTTGTGTGATTCTGTACAAATTTAAGAGCTGGTCACATGCTGGTACGGTAACTCTTATAACACATTAATTCATGACTTTTATTGCATAAAATAAAATCATTCACCTAAGTAGGCCTATGACTTAAATGATGCAGAACTTCTAAAATGTGATTTCCTTTGATTAGAAAAATCAGGCACATGAAGTTTGGTTACATTTAGTTTTCACTTTCAGGTAGGAATCACTTTAAGCCCGTTCTGAGGATCCTGCTTTCTAATTCCTTGGTGTTTTTTTCCTTATTAGTATAAGTAGCCAAGGATAGCAAAATTTCATTTTTTTTCCAATTAAAATTCATTACCACTATACACAAAAATCAGTCTTAAATTATTAGTTACATAGCCATTATTCAACATTTAAAATTTATAATAAAACAAGAATATTTTTAACCAAAACTTACATAGCTAACTAATACTTAAATACTAGTTAAGTAAAACACTTTTTGTGCTCACCTGTAGTATTCTTTTGTGACTCTGTAAATAATAATTCATTAAATTTCATTGTTTCTCATATTCTGATATTCTAATATTTTTGTTCTTGAAAAATTGTAAAGACAATTTTTCTTCACCTAAAGCAGTTTTAATCAAACTTAAAGACATTTAAAATTTAAAAATTCATGTTAGCTATTTGGCAGTAGAGCATTGATGTTTATGTTCAAAGATAATAGGCTTATATGTTTTTGATAAGATTGCCAATTTAAAAATTAAATATACAGTTGTCAAGCTCCCATTAATTAAAAATAACTCATGTAATATTTTCCTATCCTAGTTCTATCTTTTATTCCCAAGTAACCTTTTTCAAGTTCTACTTAGTAATCTATTAAAAATTTAGGTTCAATTGCCAACGTTCTATGTATATATTTAAAATTAGATGATTACAGAATCTTTTTCTCTCTTAGTTCTAGACAGTCATCTCTGTCAGAAAAAAACCCACCAGAGCCTCCCCCCATAGCAAGAAGAAAGGTGTGTGAGAAAGCAGAAAACCCAAAGACCAAGGAACAAAGGCAGTCAGTTACTAATGCTTTTTTATCTGATAGGGTGTATAAAACATCAGCAGCACTGAGATGCTAAAGGACAGCAGTGGAATTATTCTCCATATTTAGGCTGACTCTGGGATTGTGACTGATTTGACTTAAGACAATTGAATCAGCTGTCAGCTTGTGGTCTTCTAATTTTCTTGGTCTCACACATACCTGTAAAATAAATTGATCATGTACTCTTATTTTTCAATTATCTGTGTATCTCATTGTGAAGTTAATATACCTTTGAGGAGAGGTTTATTAAAACTGTAACTCAAATAGTCTTCTAGAAAAATTTGAAATTAATTCTGACTGTTTCTGTTATCTGAATAAAACTCATTGATTTCACTGCTTTAAAGTGGTTGAAAAAAATCTAGTGTTAGAAGATGTGTGAGTTATGGTGCTTTCTTGCTGTTCTTTCATATTTAAATTGGTATTATCCTTAATTTTTTGTTGTTGAACTCTTTTAGAAGCTACGTGTGTGTTTTGTGAGAGTTTGTTTTGTGAGGGTTAGTCTGCCTAACGGTATATAATATAATCCGATGGTCCACTTACCTGGGCATTTGTAAATTGCAACACCACAACACGCAGAAAGTTACAAATGGGTTAGAGCCCCTGTATCCTTCTACCTGCAGCACACTCACATTTCCCTCAGGTCACCTCACAGGCTGCAGATGGCAGGTAGATCTCTGACATGGTCTTAAGTGAGATCATCAATGGCAATCTCTGTTCAAATATTGGCAAAGCCAATTTCTTCAGTATTAAATATGAAAAGAAGTTTTTGGGTATTTTCTGTACCCAAGTGAGTGATCTTATAC
This sequence comes from Camelus dromedarius, assembly GCF_036321535.1. NCBI lineage: Eukaryota > Metazoa > Chordata > Mammalia > Artiodactyla > Camelidae > Camelus > Camelus dromedarius. The sequence continues at coordinate 72,859,877 of NC_087446.1, forward strand.
CATCCCCTCCCCTGTACCATCATGCACACTCTCTACTTTGACCACTGGTTTAGCTGCCTTGAATGTCATGGAAATTGTCCTAATCATCCTTGCTTCCTGTATTTAAAGATGTAATTTATCAGTTTCTAATGAATCAAATATCTCAAAGAATAACTAGGAGATAGGGGATGGAGCAAATAAGTAATTAAAAAATAAATGAATTAATCAGTTGAATAAGCAAATCCCTCTTAATCTCTCAGGGTCTCTTCCCTCATCTGTAAAGTGAGCATCTTGATCTCAAGTGTAAAATTGTATAATTTTAAATTTGCCTTGATTTATTCATACTGAGTTTAGATTTTAGCCAACAGAACTTTTTCTTTAGTGCCATCTTTTGGCCAATGTAACACAATCCAGTAGGGGAAAAGAATTAAATTGTTCAGAGTGCATTTTATCTTATGAAAAAGGAAGAGAGGAAGAAAGGAAGGAAGGAAGGAGTTCTCTATTGAGAAGCTTTTTTTTTTTTTTAAAGCATGTTTCTTATAACATTTCTAACAAATAAATAGCCACCTATTTAACTTTTTTTCCTTGTAGCTCAGATTCTGGAACTTCAGAGGCTAGCCTTCACCTCCTTCTTCCCCACCAAGCTGGCCCCGTAATGAACTGAATGTTTTTAATCGTCTCACTGTTTCTCAGGGAAACACATCAGTTCAGCAGGATAAGTAAGTCATTATGTTAAAGAGTCCCAACTATAGGTTATAATATTCCTGAGCATTTCAATACAATCCAGAGAGAACACTTAGCTCTCTCTGTGTGGGAGGTGGAGTCTGACTTGTGAACTCATGCTGTATTTTATGTGTTTTTCCAATGGGAAATGAACCATATACACAAAATTAGATGAATTTATTTTCCTGTTGAACATTATTCCCTGCTGTAGATTTGCATTGCTTCACTTCAGCACTTGCCTTGCCTTTTCCTTTTGCAAGTCAATTAGAATTGAAATATCTTTGTGATCACTTGAAGTTGAAATTTCTTGGGACTCTTCATGTTCATTGAGCCCATAGAAGCCTCTAATCCAATATCCTGCCTTGAAAAGTGGCAAATTATTTTATCTTTGGTGGATATAACAGCTGACAAAGACCGTGTCACATATGTGTAACATGTTACCATTTGCTTGTTCTACAAATCCACCACAAAACTTGAGTCATTGTGTTCTTGAAAAATAAGAGTACCTTTATAGGTGGAGAGGTGGAGAGGGTAGAACTCAGGGTGGGCTGTTGGGGAAAGAAAAGTTGGAGGGGTAGGGAAAATACTATTTTCATCAAAGTTGAAGTGAAAAAGTATCCCCACATTGAGCCAGAATCTCTCTTGTAAAAATTTCATACTAAAGGTGTTGCCATAAAGTATTTATTAACTCTGACTTGTCTGCTTTGATTTTGAATTATAATGTTGTGGACGTATGTACTTGATATCCAGCCTCCCATGCCAACTTGTTTTCTATGCTATGATCTTCCTACATATATCAACGATTTCTGAAATTACAGGATACTGTTTAAGATCTGTCTGGCATGTTTGATCATGCTAAATGGCTCTGTAGACTTAGATACATGATTATTTTGAAGTAATCTTTAATCTACTTAATTTATGGATAAAATTCTTGATTAAATTTTAATATAGTTTAATCAGTATATGATATGTTCTTTAAGGTGATCTAGTTAGGTGATTTTTTAAATTTAAAAACAAGTATTAAAAGACTCTTGAATGTTGTTAAATCATACCTCTCATTTAACTGAGAAAAGAGCACAGCATTAGGAATGTCTGTAGGAAGTCCATTTTCACTAGTGATATGAATAATTAGTAAATTTTGTCCACCTTGTATTTACGGTCATAAAAGTTTGTCAGTCTTTTGATAATCTTGACAGTCTAATCATAGTTCCATGTTTTTTACTGAAATGGTTTATCAGCTACCAATCATTTAACTGCATTGTCATCTCTATAAATTAAAACTTAGAATAACTGACTTAACCCAAACCCTCACCTACCTTCTGAATCACTTTCTTTTGGGCTCCTTTTTGAGACTAGCATATTTCACCTGCTAGAAGTTAGGTCAAACACATTGTTTCTGATGACATGACATGCCAGCACTCACTCTGTCCTCATTCTTCCCAAGCCTATTGTATGATTCTACATGCTAAATATTTAATATAATAACCAGACTTACTGTCAGTACTGGAGGATTCAGGGTCAGGCTGACAGGAATGGCTCACTTATTTTTAAAATCCCACCAAAACCTCCCTGCTGTTGCTGAGGGACTGACTAGGCAGAAGACCTCCACGTTTTTGAGATGAGTTAAATCAAAGGTTATTAAATTTTGACTGACTCACTCCCTACACAGACATGTATTTGTGTAATTTTCATATGAGACTCTAAAGTAATTATCAAGAGGAATAAAATTCATTAATGGTTATTGAAATGGGAAAAGTTTTCTAGTACTAGTCAGATTAAATAGCACCTTGAAGTGATGGATTTCATTTACTTGATGGCGTTCCTCTTCAGGGGCTACATTTTAGAAAGCGAGGACAGATCGGTTCCATGGATCAGTAATAGAAAGTTCCCCCTCCCCAAATCTTGGTAGAAAACATAAGAACAAAATATTGTAGCTAATTTAGGTGTATATTGAATTTGCTGATATCCAGTGCAAATAGGAAAGCAGGGCCCATTAAAGGAAATGTTTGCTGTGTTTCTATTATTCATACCATTGCATCAGCTCAGCCTCAGTGTCCGCCTGTTACCATCTGCAGTCTTTCTCCTCATAATTCTGACTCTTTCCCTGTAGATCTGATAAAAGTGACTCTTCTGTGTCAGAGATACACAGGTTCTTTCTGTCTTTCCTACCTTCTGACCTTTCAGTGATGTTCTAAAATGCCTTCCTAGAAACTTTAAGCAAGTCCCATTTTTGTTGCATTCATAACTGGTAAATGTCAATGCACTAACATTTTTAACCATAAATTTTAATATATATATATATATAATATATTTTTGTGATCATAACTCTCAGACAAAGTAGTGGCAGACTTTTTTGTATAATAACATAAAAAATTGTGCTATTTGTTTTCTGTCTATAATCTAAAATTTTTCTTTAAAAGAAATTTAGATCTATGAAAATTAATTTCCTCAGTGAATATTGCCCCCTCAAATTGTGGGAGGTGTATAGGTAGTTTTTCATGTTGGTTTATCGATTTTAAATAAGAAGTTTATGGCAGGGTTTGTGATGAAAAAAGGTATGCTAGGGGAAAAAGGATACTATGGTACCTAAAGTATAGAAAGAAATAGAAAGAAAAAGAGGTTTTAAAAAATAATTATTATTTTTAACTAGTAAATGCTATTTTAGAAATAACAATGTTGCATTTTTTCATGTTACAGATTTTTTGGACCCTTAATTTCTTTTTCTTTCTATCATTTCCTCTTTCCACTAATCATTTTGTCTCCTTTCCCTTTGCACTTCCCCCCCACCATGTCTTATGGCCATTTTCCTGATCATCAGTAGATCCTCCAGAAGGCAAGTGGGGGAGGGGGGAGGAAATTAATCTCATTCACAGCATTGCAAGACTTTGCTGGTTTTGAATGGAACAAAAGTAAGCATTATTTTCCTTCAGATCAGATCTGTTGTGTAAGTTTGCAGTGTTTAACCTTAACTTAAACAATTTTAAAGTTGATTTATATATTCCAGAATGTGAATAGATTAATTTTAATAGAAAAGAAATACCAAGGATGTATGTTTCCAATTTCTGTATTTTTTCTATTATCTTTGATATAAGGTAATCTCTATAAAATATTGACCCTAATATTCTGAGAATATGAGAGTATTTTTCAGTATCTAATGAATAAAATTCTTTATTTAGTGTTGAAATTCTTTTTCTTCAAAGGTCTGAAAAAATAAAAACAAATAAGAATGAAAAAAAGGCATCCTGGTCTCTAGGCTGGGCCATATATTAAGTCACTGGAAGCAAGTATTTACTTTTGTAATATTACAACCTTTGACATGACAGAATTGTGTTGGATGTTATGTCATGAAGGGAACATTTAATAGATTCTCAGGATAAAGAGAATGATCTGAATGAAGGAAATTTTTGGAGACATAGTATTATATAACTGAGGGTACTGTTTAGTTTTTTCTTTTTTTTTTCCTTAGGGTGATTTGTGTCATTAAATGCAGATCATGCAACTCTTAGGCTGTTATCATGGATTTTTTTTCTTTATAGTCAGCTTCTTAAAATACACATACATATGTACATACATACATATATACATACATATTCTGTTTTCGAAGTAACAGTAGCAGTTGACTGTGTATTAGATCATAACTTTTCAACATATGAAGCAATAGTTATAATTTGATGGCTTCAGTTCATAGCTTTTAAACCCCACATCAGTTAAGCTTTTGAAATGGCAGATTCAGACTTTTGAGGAGGTTTTGCTCCCATTACAGTTCTGGTTAAATTCTTAGATTACCAACAAGTTACTGAGCATTAGTTTCAAAAATCTCAAACTGATGCATGTATGCAAATAATACTTTGGATTTTGTCATTACACATCCATGTGGTAACAGTTCCTGGTATTATTTCTAGTAACGAGGAACTCCCTTCATTTTTTGAAATCAATATAACTAAACCCTAAAAATAAAGGATTTTAAAAAATCCTGAGCCTAAATTTACCTCCTTTAAATTTCTATCCATTGGCCGTTCATCAGCCCTCTTGAGCTCTAGTAGAATTAATCCAGTACATCTTTTTGTGGGTATCTGACAGATCTTTTAAATATTCAGCCATTTAACTGTGCTTTTGTATGCTCTCTCTAGTGGAAGTTCTCTTATCATCTCAATAGTTTTAGATTCATCTGCTCCTAATATGATATAGTCTAGGATCCTTCTTTCTGCTTCCGTGGTTTTGGAAAAATCTCCCATTTTTCAGAGTTCTTCTTAGAATGTGGCATCCAGAGCTCAATCTCATTTCAGATGTGGCCTCAGCAGAATATAGTAACTCTCTTGCTTTCTTCTGAGATATTTACTTGTATTGCACAAGTCATTGAAAATGCTGGTAGAGGAATCAAAAATTGTTAAGCCATTGATCTCATATAAATAAACAAATTTATTTAGCTTGTAAAATTGAGTTAAACCCCTTTCCTACTTGGAGCATTCTCTTCTATCTTCAACTTAAATTTTATGCTTATTTTTTTTCCATTGAATATTTTAGTGGTAGGTATGTACCTAAATGAATTTTGTTTGTGATTTTTTTCTAGGCAGTGCATCTCTTTAATATATCAATTTAATAAACATGCCATGTCTGTCTTTGTTTCTGAGGAAAGACTGACTAGATATTGAAGACCTCTTTCCAGACTGACAGGAACATGGACCCTTTAGGTGTGGTTCTTCAGCACTGATGGAAAACTACCTTACTTACTACAATAGTGTTTTTCTTACTCACCACATCTACAAGGATGTCATTTGAAAAGCTTTTTGTATGGACCTTTCTGGAGTCAACATATATTGTGAATATGACATTCTCCTAACATGCTGTCTATTGATTCTACAAAGAACTTCCCCATGAGATTAGTGAACTTCCCCATGTTATCTTATATGAACATTTATATGAGCATTTAAGTGTTTATATTTATTTAATGTTTTCCTCTGTGAGACTCAACAAGAGTTACTCATCTGTAATCTCTGAAATCCACTATTTTTCTCCTTCCTAGAAAATTGGGTCTATGTGTTTTATCCCTTTTATTGATCCAGTGTACCAACAATGGTTTTGCCTCCACAATAGTATATATTTTCAAAACCCTGTGACATAGTGTTTCAGAAACAGAAGTACTTGAACTCATTGAATAAGTCTTAATTATCAGTTCTAACTTATCTTGGGCTTACATTTCTCCTTAATTATCCCCGCACCTTGCATCATGAAGGCTGTTCTCATTCATCAAGAAGATGGAAACAGAAAGCTTGGTTTCATGCCCGCATCTGCCCTCATAGTATGCCATCTGTCTTAGATGATGGGCATATTTTAGCATAATTTTTCTTCCTGCTCTGAAGCACAGTTACAGTCAACCTACATATTTATTATGTCTTAATTCACACTCATTTTTAGTCTTCCTCATACAGTTATTTCAATTCAGATCCTGTCTTAAATTCTTGTAGGATAAGGACAGTGTTTTGATAAACTTTCTATTTCCACAGTTCATAGTCCAATGGCATAAAGCAGAAACTTAGAAATATTAAATTTATCATAAAGCTCCCTAAAGAGCCTCACTGTTCTCTTAAAATTTTACTCTTAATTTTTTTTCTTTGACACTGTTAAGAGTTTTAAAGTTTTTGCTATTTTTGAGCCATTCTCCCTTTAGAATTTCTGTCTATACAGATATTCTTATATTTCTTCAAATTGGTTTCAAATTTGCTTTCTTAGTACTTTAGGTGATATGTGTTATACTTTCTTCAGAATGTCTTTTTTGATGTAGAATTATACTCCAGCCTGACAGAGTCACATCTTCCAGTTAACCATCATTTATACTTTCTTACCTGTCAGAATTCACTATACTTGAATAGCTCCCAATATTACTTCATTAAATTTGAAAGAGATTAAATTACTAATAAGAAAATCCAGATGCAGCACTGGCTTTGCTCCTTGCAGAAGGCACTTGCTAGCTGACACCTGATTTGTTGATGCATGCCATCACTGCTTTTACTGTTTCACACTGTGTCCCTTTGCCTAAAAAATGAGACAAGGGACCAGTATGGATTTTATTACTAATTGCTTGGAAAGACTTCTTAAAGTCAGAGAAAAAAATTAAAAGTAGTTTCATGATACAGCTACTGAAGTAAAGCTCTGTTTATTTTTCTCCCAGCTCAGGGGCATAATCAACCCACTTCCAGCTTCAAAATGAATCAGAACGCCCCCACTTCAGTGTGTGCACACACACACATCTGAAGGGCGCACAACAGCTGGGCTCTGTGTGGGGGCTATGATTTCTCCTCACTGGATCAAAGGTGCTAGTTGTTGTGTCATTAGATACATAATAGATCTTTTAAAAATGATTACGTTGAACAGGTTTTGAAAAAAATGTCAAACTGTTTAAGACTCATAAAAATCTGAGGGATAATATGGTTCAACCCCTGAATTATATAAAACATAAGATCACTGCATGAGAGGTAAGAAAGGAAAACCTCTGTTGATGTGATGCGAGTAGAATGGCGAGGGGATACATCTCTTCGGTAGTTGAGCGTCTTATGTATGCAACGCCCTGAGCTTAGTAACGCAGGCTGCGTAGAAATCTACAAAAGGCCATTGCAATGTACAGTGTGGCAGAGAGAGTAAGGTGGGTAGCAGCCCCCGTTTCTTGAAAAGTTCCTGTATGTCAGAGGCTGCACTGGACAGTATGCAAATTACATCTCACTTAATTTTCACAACAACCCCAATGACATACATATTGCATCCTCATTTTTACAGATGAAGAGACTGAAGATTCAAGAAGTTAAATAATTTCCCCAGATAAACTTAGCTAGAAAGTGGAAGAGCCAGGATTGGAAACCTAGGTCTATTTGTCTCCAAGCCTGTGCTCTTAACCCCTTTGGTAAAATGGCAGGCAGCTAAAATAATCAACTATAAATGAGTTGAAAAATTAGAGACTAAGAGTTTTGGGGTTTCAGGAAAGGGAGAGATTATGCCAAGTTGTAAAAATACGGAAAGCTTTGATAAGGAGGTATTTAGGATGAACCTTACAGGATTGTTGCTATTGACAGGTAAGGACTGGCAACCAAGATCACAGAAGAGCAGAAGCAGAGATGTGGAGGCAGAAGTGGATTTGGGGGGAGGGGGCTGTATAGCTCAAGTGGTAGAGCACATGCTCAACATACACGAGGTCCTGGGTTCAATCCCCGGTACCTCTTCCAAGCAGAAATAAATGAATAAATCTAATCCTTAAAAAAAAGAAAAGAAAAGAAAAGAAGTGGTTTGGAAACTAAATCCAATTGAGTTGAAAGGTAGAATATACATGACAATGGGCAATGAGACTAGGACGATGAGAAGGAAGCATGTATAGGAATTTGGGGAGCTAGGTTTTTTTTGTTTTTGTTTTTGTTTTTTAGCATTTAGGGATATTCCAAGACTTAGTTTAATCAGTGAACATTTTTGTTCATTGTCTATGAGGGAAATACAAGAGTCTAGTGTATGCGTTGTGAATAATGGCAAGCAATTCCCCCATTAAAAAAAATTTACTCTGTAAAAATATAATTTTCTAATGATTCAAGTTAAATTGATTTCTCCAGTATAATTACACATTCAGCATGTCAGAAAAACAAAATAGAATAGTTTTATGATTATGTTTTTTGAGTCAAAGATAAAATCCATCAATGACTCCTGGAAAAGAAACGTGTGTGTATTTATGAGTATGGAGTGTTCAGGAGCTAAGAGCAGATTTTGAAACAGCTGATTTAGGATGGCTGTTTAAGATTCAGGGGCAATTTGGCGTAAGACTCTTTTCGTATGTCTATTTCAAAATTTTGTGTAATTATTTTTTTAATACCTCATGATGCATCCCTAGCTTTCATCCAATCCTTCACACCTCCTTTGCCCTTGAACCTGCTGCAAAGTGTCAGGGATGGAGTTAGGATGCCTGTTTCAGGTGAATGGAATAATTACTGTTTTCTTATCTCATTTTTTTCCTCATAGAAGAGAAATTGTTATTGTTAAGTGAGTCTAATTTAGTTCATATTGACAGTATTTCCTCTTTTTTGCTTGTTTTAGATCGTACTTGTAAAGTATGGGATAATGTCACTGGGGGGTCATCCCAACAATGTCATATCTGTAAAATACTATATTATACAAGTTTGGTCTTCACAGTGTCAACATCTTATATTAAGGTGTGGGATATCAGAGACTCAGCAAAGTGCATTCAAATGCTAATGTAAGTAACTTAAAGGCAAATAGCATAAGGGGCAAATAGTCCTTGTTTATAAATATGAGAAAAGATAGGTCTGTGAGTGCATTTTTGTTTATTTATACCTGTCTACTTGCAAGGAATGTTAAAGTGTTTACAGTAAGAATGCCGATAAAGTAAGGTGAAAAAAACTATTGAGAAAATAATATATAAGAGCTCAATATTAAACAGGAAGGGAGAAGTCATATTTGATCTGTGACTAAGTACACATTTCATATTTCCTCCCTAACCAAATAACTAAGGAATTAAATTTTCATAGTATTTATTACTTGTATAGTTAAATGATTTACATGCTTCAAATGAATACCACTCCCTGGAAAATGGCTGGAATCACCATTGTAGATGGTGAAGAAGTACCTGCAACATTTAATTAGCATGTATTGAATAACTGAGAGGGCTTTTTTTGTTGTTTTGTTTTGTTTTTTTTAGGACTTATCACTGCCTTGAGGTTAGACCATATTTTATAACTTTAGGTTGTGTTGGATAATTGGACGATGAGTTTGTTTCCTGTGTTTCTTATCATGTATGTCTTTAAAATGTAGAGCAGATGATTCTTTTTGCCATAAGGTTGATGAACTGTTTTACATAATTAAAATTAGGGTGAACTCTGTTGGTTTAAATAAGAGTAGGGAGCATAGGAGTGGTTAGTTTTTACTAATTTGTACAGTGGGGTTTACTAACATTAAATTCTATTTTGCATGTTGAGAACTACTAATTATTTACTGTATTGAATACAAGTCTCTTGAGGGAAGTTTTGTAGAAAAAGAACACTGTTATCTTATGTTAGAAATTTACCCATCCAGTTGACTGACTAAAATCTAATTTGAAAAGACTGATTATAACTTGATATTTTAGAAGTTAACTGAGAAAATGTTCCCAAATTTAAAAATACACTTGCCATTTAGAATTTAGCAGAGGAAATAGAAGTAAGTTATGGTTAAGCAATAGTAACTAATCCATATATGATTGGGTTAAAGTAAACAAAAACTAAAAATAATTTTAAAATTCCTCAGTGTGTTTAACTGAAAAGGGCAAATCTTACATATGAAAGAATATCGGTAGGCTTGCCCCTCAGGGGGCTTCTGGAAACTGCAGGAAAATGAATTACCTCTGTGGCACTGCATCACTTGCTGAGTTTTTAAATCATTGTCATCTAATATTTTCTGAATCATATTGAGGTCATCCTTAATTCAGGACCCATAATTCTCAGTGTTTAAGAGACTTGCAAATTGAGTTTAAAGCCATGTCATCTTGTTTTCTTCATTCATTCATTTATCTGTCAAAATGTTTATTTATAAGTGCCAGTCACGTGTGTGTGAAGTGCTGTGCTGGGTAAGCTGCTTACAGTGACCAGATCTGGTTGCCTGCAGCCAGTTTCCTAGGAATTTAAGGCATTCTAAGCCTAACTGTTACCCAGAAATGTGACTTACCTTGCTGTTTCACCTCTGTTAAGGTCTTCAGGTCAAGTTCCTCTTGGAGATGCCTGTTCTGCAAGTACCAGCCGGACAGTTGCTATTCCTTCTGGGGAAAACCAGATCAGTCAAATTGCACTAAACCCAACTGGCACCTTCCTCTGTGCAGCTTCTGGAAATGCGGTCAGAATGTGGGATCTTAAAAGGCAGAATTTTAAAGGAAAATATATTTCTTTTATATGGCAAATATATTTTTTCACTTATCATTAGTGCATATGAAGTCTAATTTTTATAACCCCAGAAGTTAATATAAAATCTTGGGCTTTTCTGCTGAATACAACACTCCTAAATATCTCTTCTGTCCTCATTAGCAAACTCCCAATTTTCCTTCTTTTATCTCCATTGCTGGGGAAAATATATATGAAGGAAAACAGCCTTCCTTAATATATGTCTCCAGTTGTACTGTTTACTAAGAAGAGACCAAGACTCTCATCCTAACTGCATTAGTACCTTTGAAAGAATTATTTTTTGTAACATCAGTCATGCATCTTATATCTCAAATTTTTCAGTTTATAAACTTTACAACTTTGCACATAAATCCTCACAGGATTTTGGTGAATATGAAATAATATATATAAAAGATGAAGTCGTAAGAAGATGGAGTGAGTAAAAAAAGAAAAATGATATATTGAAGTATGAGATTTTATCCACTAGAGTATTTATTTTAGTTCTTTCAATTTTGGCAGCAAGAGAATATTTATTTATTCATTAACAAATATATATTCAAGATCAATTATGACAGACACTGTACCAGCACCATGGTAGGTACTGGGGATAAAGGCTTAGCCAGACAAACGTGGGGTCCACCTTCTTAGAACTCATCTCATAATGGAGGATAAAGGCCACTGAACAGGCAATTACAGGATACTGACTTCAGTCTGCAATTCAGGAAATTCAGATAATAATCCAATCTAGAAGGAATTTGTTAGTGGTAAATAAAGGGAAATTTATTTTAGAAATTTTGAGGAATAGCTAGTTATAACTTGTAATATTTTAATGCATGTTTGAGAAAGTATAATAAACCTAATTTATATATAAATAAATGAGAGAGAAAGAGAAAGAAGAAACACAGCCCTGAGTACTGTTTTAAAAATAAAAAGAAGAAAAATAAAATGAGTGTTTGTTTAAGAAAATTAGGAAAGAGAGGAAGACTTGGTTTATTCTTGAAGATGTTAAACTTGTAGCCAGAGCACCATGGAGGAAGAAACTTAGTCACCACAAGAGGCAGAAAAGATCAGGTTTTGAAAATCTTCACACTTTCTTTTCTGCTGAAAAGTTAGATCCTTTGAAACCTGCCTGATTTCAGCAACATGATTAAATACAGATTCATCTTAACAAAGTAACTAAGAAAAGAGTGTTCAAGAAATGGTAATATTCTGGAAGCCAAATATATCTCTGTATCCCAGTAGCTTGATTTGAAGCAGGACTACGAAAAAAAGTTCATTGTCACCCCTGACATTTGACATCATATGCTTTTCTACCAGTCAGATACATTCCTGGTCATTTTCATATCTTTAAAATAACTGATGAAATGGACTACCTATGTCCTGGTGCACATGTGTACGCACGTAGTGCCCACACATGTGTGTATACATGTGTATATAAGATAGGTGTACATATACGTGCATGTGTATGTGTGAAAATATGTGTGTGTAAAAAATAATCTTACTTTCTCCATATTGCTATTTTCTAGTTATATCAGTGACATAGTTGTTTTAATCCAATTTCACATCGGGCCTGATAACATCAGTCATATGTCTATAACATATGCAGACATTTAACAGGTTAAAGTTTACCTGGACTTAGGGTGGAGTTAAAATTAACCTGTAGCAAGTTTTTGGACTCTTGATGCCCTTTTGTTTACTACTTGAATGACATTAGTCACTTTGGAATAACTTGTTTAGGACTTCTGACACTTCCATCGTAGTTTGGCCATTTTTTGACTGTTAATTTGAACAGACTTGTATAGAGGTGGAGTTAAGTCAGAAGAAAATGAATGAATAATTTTATCAAAGAATATAGATTATTTTTGTTGAGACTTAGCCTCAGCATGCTAAGAAATATTTCCAAACAAAATTTTTTTCTTTCTTTCTTTTTTTTTCTCTAAGGTTTCAGTCCACAGGAAAGTTAACAGGACAACTAGGCCCTGTTATATGTCTTAACTGTAGATCAGATTTCCAATGGACAAGATCTAATCATCACCAGCTGCAAGGATCATTACATCAAAGTGTGTATAATACAGTTGTTGAATTATATTCTCCTATTGATAGATTTAAAGTATTCAGATATACCTAGGACCCTGTTCTCTTAATCATATTTCTTTTTTCTCATTTCTAGCCTTTGCTTTTTCTTCCTGATCTTCCTCACTCATAGTTCCTGATTTTGTTCTTATTATTTATACGTATATGATCACTTGTCACAGAAGATAGGTTGGGAGGGATTTTAAAGATTTCTTGGCTCAGTCATCCAACTACTGCTTAAGTCCCATCATCACCATCTTTTATACTGAACATATTATGGTCTTCAGGTTTTATGCAAGTAGCAGATGAAGAGAGATGCATAATTTGATTTTGGAGATGTTAAGTTTGAGGATTTCCTTGTGTAGACCAGTAGGCCATTTGAAAGGCAAGTCCAAGGCTCAAGATAAGTTATAAGTAGACATGTGTGTTTCAGAGCCAGTCAAACAGAAGCAGATGTTCAAGAAGTTAGAGTAGTTGATATGGCCAAAGGAGCAAGAAGTTGACATGACTCAGCCTTGGGAATCCTATAAGAACCAACAGGAATAAAAGAGGATACAGTGATAAAGAGATCTAGGAAGCATATAAGTGCTCCTTTTAAAGGAACTTTTATTAAAAGATGAGAAATGAGTTAGTGACTTGAAAAGAGAATGGTTAAGGGGATGGGATTTGTATTCTATAGACTTGAGCATGTTTAAATGCTTGGGAGATGGGCTCAGTGGAGAGGGAAAGTGTGAGCAGAAAAGGGGTGGCAGTTGATGAATCAGACCAAAAAAGAGTCCGACCAAAGATGTGAACTTTGGAAAGAAGTAAGTACACTTTAGCAGCTGAAAAGAAGGGATGGGAAAGAGAATGTCTGAGGATAAAAGCAAACTTTTGTAACTGGGAGGAGGGTCCAGAAAGTTAATTTTTGATCACACTAGCCTTTGCAGGACATCACAAGGTCAACAGCTGAGAGAGATGAGGGCAACTGAGGGGAGGGAAAAGTTCAGAATAGCAGCTCTGGGGTATTTGCGATGACCAGCAGGACCGCTGAGCCAACTAGCAGTGTTGAAATAACCATCATGTCACTTATTTGAATAGCAACTGGATTGATAACCAGCATTTTTATTATTGAACATACCATTTGTGCACTCATATGTGAAAAAAATTGTTGCCTTTAAAAGCCTAATATGTCAGCAAAATTAATCTGAAAATAGGGCTCAGGTTCATTCTGAGTCATTCATAGCCAGTTTCTTTTTGGTTAACTTAGTAAAATATCACAACAAAACAAATCATGTCTTGTTAATATACATCTCATGTATTTCTATGAATGGACACATATAGGTACTTATATGTAAGTTAAATAGGATGACTGCTTTCTTTCTGCTTTTATTTAGATGTTTGATGTAACTGAAGGGGCTCTTGGAACTGTGAGTCCCACCTGCAGTTTCGAGCCCCCTCATTATGATGGCACTGAAGTGATAATCATACAAGGGGATAACCTAGTTAGTGGGTCCAGAGACAATGGAATCAAGAAACGGGGTCTGGCTCAAAAAGACCTTCTACAGGTAATGCATGGGACAGACTGGGTGCTTCAAAGTCACCAGTATCCTCTATAAGAACTTGAAGAGCCTCTAAGTAGAATTTCATCATTTAAGGATGATATCAGTCAGGGCTTCCTCTTCAAGAGTGTTTCATTGTCACCCATCAGGGTTATTAATTATGAAAAGGGCAACACTTAGCATTGAATGATAACCTCTTAGATAAGAGGAGAGTAGGCCCTGATAAGAACTGGAAAGTCTGGGACTGCCCTGTGCATTTGCTTACTAAATAAAATCGGTCTCAGAGTAAAGCAGTTACAGTTTCTCATTTTATTTTGTTTTTGATTTAGGTATGCACAGTCCAAAGAAATCTAAGTGTAGCTAAAGTCAGAGCAGTGTAAATGGTGCCTCCTCTGCAGGAGCATGTTCATACCTCCATGAGTGGTGGTTCTCTCATTTCCTGTGGAATGATGGTTGGGTTGAAGTGTTTTGTCAGTACAATCAAATGTTGGTGGCTTTCCCTAATTCCCAGAGGAAGAAATGAATTAGCATATGAACTTGTTCTCAGGTTCCAGCTTTCCCTTCTCTCCGTGTGGGCGCGTTTGTCCTGCTGTTGCTGTCACTTTCCTGCTGACAACCAGATGAAAAGCAAATAAACAAGTAGACTGTATGTTGATAGAAAAAACCTGGCAACAGATGCAGACATTGCGTTCAAAAGCTTTTCTTTTATAGATGTACATTCTTGGATGTAACTTCTATATTATGCATAGGAATATTTTTATGCATAAAATATGGTCATAATGTCTGAGCTTATAATTATTGTCTACTCATTTTGAAATGTATAGTTTAGCTCCAGCCTTCAACAGAAAGCTTTAGGCTCTTGTTCTTGTTCAAAATTTAAGGCAGTGACTTTATGAGATAATCCTTAGAGACTACATATCAGGTTAAAGTTTCCAAACTTGCATGAAATACATGTTAGAGAAAGGTGAGATAATTACTCCTTTGAAGAGGAAGTGATGTTTGAAAAATCCTGTATACTTTCCAGGTCTTTTAGATTCTATAGATTTTTAATATTCTAGCCCTTTAATGCTGATAACACTGATGATAACTAGTGAGGCAAATTGCAGAGCAAATTATAGACTTATTTCTTTAAATCACTAAGAGTGATTGCATACCAAAATTTTTTTAAAAATAGTTTCCAGGCCAATTCAGTGTTCCAAATATTGAATTTTGTCAGTAAAAACTTTTGTAACTTGTTTTCATATGAAAATTTTCTTTGGAAGCCTCCTCTTATGCTGATAATTTTTCTTTTTTCTCTCAGCAAGTTCCAAACACACACAAGGACTGGATCTGTGCCCTGGGAATGGTGCCACCCAGTTTTGCTCAGTGGCTGCAGAGGGGGTATTCTGAAACTCTGGAACGTGGATAACTTTGTGCCCGTCAGAGAGACAGCAGGTTATGATGGCCCCAGCAAAGCCATAGGAGGTAATTCCACCCACACTTTTACTGCTACTGAGTCAGCTTTCCCGTGTGATATTTCTCTACACTGGTTGCTCGTGTTCAGATTTAATGAATGCTCTGTTGTCAGCATCTGGGAATGCAGAACATGCGAAATCCTTCTTTTATTGCAGCCACTCTAATGGCTGTTCATGCTGTCTTATTTCTGTTTTCTGAGGCCCACTGTGGGCACTGAGTTCGGGCTCCCCAGGTACAAGATTATAGTGTTACTCCTGTATCAGCTCTCTGCTTACACTGGGAAGTCTCCTGCCAGATCTTCTCCTGGTGATTTTAATTTTTTTTAATCATTGATAGGTGACTAATTTCTAAAGTTTTTTTTTTTCCCAGAAAGGCAACAAACTTGCCATTCTTCATATTTAGAACAAATTATTTAAAAAAAAAAAGAAAAAACCTCTTTTTACCTCTCCCAACTCTTTTAAAATACATGGTATGAATATTTGCTTCCTCCCTATTCTGATGACTGGATTGATTAATTTATTTGCTCATTCATGATGACTCTCCTGTGTGCCAGGCACTGTCCTAGGCTGTTGGGAACAGCAAAGTGAGCAAAACATGAACAAACCCCAGTTTTATTCTAAGGAGATGAAAAGAAAATAAATAAGTAAAATATGTCAGATGGTGATGGGCGCGATGGAGAAAAACAAAGCAAGGAGGAGAGTACAGGGTGGGGGTGGGGGCATTGCACAGTGAGAGTGGTCAGTGAGGCCCTCCCTGAGACAGTGACACTTAAGAAGGTGCTTGAAGGAGGTGTAGAGATGCGACCATAAAAACTACATCATATGTGTATAAGCACTTTGGGAAGGAAAGCATATGTACTATAGTGTGAGGTGTTTGTCTCCTTCAAATAAAATGTGATTTCTCCTGAATATCTATCTTGAAAACCTC
Organism: Camelus dromedarius; assembly: GCF_036321535.1. Lineage (NCBI taxonomy): Eukaryota > Metazoa > Chordata > Mammalia > Artiodactyla > Camelidae > Camelus > Camelus dromedarius. The sequence goes on from NC_087446.1 coordinate 72,876,474, forward strand.
CCCATGTCATTTGTGCACCAATTATGTTACTTAATTTAACTTGAGCACCTTCCAGATTCTTTTATCCTAAGTGCATGATAACCCTGATTTTATTTTGAAGCCTCTGTCCTATTTCTGTGGTGTCTCTTATTATCTGTGATATTTTCCTCAAATCCCTCTTTTCATTTAGATTTGCTTTCTCTCATCTTTAAAGAACATCAAAGCCAATTTTTTTGTGTTTTTCTAGGGTGCTTACTTTTGATGCTTCACTGATGCAATTTCCAAGATGCATTACTTTCCTAAGAGTCACCGCTTTTGTTTATCCCCTGGGAAACTTGTTGTGTCCTTGACAGTTTACTGTAAATAACTTAATAGCCCTCAAAGTCATAGGACACTCAGATAAGACTATAAAAGAATTGTGCGTCCCTGAGGCCTGTCCAGTGAGGTGTGAGGGTACTGTAGTACCTTCCATGACCCAGTTTTATTTTTAAAGAACTGAAATTTCCCTCAGTTTACTCCTGGTGCATCAGATGCAGATGCATTTACCACATAACTTCAAATCAGGAAAACAGACAATAAAATCAGAGGGGCTATTTTCAAATTAGTTCTACATATTTGCTGTTTAACAAACGTGTACAGGGCTTAGTATCTGCCAGGCATTGTTTTAAGAGTTTTCAGGCACTAAAATTTTGTCCTCATGAGAACACTAGGAGGGGAGCATTGTCATCATCCCTGGCTTACAGGAGGGAAAACTGAGGCACTGTGTAATTCCCAGTCCCTGTAGAAGTGATTCTGTCATATCTGATTCCTGGATCTGTTGTCATTGATTTTTCTTATGATTATGGGTCTCATTTTCCCTCCTTTTTTATGTCAAGTAATATTTTATTGACTGTTGAACATGACAGTGTTGTGTTTGAGTATCTGGATTATATTATATTCCTTTAAAGAGTGTTGGGCTTTGTCTGTCAGGCAGTTAAGTTGCTTGTGGCTCAGCTTCATCTTTCTGAGACTTGTTTTGAGCTCTTCTTGGATCCCTACTGACTGTCTTAGGCGTGTGATGACACTCTCTGCTCTACTGGTCAGAACCTGAGCATCTCACAGCCCTCAGTGCGCCCTGGGAGTCATCTGACTTACACTTAACTAGTGATTGGTTTTGGGCCTGGCTTTACTCATGTGCAGCTTCGCCTCTATGTGTATTTATGGAATTTTTTCCCTGTAGCTCCACAGTTGTTTTTGCATGCTCTCTCCTCTTCTCCACTTGGTCTTACAAATTCCAATGACTTCATACTTCCCAGGTGTTTCTTACTATCTCTTCACCTCCCATTCTGTGATTTTTCTGCTTGGTTCCCCCGCCCCCTGCTGTAGTCTGGAAGGTGATTCCAGGACCAGAACCAAGTCCGTCACAGAGCTTACCTTCTCTGTTCCCCTTTTCTCAGGGATCACAAGCCTGAACTACCCATTGCCCAGTGTCTGAAAACAGATGTTCCTTACATTTTCTCAAGTTTTCACTTTGTTTACAACAGGAGAGAGAACCTGGCACAAGTTTTTCTCTCATGACTAGTAGTGGTGATCATCTTACATTTCATATGCTGAAAATTGAACTCCCAGCCTTTCTGAGGCTTGCTCTGTAAACTTCTCCATCTCAGTCAATGGCTTCTCTGTCTCCTCTGTTCCTCAGACTTGAAACTTTCATTCCTCCCTTTCTTTCACACTCCATAACAGCAAATTCTGTTGGTGTTGTACCTGTAAATTACATCTAGAATCCAACCACTTCTCGCCATGTCTTTTGCTGCCTCACTGACCCTAGTCACCATCAGCTCCTGGATGACTACAACAGCCTTCTAAACAAGGGTCTTTGCCCTTGTGTGATATATTCTCAGTACAGAAGCCAGAGTAATTTTTTTAAAACACAAGTCAGATCATGTTTCTGCTTGGCTGAAAAGCTCATGGTCATTGTCCATCTTATGTAGCAACGAGCCAATACTGGGCCTAGCCCCCTGAGCATCTGTTCTCTCTCATGTCACCTTCTAGCACCCTCTGCTGGGCTCCTTCTCTGACAACACTGATCACCTCTCTGCTGGTCTTTGAACAGAGCAGGCTCACTCCAGCCTTAGGGCATTTGCCCTGGCTGATCTCTTTGTCTGGAATACTTTGCCTTCAGACATTTTTCTAAGTTCTTTCTTCCTCAAGAAGAATCACCTTGCCATTTTATTTAAAATTGTGATCTCTCCTCTGACCTGCTATTCCTGCTCCCCTTTGCCATGCTCTTTTATTTTTCTATAACATTTATTACTTTCTAATAAACTTTATAATCTAATTATTTATTGTGGTTTGTTGTCTGTCTCCTTTTGCTAGAATGTATGATCTATAAAGGCAGAAAATTCTATTATTTATTTATTTGTTTATTTTATGTTCATCCCAGGCACCTAAAATAGTGCCTAGAGCACAGCAAGCTCTCAATGAAAATGTGCTGAGTGGATGGTTGAATGGGATAAATGAGATGGATAAATGGGTGGATGGATGAGCACAGCCCCTTACTATTTTCAATGTACATGTGCTGTGTGGGTGGATGAGATTATTATTTGTCCCCAAGTTTTATTGAGATATAATTGACATACAGCATTGCACAAGTTTAAGGTGTGCAGCATAATGATTTGACTGACATGTATAATGAAATGATTACCGTAATAAATTTAGGAATTAACATCCATCATCTGATGTAGATACAAAAAAAAAAAAAAAGAAAAAAGAAAAAGTGTGCCTTTTATTCCTGTGATGAGAACTCTCACAGGAGGGAAGACTATTGATTAAGAACTGGAAACCCTGGATTCTAGGCTCTGCTCTGTGCTCCACTGTGTTACACTGGACAAGTCAGTAAATGTCCTTCATCCTTGAAATGGACTGCATAACATTTGAAAAGCTTTTTAACTATAAAATTCCATGGCAAATCTTTCTTTTTGGCTTTGGATTTATTAGGAAATTAGAGAAAAGCAACACTCCCCTTTTAGAGCCATGAGAGACATGGTAGAAAAATGTGACTGCCTAGTGACTGGTCCCCAGTGCCCACATGTTGGGTCAACAAAAATAGTTTTCTCAGAAAAATTTTGCATCCTCTGTGTTCTATGATAGGTAGAGTGGTATTCCACTTCTTAATACCCTCGTTTTTCCTGTGGGCTTCTGCTGATTTCACTGGAACATGATTCTTCCTGACTGTTGACAGAGTCACTAGCTCCCTGGAGTCCCTGCCCGGCCCCTAAACTCTGACCTTACTCTGGGCTCTTTTGCCTAAGGACCTCTGACCTTGTCATATCAGTGTGATGTTTAGGAGACAGGAACCTGGAGCCAGACTGCCTAGATTCAGATCATGCCTTTATCACTTACTTTATGATCTTGGGCAAATTTCTTCACTTCTCTAGACCTCAGTTTCCTCATCAGTAAATAGGGGATAATAGCATTATCTGTATCTTTTGGTAGGCAAGGAGAATTAAATTCATTCATCTTTGTAAGGCACACATAGTGACAATGCTGGCACATTGTAAGCCTTTGATAATAGGAGCTATTTTAAAGTTCATTATTATGGGTAACTTTGATATAATTATAGTATAATGTATATTTTTACTTACACCTATTAAAGGTCTTTTCAGAAAATGTTTCCATGATAAGTAATTCTAAGAACTTATTTCTTTATATTTCCACATCTTTTCACATGTTCATTTTTAATTTATTATTTTGTAGTCATCGAACTGTGAGAATTTGGAAGGCTCAAAATTTACAAGATGGTCAAATGTCTGATGCAGGAGATCTGGGGGAAGATATTGCCAGTAATTAAACATGGATGAAGATAGTCATAAACTGAACACTGAGATAACACTCTGTGTTCTGTATGGAAAATGTCATCTTGCATTTATTAGGCAAAATTGTGAATGGGATTAACTGGGAAATATATCTGAGTCCAACTGCTGAATGTAAAGATATCTGCTTTTGTGACAGAAAATACATCTGGAATACAATGCAACCCGCTGTTTACTGTTCAGCCGATTTACCTATTTAAACATGTCAAGAATGTTAGTCAAAATGTGGTCTCTTTGTCTGGTATTTATATCAGTCTACAGAGGGTTCCCAAATTTGAAAGCTCTTTTAATGTAATGGAAAAGAGAGGTGACAGTATATTGATGATTTTTCACAAAATGGAGTTGACCTTAATCTACTCACAAAGACTGTTACACAGTTTGTGTTAAGTATTGCTGTTTACTTGTCGTGACCAAAGTTGTGCAGCTGCGCTGTACTCTGTGCTCAGGACTAAAATGCTGTTAAATTGTTTCATTAGTGCTGGGCATACATTCTGTGATGGAAACGTTTTAATTTCAGTTTTATTAGATAGGAATATTTCTTTCCCTTCTTATCTGATTTTTAGGGAGGGGCAGGCCTGTCTCAAGCACTGGGACCTACAGATCAGTGACCCCCTTGGCCCCCATCATCCTGGTTCACTGTTCAGAAAACATGTTAATCACACTGGTGTCGCCTCTAGGTTCCAGGTGGCAAAGGGGAGGGGTTGGGAGCGCACACTTAGACACCAGACTAGTTGCCTTCTGACCCAGGCTCTCCCTCTCCCTGGCTTTGCGGCCTCCGGAACTTCATTCTCCCTGCCTGTTTCCTTATTTGTAAGTGGATGTAAATGCAGTGCCTCTTTCCAGGAGCTACTGTGAAATCAAACAAATTAATATTAGGGCGATCAGCTGCCCTGCTTTGCCCAGGACTGTCCCAGATTTAACGTGGGACGTCCGGCATCCCAGGAAACCTCTGAGTTCCCGGACAGCAAACAGGGAGGGTCACCCTCATTAAAAATCTATACATGACCTACACGTGGTAAGTATGAAACAATATCTTTTTCTAAGAACTTGAACTGGTACCAGTGACATCACTTGCCCAGATAGGCTCCCCAACTTGCCCTCTCTCTCACCCCCTGGCAGGCTCACAACACTGAATGGGGAAAGGGTGGCTGGAGAAGGTCTTTCCAGGCCCCTGTATGAAGCAATCCCTTCCTCCAATGGCCAGGGATGCCTGGAGGGGTCCCCCATCTGGAAACAACCTGTCCTGTGTCCCCTCTTCTGGTGCCAAAGTCTTTCTGCTCCAAACATCCAGCCCTGGGGGGGCCACCCCCGCAGCCCCGGAAGCTCCAGGAGCTGCTGCTCGGCCAGGCCCCCGCCCCTTTCACACTCAGGTAAAACTTTACCCGGAGGCCTTTGGCGGCAGCACTGGGCCCTGAGCTCCCGTTCAGGGTGTGGTAAGTGACCACTGTCACAGCGACATGAATGCTCATATTGAAAAGCCCGGCTTTCTGTCTCCCTCTCTTTCAGGCCAATGTCTTCCCTCTTAAGTCACTGGGCGTCACTCACATATCACCCTGTGCTGAATGCCCCCTAGTCAGGGACCCTTGCTCCCTCTGCCCCTCGCCTCCCACCTGCCCCTCCCCTCCCCCTTTCTCTCGGGTCTCTTTCCTCACCCCCTCCATACTCTCCTTCTTCCCTCTTCCTCCTCCCCAAATTCTCTCCTCTTCCGTCCCCATCCCTTTCCTCTCCTCCCCACCCCCCACCCTCCAGCCCTGCCTGACTTGCCCCATCCCAGGCTCTGGGCAAGGGAAGCTCATGCTCTGGTCCCTGTCACCTGTGCTGTCATCACCAGGATGGGGGATCACAGATGGAGGAGCTGGTTGGTCATTCCTGTGTCTCATCCCCACTGTCTTGGGCACAGGCACGAATGCAGCCCTAAAAGGAAGGAAGGCAACACCAAACAGGGACTCCAA